>NC_142887.1:13625000-13920000 GCF_051225735.1 Oryctolagus cuniculus
GCTGACACTGCACAGAAAACCTCCACTGAGTGGAGACGCAAAGTGTCAGGTGAGAAAGCAGAGCGTCTCTACAAAGTTCTTCCTCAACTGTGCTCCTTGGAAAGCATTTGAGCTCTGGAAGCAAGACGGATCCAAAAGCTGGGAAGATCTGTAAGCTGACCTCTCTGACTTGACTCAGAATACAGATTAGAACTTTCTGAGAAGTCCTATTGTCAGAAGAAGAACATGTTACTGATGTTTAATGGTAAAGAAGAGACTCTGAAATCAAATATAGCCAATGACAATAGTCGGAACGTATCTGCCAGTCCTACGGACAGGTCAGCACAGTTCCTGACACCAACACCTACGAATGTTCCCTAGCTTTCCTGTCATTAATTTGGAAAGTGATGGACCAGATAGGTATGAGTGTGATTTGTGATATTAAAAAAAAGGCAGTTATTCCTGTGGTTGAAAACCAGTGAAGCCCCGTGCATATGTTACATAGGTCACATTTCGGTTGTTTATTGTCTTGGGTGAACAACTAAAATCATTTTTTATGTGCAGATACTGGGGAATGCAACAAATGTACAAAACATGGTATGAGAAAATGGCTTGTCACTCAGCGTGGCACGAGCTCTGCACCCACTAAGCTGGGGTGGAGGGCCCACCAGCGGCCTGCGCCTCTGTCCCCTGCTCCACCTCAAACCTCAGGCACTCTGGGGACAGTGCTCACCTTGTTCTTATTTCAGCCAGGAGCCGAACGACTGCCATCACAGGAGCTGACCCATCTCCTGTTGCAGGAAGTGAGGTGTGAATAGAGAGACTTCCCTCCTGAGGAAGCAACATGGACTGGACTGCCTGTACTACCTTCTCAGTAATGGACAGTTTATGAAGAGGCAATGCCTGATGGCGGTGGGGGGCATGGCAAAAAGTTAAATTCAAGTAGTTAGTTTATAAGAAATGAGGGTGTCATTATTATCTGGAGTTAATTTTCATAATTTCATTTAAAAAAATAAAATCACCAAACAGAAAACTGTAAACCATATCAAAACAATTAAAAATACAACAAATATATCATGGAATATTCCTAACAATCAGAGAAATAAATTTTGTTTCTTTCAGATGAGAAATTTTGCAAAAAAGTTACTATTAAATAATCATAATCAATATTTCAGTATATACCACCAGTAAAATGCAAGATAATCAAGTATTCGTGCTTCGCTCAGGACAGCATGGTTACCATTCATAGTGACATTTGATGAAGCATTTAAAAATCACCTTACCTCTGCTCTTGGAACACAAAGTCTAGACAATGGAATAGTCAGTGTGTCTGATGCTTGCGAAGTCTTTCTACAGTCTATGGGTGGGAATCTGACCGTAGCTATACCTTCCTGCTCATTGATAGAAGCCACTACTCCGATGCTTCCTGATATTCCTCTCCCTAAAACCTGGAGACAGAGATGGATTAGCAGTACTACCAGCTCTGATGTGTCACATGACACATAGGGAGGGTCAATTTACAGCTGTCATTATGGGTGCTACAGTAACAATTTTTTCTAACACAGATACTAAGCATGAACATGAATTGAAATAACAGGTCCTAAAACCTAAGACCTATGGAAACACAACATGTGATAACCTCAAACTTTCAATTCTTAAATACTGCTGATGTTGATGATACCACGGGACATGCGTACTGCAGTTAACGTATAGTACTGCATGAATATGTGAACAAAATACAAGTGTAGATCAGCATTCATGAGTTTCTCAGATACCTAATTTAGCGTGAAGGAAACAGGTTTTCTTCACCCAGCTGGGTAGGTAATACTGGTCTTACAACTGCTCAGCTAACTGAAGCTCACATCTGGGGTGAGCGCCAGCTTGGGGGAAATGGCAGTGCTTACTTGAACCTCAGATCCAATCTTGATCGTCTCTTTGAAGCCGCCAAGTGCACACAGCGCAGCAACAGCCTGGCGGGCGATGCTCTGGAGTTTGGCGAGTTTCCTGCCGCTGCTACTGCCGTTTTCCAGAATGCTCTCTGCATGTTTCCCCAGCTGCGGAATGTACATCAGCGCCCGAGACAGAACCTAGATGCAAGGAGCAGCCAAGCCCCAGGAGTTAAAGCTCTGGTTTTACTGACACCAAGGATGATGAAGTGTCTACAACAGTGCGAAGGTCCCATGGATTGCACAAACTCTGGCTATGGGAGGAACCAACAAACTATCAGGCATGGACAATGACATTGTACCCAATTTGCCTTGTATAATTGTACTGAGCTGGAAATGGACAACCTCAAAATATGGGAGAATCAAACATTAAATAAAACAATCATTTACTTGAAGGAAAACTACCCCCGCACACTGCCCACATCTCGCTATTCAATGACCTTGAAGACATGCTCCAAGGCACTAACTTGGGCGTCTGTGGAAAGAGGAACTTTCCGTAGTTCTGGGCAAGTGGACACCGCTTGTAATGATCAGTAACTGACACAACGCAGGCAGCGTCAAGCACACCAAAGATCCTCAGGACTCAGCGGATCCACCTAACACATTCAATAAACCAAGGTTGTGTGATCTGCTAATGTCAGCACCAATCTAACAAAAGCAGGAAGAAGAAACAAAGAACGCCGTTCCTTCCCTGAGGATACCACCCTGTTTTGCAAATTCCAGGGGCAAACAGTTAACAGGCATATCTGGCCAATTTGGGACACCTCTCTTTCTAAAATATCTTTTGCTGGGCATGGTCTACTCCTAGTGTGGGCATTGGTTTCCTCCTTTTCTTATTCCCTGATAAGCAACACTATACTAACCTTTTCTGCTGTTGTGGTCCATATCTGAGCAGCATTCGACTCAGGGGCCATCAGCAAGCTGTGTAGCAGGGCGATGACCTCTGCAGCCATGCTGTTTGCCACATGCCCACTGATGAAGGGCCGGACAGGATCAGTCCTGCAAATGTCAACGCGGGAAACTGTCAGCACCCAGGGATGGTTAAGAATGCAAGGATGTGGCCTTCAGGGCTACAACTGGAGGGAGACACTTATTCTTTCTCTAAGAAAAAGTAGATTTTGTTCATTGAGAAAACAAGAAGCGAAGGTATCGTGAGGGGAGATCATTCCTTTCATATCCTGTGAGTATCTGAAGAATCCCGTGAGAGAGCAGACCCCACACTTTGTTTGGCAGAAGCTACAAGGATCAAGAAAGACACCGCTGCAGCTGCCCCTCCTGTGCAGGCACCAAACACCTGCCCAAACTGCCCAAAGCTAACCCTGCCCCTTCCCACCCCTACATAGAAGTTCATGTCAGGATGGGGGGAGGGGAAGTGCGCTAACACTCGGGAGAGTCCTCGGGCAGTAAATGTCCCCTCAGCCAGGGGCACATCTATTCTTCGATGACAACCTCAGATCTACCTGGACTGACTGCTCATCTACCCCCTGACACTAATTTGACAGCAATGACATCTACATCCTGACTCCCTCATCTACTCCCTGACACTAATTTGACAGCAATGATTAACCCAGAAAGGTAGTTTTAGCTCCTACTCCTTACTTACAGCAGGTCAAGGCAGAAAATTAAAACCCTAACAATAAGCCTGTTACAAAGAAAGTCTGAGAAGAGAAAGGACAGGTGCTAACTCGTGGGAAGTTTACCTCGCAAGCTCAGAGTTCCTTTCTCGGCAAATGGAGGTTTGGGCAGTTTTCTTTTTGTCACCTGTGGACAGCCCACTCACAGTCTCTGGGCTGACAGATTCTACAGGTGGCCCCACACTGACGATGAGGCCCGACTGTGCCCACTTGGTTGCTTTCCGGAGGGCAGCTGTGGCCTCCTCTGTGATCACTTCACAACAGCCTCCCTGGGGGTCAGAGGGAAGACATTTAGAACATCCAAGTCACTCTTCCCAGCACTCAATTTCTCAAAGTTGCTTCCTCCAAATTAGCAAAGCAATCCATGCTCATTCTTGTAAAAATTTTAACAAAATATCATACATAGAAAGTTGAATTTCCATAGCTATCCCATGCCTTCACCAAGTCCAAGGTAACTGTCCTCAAGGTTTTTTCCATGCAAATTCCAACATATAGGTGCCGGTGCTGTGGCACAGAGTTAAGCCACCATCTGCAGTGCCAGCAATCCCTTATGGGCATTGGTTTGAATCCTGGCTGCTCTGCTTCTGATCCAGCTGCCTGCTAATGTGCCTGGGAAAGCAGTGGAGGATGACCCAAGTCCTTGGGCCTTGCACTCATGTGGGAGACCCAGAAAGAAGCTCCTGGCTTTGGACTGGCATAGCTCCAGCCATTGTGGCCATTTGGGGAGTGAACCAGCGAATCAAAGATCTCTGTTTTTGTCTCTCTTTTCTCTCTGTAATTTACTTTCAAATAAATTAATTAATCTTAAAAAGAATTTCCAACATATATAATCATGGAGTTCCACCACACACATATTCAATTGGCTTTTGTAGGTTAAAAGCACATCATGGACATCTCTTTATATCAATACAAACAGAGCTACTTTGTTATTTTTTGAAAAAAAAAAATTTTTTTTGACAGGCAGAGTGGACAGTGAGAGAGAGAGAGAGACAGAGAAAGGTCTTCTTTTGCCGTTGGTTCACCCTCCAATGGCCGCTGCGGCCAGCGTGCTGCAGCCAGCACACCACGCTGATCCGAAGCCAGGAGCCAGGTGCTTCTCCTGTTCTCCCATACGGGTGCAGGGCCAAGGACTTGGACCATCTTCCACTGCTTTCCCGGGGCCACAGCAGAGAGCTGGACTGGAAGAGGGGCAACCGCGACAGAATCCGGCACCCCGACTGGGACTAGAACCCGGTGTGCCGGTGCCACAGGCAGAGGATTAGCCTATTGAGCCGTGGCGCCGGCCATTGACTAGTTCTCTTTAAAATGGCCTCAAGCCACTGACTTCGACTTCTCATCCTGTCTCTATGGGAACTTGAGCTAACCAAAAAATAATTTCTCCTGAAAACCTCAAGTATCACTAACGCTCTAAATCCTGAGCTTTGTCAGCATTGTGCTGCACGGGTTACCTTGGTCATGTCCCGATCCATCTTCACAACTTTCTCCATGTTGGCTCCAGTGCCAAGTCGGAAGGGACGTCCTTCTGAGCTGCTAAAAATGGGAAAGCAGAGGCGAACAGATCTTCAGGTCCTGCCAGAGGTGGGCTGCGTGCCATGCGGCTGCCCAGCCACCACCAGGCCATTCTCTACATGCTAGAATTCATTTTCAAAATCCACTGGACGACTCTCACCTTTCCACAAAGGAAGTGATTTATTACTGCTTAATTACAGCCTTTTTAGGATTCAAAAAATTAGCTGTTTTTAGCATTGTAATGATATCTAAAAAGGTACATGAAAGTAACACATCAATCAAAGAGCAACACAAAAACGAGGATCTGCAGACAGAGACAGGGAGGGCCTGGCACAGAGAAGGCGCGCAGGAAGCCGTCTAAATCCTGGAGCGTGGGAACTTGAACAGCAACTGAGTTTGGTGTCCTGGGGGTGAATCACTGAATCTTCCTAATAACTCCCTCCCTGCTTCCTAGAATAGGCTCTTCAAAACCTTTCACCACATCCGTGCTATGATGTTTGCAATGCCCAAGAAATGTCTTGAACATTTCTTCATCTGCACACTGCCCTGTTATGACCCTGTGCAGATTACACCACTATCCCTCAGTGCTCCTGAACACGACACTGGCACGTGAGGACCCAGTTAAGAGGATGACAGCATTATTAGATCACTTACTTGCAGAGAGGGTTCTTCCATCTGAGACACACACAACCGTACTATATTCCCTGTGCTCTGTGGCAGGCCTACCTGCTGCCCTGCATCCCACAAATAGGGTTCCATAGGTCGGTAATACCTGGGCAAAATTCATTTTGACTTCCTGTTGAGCAGTCATCCCATTCATACTCCAGTGAAGTAAGGCTTTAAAAGTATCTTATTTCTCCACCTAACTGAGGGACGATAATGACTGAAAACCCAAAGGCATTATTCTTTCTTAAACCAAGTCACACTACAGACTTGCCCCCCGGTCACAGACAACACTGGTTTCTCAAAAGGGCTCTAGCTCTCTGCTGGCTTTAGACGGAGAACCGAGTTGTGGTTCAGACCCTGGGTTCTGTCGTCAGAGATCCATATCTGCAATGCAGCTCTGCCTCAGTTTCTTTGTGTGTCTACCTGTCAGGCCTGTTACGAGGTCTGAGGCAGCTGATATGTGTAAAGTGTCTGGGCCGCGGCTAGTGTTTCATGACAGCTGGCTACTAGACTCCTTGCAGTCACCTTAGTAATGGCTGGAGGACTTCGTGGGATGATTGATCTTCCCGCTTGTGGATAAATATGGAAAGCTTGCCGTCCACTGCTTCACTCTCTTCTCCGGGATCTTTATCTCCCTTTAAAGAACTCCTGGGACTGCTTTTTGTCAACATGGTGTCTGGTTCAGAAGCAGTTGGAGAAAGAACTGTCTGACATCCTTTAAGCAAAAAGCAAAGCTCGTTTAGAAACACTGCCGTGCTGTTTCTGCAGCTCCTTATACACGAAAGATACTGGTCTTGGAATCTCTCTCCCCTCCTGCCTCTCCCCTCTGTCCTTTTCACGACAGGAAACACAGCTGCAACCACGAGCCCCACCGTGCACACAAGTGCGCTCAGCACATCCTCCTGGGCAGGAGCTCCTCACCTGGGACCACATAATCTGCCAGCTTTGCCAAGAGCAAGGAGGCAATCTTGGAAGCCGGGTCACTGGGATCCTCCGGCTCACTGTTTAAGGAGGGCACGGAGTAGCTCCAGGGAGGGAGTTCCACGTTTCCGCAGTCTTCCACGCTCATCAGCGGCAGCGCCGCCCGACACAGCTGCAGAATGATGAGGACCAGCTTGGGAGACGGGCGCTGGTCAAGTAGCAGCGAGAGGAGTTTGGAGACACAGGCTGGCTGGCTCAGGATGGCTTTACCTATGTGGCTCCTGCAGGAGGAGGGAAGAAAGGTCAACAATGCTAGAAATGCAAACCAACAGACATGCAGAAGCTAGAGGTTCCTACAGGAGGGTGTGCCAGCCTCAGCACTCTGGGGTCTATCACAGCTAAGCCTGTTCACATTTCACAAAGAACATGTACAAACCCAGCAGAAGCCAAAGCACAAGGAGTTGTATGCAGACAAGTGAGCCTTGTGGCTCACACACGTGGTAATTAAAACATTGCAGAATATCTCCCTTTTAAATTTTAAAAAAGATTTTAAAATTTATTTGGAAGGCAAGATTACAGAGAGAGACAGACAGACAGACAGACAGAAATCATCCATTTGCTGATTCAGTTCCCAGATGGCCACAATGGTCAGGACTGAGACAGGCCGAAGTCAGGAGCCTGACTTCATCCAGTCTCCCATGTGGGTAGCAGGGGCCCAAGCACCCGGGCCATCCTCCACTGCCTTCCCAGACACATTAGCAGTCCAATCTGCTGTGTCACAACACTGGCCCCTTCAACAACTTTAATCTCTATCACTTTTATTGAAGCAAGAGTGTGTCAAAAGAGCCTAGTAATTTAAATGTTTCAAAAGACAACCCAAATTGTTCAAGAAGAAAGCCAGCTCCCGGGGTGCAATGGGTGAACCCACTGCTTAGGATGCCAGCACCCCGTACTGAAATGCTGGCTCCTGTCCTGGCCATTCTGTTTCCAATCCAGCTTCCTGCTAATGCACACTCTGGGAAGATGACCCAAGGATTTGGGTCCCTGCCACCCATGTGGGAAACCTGGATGGAATGAATTCCTGGCTCCTAGCTTCAGCCTGGCCCAGACCTACCTATTATGGCCATTTGGGGAGTTTGTCAGTGGATAGAATATCTTTGTCACTCTACCATTCAAATAACTATACTTTTAAAAATTAAAAAAAAAAAAGGGAAAGCCAGCTCCTCCCCCAGCTCCAGGTTTGCCTTTCCTACCTGGAGAGATCATTGAGAAGACTAAGGACATCCTGGAGGGCGTCGTTCCCAGCAGCTTGGTTGCCACAGCACTCAGTGGCTCGGGCAAGATGGTTCGTGAGAAGGCTGGACACCTGACGGGCCAGACCCGAGTGCACTGCCTCAGTGGAGCCACCTGCAGCGTGAAGACAGGAAAAGCACAGTGACAACCCAAGGCAGCCGTGGGGACCTGCGAGTGTGGCGAGACCAGCTTCTCGGCCTCCCGGAAGTCAAGCCTGCCCCTTGACTAGTTTTTATCTTCCTCAGTGTTTCGTGAGCCACCTATTAGTGTCTCCTTCTGAGAAGATATTTGCACTAAAAAAGGCATTCAATGGTAGGGGAGATATTACTCTGGAAACTGAGTTTAATTAATCCAAATAAAACCAGGGAATATATTCTGATTGATGGGGAAGAATCACTATGCTACTGATGATTAGAATATCTTGATCTTTAAGCTAATATGTTCCTCTTCAATGCAAAGACCTTGCAGGAACTTTCCATGTCCACTGTAGTTCCACAGCCCCCCAAGAATCTCTTGTCAGAGTCAAAAAAGACTATTTGTCACCCCTGAATTTCTCATGTTCTTTTTGGCCCCTCTGCCCACACATGCTGTGTGCTCTGCTCTGGGGTCCTCTTCATCTATCAAGGGTAAGTCACCGCCTCCGGGAAGCTTTGCCCTGTGCTCCCACCACACTCCTGTGTACCTCCGTGACAGCACTGATTACACTGCGATCGCTCATTGGTCTGTTTCCTCTGTCAGATCCTATTTCTTGAAGGGTGGAGCAATACCTTATTCATTTTCAGCCTGACATATCCAAGTGTACCACAGGTTCTTAAGGCATTAAAATGCATAGTGAATGAACAAATGATTAGCAAGCTATCTACATATATAACTGAAAAGTCACTTCAGAAAAAAAATTATTTGGAGACTATTAGTAGTGTCGCCAAGAAGATAATGAAAAAAGCATTTTCAGTGTTCTGGAGTTGCCATACTCCTCCAGGGGCTAGGATGTCACTTAGTGTCAGAGTGTAGCTGTGAGTTTTCCTAGAGCCACACCAATGAGGAGACCCTCATGAAGTCATCAACTGGCTAATCTGTCCTGATTATGCAATCTGATGAAGGCTTCCTCTTGCTGTTCCGGCACCAGAGCATAATAAACCAACGTGGCGACAGAAGACACCAGTGAACTCGAAAAAAGGGGTCCCATTCCTCACCTTCCTCTTTTTCCCATTCCACACAACGGTTGGCGAGCACCTGGAAGGCGGCCCAGGCCATGGTGGCCACCTTCTGCTTCTTCGTTTGTTTCTCACTGGAGCTGGACTCAGTCTGACTGCTCAGGCTACACAGACGATCCATGAGCTGAACAAGGCCACTGCGTACCAGGCACTTCTCTTCACTCCTGCAAAGGGGCGCAGGTTGCATGAAATAAACACAATGACCAAGCCTGAGGAAACTTTCCTGTAAGGCTCAGATTACGAAAAGAGCACAAGACATGTTGGAGTACTTGTCCACAGCTTAGGTTACTGCCTTGTATGATTAAACACAAGAATATTTTCTTACACCAACCATTTCCTTCATAAATAAGGAACTTCAAATTCTGTTTTGTTCATATAGAACAGCAAAGCAAGAATCAATGGAATCAACCACAGGTTTCCAGAATGGGAAAAAAATTATATGTTGTATCAAAAGAAATTTTGAATAATGAGTCCATTATGCCTGACACTTTAAAATTATTAACTGACTTAAAAAATGAATGTGCATATCCAAAAACTTTTGCCCAATATGTAAATAATTTCTTAGGGACATTTTGTTTGTCTTTGCCCCTTCCTATCTTAAAAATGTAATATAATCCCAATGGCTGCATTTAGTCATGCAAGAATGCAATAATAAAGAATTTACATAGGGGCCGGCGCCGTGACTCTCTTGGCTAATCCTCTGCCTGCGGCGCCAGCACCCCAGGTTCTAGTCCCGGTTGGGGTGCCGAGTACTAGTCCCAGTTGTTCCTCTTTCAGTCCAGCTCTCTGTTGTGGCCCTGGAGGCCAGAGGAAGATGGCCCAAGTGCTTGGGTCCCTGCACCCACATGGGAGACTGGGAGGAAGCACCCGTCTCCTGAGTTCGGATCGGCACAGCACTGGCCGTGGCGGCCATTAGGGGAGTGAACCAACGGAAGGAAGACCTTTCCCTCTGTCTCTCACTGTCTATAACCCTCTGTCTCTTTCTCACTGTCTAACTCTGCCTGGCAAAAAAAAAAAAAAAAAAAAAAAAGAATTTACATAGGAACTTTTGGTGTCAGAAGGAAAGCTTGTGTAGTAAGCCAATGGATAATTAAAGCCAAAAAATGTAATTTTTTTTTTTTTTGATAGGCAGAGTGGACAGTGAGAGAGAGAGAGACAGAGAGAAAGGTCTTCCTTTGCCGTTGGTTCACCCTCCAATGGCCGGCACGGCCGGCACGCTGCGGCCGGAGCACCACGCTGATCCAATGGCAGGAGCCAGGTACTTATCCTGGTCTCCCATGGGGTGCAGGGACCCAAGCACTTGGGCCATCCTCCACTGCACTCCCTGGCCACAGCAGAGAGCTGGCCTGGAAGAGGGGCAACCGGGACAGAATCCGGCGCCCCGACCAGGACTAGAACCCGTTGTGCCGGCGCCGCAAGGCGGTGGATTAGCCTAGTGAGCCACGGTGCCGGCCAAAAAAATGTAATTTTTTAAACTAAAAAATACTTTAACTTAGTGGACAATGTTGTGTAATACCTTAATACGGTAGCAGGCATTTCTGTACTCACCTGGTATAAGGTATGGTACATAAGAGTCCAATGCTGTTGGCACAGGCGATAGGGTAACGAGCACACAAAGACACGACAGAGGTCATGGTCTCACCAAAGGCTTCCTGGACGTGCTCGACCATCCCCCCACAGGTGAGCTCCTCGATTCTGCGAAACAGAAACCAAAGACAGCTCAGGCTTCTGAGCCGTGTCCAAGACAGTGACCGTGGCCAGGAGAGCAGCAGAGCTCTTCCTCTGGGTTGCCCAGAGGTACCCAGAACGAAGGGAGCTTGGAGCTCAGCAATCTCAGGGCTTCCCACACTACACAGAGTTCTCTGTTGCAAGATTTTAATAAGGCAAATTGCACGGCGTTTCTAAGAGCAGGGAATGGTATCCAACATTTCCTAAACTTATTTGATAATGAAATTTGAAACACACCTGTGGTATCTCATGTAGTACTAAAAACTATATACTCAATTATATTGATGAGACAAATAAGGCCCAAATGAATTAGCTGAAGTGTCTTTATCATGTTCACATTCCATTGATTAGCAGAGCGTGAGAGCCCAGTTAATATGAAGTAAGACTTTCCCAATATTAAAACACAACATGGGGCTGATCTATAGCAATCAATGTGAGAACTAAAACTATCAGGATTTATTTACAAAGATTGTAATCTAATGTTGCTATTTAAAATACTTTATCTTGATAGATATTTCACTCAACATCTCTTAATGTTTTATTTATTTACTTGTTTTTATTCCATTTGAAAGGCAGAGTCACAGAGATCTGTCTGCTGGTTCATTTCCCAAGTGCCCACAACAGCCAGGACTGGGCCAGGCTGAAGCCCAGAGCCTGGAACTCAGTCCAGGTCTCCCAGGTAAATGGCAGGCACCCAACTCCCTGAGCTGTCACCTGCTGCCTCCCAGGTGTATTAACATTAACAGGAAGCTGTACTGGAAACAAAGGAGCCAGGACTCAAACCAGGCACTCTGATATGGGAATGTGGGCATCCCACACCGCATCCTAACTGCTGAGCCAAATACCCATCTCCTAATATTGTTCATAATAATACAAAAATAGACAAATAAAACCACCTTAAGGTTTAAAAATAGATAATTAGTTTAATAAATGTTAAAAAATTTAACAAGAGAATATCACAAATTAAAAGCATGATATATAGGAGATATCTGTGGTTAGAACAAAGGAGAAATTCACCAAAAGTGGTAATAGACATTATCCTAGGATGTAGGATTTACAGGTGGGCTTTAATTCATTCTGTAGAATTTTGTGCATTTTTACAAATTTTTGAAAAATGATATTTAAAATTGAGGGACAAAGGAACAATGCTGCCAGTGCTGTAAGAAACAAGCTTGGAAGAAAGCTGTGATAACCATTTGTGCTGCTGATTGAATACTCCCTTGTCTGGCCGACAAGTCAGAGTGAGAGAACTGACAGCGCTCAAGAGCGCAGCCCCCCTGCAATGTGGTCCCCATGGGCCAGAATGCACCAGAGACAGGAGCGAAACTGAACGTTTGTCTTTTAAGCCTCTGAGATCTTGTAGTCATTGGTTTCCAAAGAATATCTTCTGCTCTTAGTTACTACACTGACCCTCTGTTTGTTGGCCAGAATTCTTTAAATAAATGCCCAGAGGCCCAAGCAGCCACCAGCAGTTCCAGTCTGGGACTTTCTATTTCTATTTAAAGATCTTTGAAACCTAGTAGGGAACTGGTATAGAAATCGCCTCACAAATAATTATGAAACAATCTTCAAAGTTAGTATCTATACTTATGATTCTAGAAATTGAGCAATCACTAAAGTATACAAAATCATAGGTAAAAAGATGTTGGTAACAACACTGTTAATGCAAAAGCAAAAACAAAAACAAAAAAAGAAGAGGGGAGGGAGGGAGGTGAGAGGGAAAGAAGGAAGGACAGACAGATGAAAGAACCCTTGTCCATCACTAAAGGATGAGTTAAATTTAGAAAGTCACCCATCTAATGAGATCTAAGAAACTCGCACCAGCTGTAGCAGCCATTTGGGGGGTGAACCATCGGAAGGAAGACCTTTCTCTCTGTCTCTCTCTCTCTCTCTCACTGTCTAACTCTGCCTGTAAAAAAAAAAAAAAAAAAAAAAAAGATAAAGCAAACCTATCGGGAAGAGAGAGTCAAAAGGTACCGAGCAAGACAACCATGATTATAAAAAGGTATGCATAATAAAATGTGGATTAAGAAAAAAAAAGTACATACATATAAACTTAGGTGTTCAAAAACAAATAGTTGTTTATGCACATACAATTGGTAAAAGACATTAATGATCAGGGAGGAATTTGGAAGGGAAGGTGAGTAAAGAGATTTTTTTTTTTAATATTTTATTTTATTTTTGACAGGCAGAGTGGACAGTGAGAGAGAGAGAGACAGAGAGAAAGGTCTTCCTTTTGCCGTTGGTTCACCCTCCAATGGCCACTGCGGCCGGCGCACCGCGCTGATCCGATGGCAGGAGCCACGTACTTATCCTGGTCTCCCATGGGGTGCAGGGCCCAAGGACTTGGGCCATACTCCACTGCCTTCCCAGGCCATAGCAGAGAGCTGGCCTGGAAGAGGGGCAACCGGGACAGAATCCGGCGCCCTGCCCGGGACTAGAACCCGGTGTGCCGGCGCCACAAGGCGGAGGATTAGCCTAGTGAGTCGCGGCGCCGGCCGAGTAAAGAGATTTTTATATTTTGTTTTTTTGTTTTTATTTTTGCAAAATCATGAACCACTTCTATAAAAATTAAAATGTAACATTTTAGGGGAAAACATTTGACCTAACAATAATCTTTGGTATGGCTTTTGTCCATTCTAGACGAGCCAGCAGGAGGCAACTGAAACAACTGACCTGGGTCCTCCCTGCAGGACCATTGTCACTGGACCCACAAGGTGCGTCACCCCTCCGACTCGCACAGCAGCTGTCAGCAGTTCCCGCATGTGCACCAGGGCCTGCTTGCGCGTGTTTCCCCGCCGCCACCTTGTCTGTGCAGCCAACAGAAAGCTGCTGCTGGACACCTGAAACGCACGAGAAGGAAATACACCTGACTTCCGCTCACTGCCACCAGACCCTGTCAGGAGCTGATCGCCTGTAGTCTGCACAATCGGACATACAGCTTGGTCGGGGTTGGTGCCGATGAAAGCAAACAGCTGTCCCAGCAGGACACTGTAGGTGGGCTTGTCCCTGCTGTCCTCGATAGCCAGTGACTGGAGGAGCGTAAAGGAGCTGCTGCGGTGGCTGGTCACGTGACGTCGCCTGGCCAATCAGGAAAACAAGAAATGGGCTCAGGCAGTGTGTTCTGATGAATGCATCCAGCTGCATGTGGGAACCCGACCCCAGCCATTAGCCATTTACCTCTGATTTGCTCTGGTAAATTCCAAATCTTCATTACCAATCATTTCCAAGTCAGAAGGAGCTGACATGCTGCGAAGAAAAACAGGCTGCCGGACAGCATGAGATATCACTTTTGTTTCAGAAGCCGATTTACAAGCTGCAGAAAAGAGGGACAGGAAGGTTGGCACTTCTGCTATCTGGCTTGTGAGGGGCTACAGCAACAGCCAAATGTAACACAGAACTAGCAGCGCATTTCTGCTGCTGGTCACAGTCCAGTCACCGGTGCACTTGGCATAGTCTGCTGATGACTTTTAGGTCAAGTTCTAAAATCCTAAGTGTTATATTAAAAATTATTTCAGTTTGGGGGCTAGCGCTGTGGCATAGTACGGCATCCCATATGGGCGCCAGTTTGTGTCCTGGCTGCTCCTCTTCAGACCCAACTCTTGCCTTACAGCCTGGGAAAGCAGCAGAATATGGTCCAAGCGCTTGGGTCCTTGTACACGTGTGGGTGACCCAGAAGAAACTCCTGGCTTCAGATCAGCCCAGCTCTGGCCGTTGTAACCATTCAGGGAGTGAACCAGCGGATGGAAGACCTCTCTCTCTGTCTCTCCCTCTTTCTGTCTGTAACTCAGCCTCTCAAATAAAGAAATCTTTTTTAAAAATTATTTGTTTGAAAAATTAAAATCTCATTACATGTGTTTTCCAAAGAAAGGCTGAAAATTCATTTGATTTCACAATATAAATATTCACAACAACATAAGCATTCTAAAAGCAGAAAGTAATTTCTGGAGGTAAAAATTTCTTAATTCCAATAAGCCCAGATCCATTTTTGTCAGAGATGGCTTTTATCTGTCCCTCATTTCTAGGTTTACTGAGCTGACTAACTTGTTCAGTAGTAGCTCTGCTTGATCATAGGTGGTGGAAGTAAGTATCACACTTGAGCAGCAATGTGACCCTTCCTATAACATGTTCCTGAATAATACATAAAGGGCAAAAGAAAAAACTACCTGTAAAGATCAGCTAACAAAAAAACTTAAGTGGGGAAAAGCCATTTATATATATATATATGTATGTATATATATATATATCTGTCTTAAGAGCAGTTAGCTTTAGTGCAAAAAATACATAATTTTTGAAGATCTCGTTATCTCTCAGGATGTTTCTAGTTCATTATCTCTGAGGCCAAGGGCCCCTAGGAAGGCACTACCAGCCTGAGTAGTTGTCTTTATATGGGACAGTCAGTTAATCAAGGGCTAATACGGCCAGGCACGTGGTATGCATAGTGGCCACCTTGGCATGCGGTACTCAGCACACTTCTCTCCCTCCAACCTGTGTCTCCCCTCAAGTTGTCCGGGAACGGTCAGAAAGTCACACCAGAAGGTTCCACCTGATTACTGAAAATGAAATGCAAACTCAGCTTCAAGTAAAGAGGGAGGCATGATGTGTTACAAGATTTACAATGCAACTATCTACTGTTACTATGACATCTAATTATATATGTTACTATGAAAATCCTAAGTGAGAAACAAGATGCACTGGATTACACAGATCTATGTCACTGGGCTCCTCGGATGTTCCCAAAAAAACCTTAATGAGGCAGGCAAGGAGGTATCACTGATGCTCAGCTGACTCACAAAACACAGGAATTTAGTGAAAAGTATTTCCTTGAGAAAGTAAAAGGCAGACTTCTCAGTGCTGGACTTGTCTTGATTTGCCTTTTGCAGTACCCAAGCGTGATGTCTACTCTGAACAGACTAGCGCCAGCAGTACCCGGCGTTTCCGCGGGGGTCCCCGAGATGCTCCTGGTGAGGCCCGACTGGGCTGCGATGGTGACGTGCAGCAATAGCTCGGCCCGGTTCATTAAACTCTTCACTAGCGTCTTCGTTTTAGCCAGCGGGTGTGAAGGCTTCTGAGTGAGAGAATTCACTTCTTGTAGGAACTTCTCCCTGTAAAGAAAGAAAGGTGGGCATTCATTTGTTCTCCTGCTTACCAAAAACAGTGAGAGATGTATTTCAAGGGCTAGAATACAAAGGGGAAGTTAAGCAGAAGTAATCTAGCCAGCATTGCTTACCTCCCCCTCGCCCCACCTGAGCAGCTATGCTAACTTCAGGAGGTTAGAATCAGAACTTCCAGTTTACCTAATGGGTATCACATTTTAAAAAATATCTACTAAGAAACAAGACCTTTACACTTCGTTCTGAGCAAGATGATAAATTAGCCTTGATATTAACATCACTGACCTCAGTGATAGAACCATGTTTTCAAGATCATTTCCATCAAAGGAGACTTCCTTCATTGAACACAAAAGTTCCAGTTCTTTCATTTTGTTCTAAAGAAGGAAAAATAAAGGAAGACAGTATGCAGAATTTGTAAAAACCAAGTTATACTGCATTTATTTGAAATGGAACAGAAAATTTTGGCAAAACCCACCACCTTTGGTCCATATTTCCATGCCTAATACACACTTGTAATTTCTTTTAAATTTTTAAAAATTCAATTTATTTGAGAGATGAACAAACACACATATACACAAAGAAGAACAGACAGAGATCTTCTATCCACAGGTTCCTCCTCAACTACCCAGAACAGATGAGACTGGACCAGTTAAAAACCAGGAGTTAGGAACTCAATCCAGGCTCCCAAGTGTATGGCAGGAGCCCAGCCACTGAAGTTACCACCTGCTGCCTCCCAAGTGTGCGTTAGCAGGAAGCTGGAATTGGGAGCAGAGCTGGGACTTGAACCCAGGCACTCCGACATGGGATGTGTGTGTCCCAAGCAGCACCATAACCACTAGGCCAAATGTCTACCTCTGTGATTTCTTATTTCATATTTGAATGATTAAAAGTGACATTGGCCATTTTCTGGGGATTTCTTCTGGGTTTGTAATTCTGCCTTCTTTTCATTTCTTTAACTCTCCCATAAAACTATTAATTAACTAAAAAAAAAACCTTAGTTAATAATTTGTATACTGACATGTTGATCTAATCAATTTCCAGCCAACCCCTTTTAAAGAACGGGGTATGCAACATTTTAGGAAATGATATTATTTTATCTAACACACACACAGTACATACCTTTGCTCTATAAATGACAATACTCTAGTGATAAGCCACACATTTTGCTCACCTCATTAAAATGGTAATCATAAAAGAAAGGCATATTATTCTCCAATTTCCCCTTCATGGCATCATCAACCTCACTTTGCCATTTCTGTTCCAGTTCTGCAACACTCTGATACATAAAAAGAAATCAGTGTATAAATAGATGCAAAATGAAAACAAGTGTAATCTCTGAAATCAGAAGTTTTAGTTGTAATAGTAATTCTTCAAAAATGTAGATTCTCTTTTAAACTTCTTGAAGTTTTCAAGGAATAAATTATTTCCAACAGTTATTGTCGCTCCCCCTCTTCATGGAGGAGCGACACTAAGCCCTGCCTAGGCTTCATATCCGAGTCACGGCACCATTATGTCGCTCCCCCTCTTCGTGGAGGAACGACACAGGACCCTGCGCTGTTCTTTCGTCTGCTCGGCCCTCCCCGGGTTTGCTGCTGGTTCTTCCCGGGTTGGCTACTATCCCTTCCACCTCCGTGGAAGGGCAGCTCCCCCTGGCCACATTCCCCACTTCCGCAGGGGAGCGGCACACCGCCGGCCGGCTCTCTCGGGGGCTGCACAGGCGTTCCTTCAGATGTTCCCCTTAGATGTTCCCAGTGCATGCCGTCTCTCTCCTCCTTTATAGTCCTCCTCTGCCAATCCCAACTCGGCTGCCCACACGCCGAGTACGCTGCTCTCCAATCAGGAGCAAGTCCTACAGTTTATTGGTTGAACTGGAGGCAGCTGTGCGGAAGCTGTTTACTTCTCTCCCAGCGCCATATTGTGGGAGAGCAGGTGCATAGAATAAGTCTTAATTCCAGTAACTCAGTCTAGTCCGGATTGCTCCCCACAAGTTATAAGACAAATATAAGCATTTTAGCTTTCACTTACCTGCAACTGTCTCTCCATGGCATTAAGTTTCTTAAAGGTCTCTCCCATAATTTTACACAATAAATCATATTCCTCAGCATGTTCTTCTTGATACTGGAAATTTATTAGGGACTGCAGGGCATCAACCAAATTCAAGTGCTTAATAACACACGACACCACCATTTCCTCCATCACATCTGGCTGAATCACTTCTCTGTGATGACAATGGAAACCAGTCAGGATGAGCCACACTCTTACCTTACCAATGCTATACATCAGAGGATGAAGAACGTGAGCTTTGACTTAAACATATTAAGTATTCATCACACTTGTTTTAGGACAAATAGCTTAAGTAGTATGGATATGATGATGGCATTACAGCAGTCTTATGTTAGCAAATAATTTAGTATATTAACTGATAAAACTGAACTGGCTGATGAAGCTAGAAATCAAAATTAAAGAAATTTCATTTTCTACGATTTACGTATTTTGAGCTGAGTTATGTTAAAGCTGGAATAGGTTTAAAGCTAAAATCAGACTTTCAGCATCACTGATCAGCAAATTGACTTTGTGCAGTACTACAGCTTGCGTTATTTAGTGTAAATGGATAGTGGGTTCAAACGATGATATATTCGATATCACTTTCATTTTAAATTTCATCCCCCAGTTTGTCTCTTTGTAATGGTCAATCTTGCCTCAGATGGCAGAGGCTACAAAACAGACCTTAAGCAAGAATAGCACAGACATTTGAAACGGAAAAATTTGACATCCTGAAGCCCTTTCACTATGTCACCAGGCGTCAGAAACAAAGAAAGGTCTGTAGACTCCAAAGAAATCAAAGCAGAGTCTGGCTACTCGGCGAAGGTAGACCACCTGAGAAAAATCCAGAGCCTGTCCAACGTAATGTACATCAGAATCACATGGGAAACTTGCCAAGTCACAAATAACCGGGTCCATCCTCAGAGCTTGATTAAATAGATGTGAAATGGGCCCTGAGCACTAGCAGATCCCCAGGCGATGCTAATACTGATTACTCAAGGACCAGCTTCGAGAACCACGCAGCTGGAACACCGCACCAGTATTCCTGTTTCATTCAGTGAGCGTAAAGTGTGAGGTTCACTAGCTGAATTAAGAGAAGACAGACACTCACTACAACTGCTTAAACATGATTTTTCCTGGGAAAGAGTAAAATGCCACACAGCAACCTACTTTATACTTGGTCTGAATTGAGGTCTAGCACGCCCAGAAATCTCCCTGAGCTTCAGCATGATTCCTGGAGGCAGCCTGATTCGGGGCAGGTCAAAGTAGTTCCCAGCAGCAGGCACAAGGACGTCAGCGGGGTAGGTGAACTCTCTGTCTTCCTCTATGGTCAGAGGCCGTGGAGACGGGCTCGGAGTGAGGGCAGGAGAGATCACGCCATTGGCCTCCACTTGCCACTGACACCTGAGCAAACAGAAAAAAGTCTTCTCACTTTCTCTCCAATCAAAATTACTGGAAAGCTACCTGACGTTTGACACATGTCAAAAATGAAGAATCACATGATGTGTTAAGTATTCGTCAAACCTCCCAAGGCTAAAGCAAGATGAGTATTACATGAAAGCCTACCTTTGGGAATCTACCTCCTTCCCAGCAGTATGTAAACTTTGAAACAGAAAACCTGAAAGCATTGTATGGCAATATCTAGATCCCTACTACCCAGATTCTACAATGAACACTGTGCAATGTTTGCATAAGCACATATCTACCCATCCATCTGGGGATTCTCCAACTTAATTATACAATGTTTGACTTAGAGAAAAGCCTATAGATTCAAAGATGCAATTTTAAATCTAGTAAAATAAGGGCCAGAAAGCACCAAGCTATAATTTTCATCTTGTTTATTGAACACAATCACACCCCTGAGACTGTCAAACAGTAGGCACAATCAGTTGGGAAATGTTCTAAAGACAGTTTTCTACATAAAATTCCTTCTCCTTTGTGGGCAAAACTAGCTCAGTTGAACCTTTCATTACCTTTGTAGAAGTTTGGACCGCAAGAGCTCCTGACAGGCTTCTTCTTCTTTGGTAATTTCTGGTCCATTATACAGGATTCTTAACATGGAACAAGCTAACACAGACAGACCTAAAGCCAGGTCTACCAGAAAGGGCAAGCCTCCCGAGACATCCTCTGAAGACTCCTACAATGCAGACAGGGGTAAACCACACTGGTCAGTGGACACTGGCAGAGCGCTGCAGCTGGTGCTGCACCACACTGTACTGTCCCCAACCGCAGGGTTTCACAGAGCAGCACTGAGTGTCATTGCTATGGGACACAGGTACAGCACTCAACATCACAGGTAGATGGTGGTGCTGGAATGACCACCGAATAAAGTTGGAACACAATTCTGGAGAGAGAAGAGCCGATAAGACTCCATATTAAAAACAGCACAAATCACATGCAGGCAGCCCAGACTCTTTGCATAACTGCTCCTCTGCTGTGCCTATCAACATTTAAATTGCTATTTTGTTTTGCTTTTGTCACCTCCATCCTGTGCTTCAACCACGATGCTGTCAGCAACTGCACTGAGTTTCATTTGAGAACGTGAGAGTCTCCTGTGTACCAGCAGTTGTCCTAAGTGCCTGAGATACATCAAAGAACAAAACAAAGATCCCTGCCCTCATGGAGCTTACATTCTAAACAATTTTTCCACTCCAGAAGAGCCTTGGCTTGGTAAACCTTAAGCAACCTCCAAGTCCAAAATATGGTTTTAAAACCTAGCACCTAGAGGGATTATAGCAGCATTCCTGCCACTCTTAAAATCCGGGATCCAAGTGCTGACTTGTGCTAGAGTCTTCTTTGTTGTATGGAAGGAGGCTGGAGTCAGGTCTCTCCTCCAGGCTTTTAAGACAGAGCCCCTAGCAATGTCATCTGTACTAATAAATTGATGTAGGACACGGCTAGTTTTATCCCCTAAGACTACTTAACAACTGGTAGTTCACTACTGTCAAATGAAAAAGATGGATGAAACAGTGGCTCATATTTTGCCCTGCTTCCAAGGCAAATATGATTTATGTAACCAAGGCACACAGGAGAGAGTACATTTTGCCCACAGCAGTGGTTAGAATCAAGTACCTGAGCGCGAACTGTGCAAGCAAAGCCCCACATAGCTTTATCAGGAGTGTTGTGTTCACGGCCACTTCTCATTTCAAAGGAGAAGGTGACTGTATCTCCTTCCACCTTAAAATTTAAGGGGGGGGGGGGAGGGAAAATGCACTTTAAAAACAAGATACACAATTTTCACGAGACCAATGAATTTCAGAGATTTACTTTCAAAAGGCCCAGAGCAATAGTTCACTCCTTTTCTCTCTCTCTCTTTTTAATCAAATTCTATTCCCTTTCATTCAGTTACCAATGCTTCAGGTGTTTCTCCTTACCGGGTAGCCTTTGGGATAAGGAATTGGTGAAATGGGCCACTATCACCCAACAGAGGCTCACAGTAAAGACTCAGTAAACACTGAGCAGAGTTTCTGGTAAATTCCTCAGATTTCTATTCTTCTTGCCAGTTCCCTCAATTCTTTCTCACCTCACACAGGGCAAGCAACTGACAAATCCTCTTGAAGAACTGCACTGAGTGCGGGAAGCCTTGCTCTGCTTTACACGACAGCTCCGTGAGTGAGAAACAAAAAGCACTCCCTGGGCACATAATCAAGCGCCGTGTTGCTGCAGACGTGCTGCATGCAGACTCCAGACTACGCCAGAGCTCTCTGTGCTGACTTCGAGGGGATCTGACGTACAGGAAATAAAGGTCTGGGCACAGACTCCGGATGCTTTGGGCTTTAATGGGCATTTGTGTTCATATTCGTGTTAGAGGCAGAGAAGTAGTAAGTAGCAAATAGTTCTGGAGCCCAGATTACACGGAAGGGCCCTAACCACTGCAGCTTAACAACGGATCATTATTTTTGCTCCAACTTCAAATCTGCCCCAAAGGCCCAAATTAATTTACAAATATTAAATCAATACTTTAAAAATACACAGGCCTGTGGTTTACTGGAGAAGAAATAAGTTGGAAGGACAAGGTGCTCTTCTAATGGACAGGAAGGAAATGCTGTGACCTGTGGGAGCGATCCAAGCTCTGGAGCAGACAGAGGTCTGATGTCCTACGAGAGAAAGGAGGGCCATTCTGACGAGGAGCACATCTTTAGGCCTGGCAAGGTGGTGCTCCCTCAACAAGTGCCCGTGTCAAGTGCTTCCTGGGAGGACACTCAGCACTCGGGGGCGAGGAACCTAATTCACTCTTCTGGAGGTGCTGTGAGCGGGTGCCGTACCTTCACCAGGTCCTTTGGCCAGCCGGCTCCTAGGACGCTGCGGCTGCCGTAGCCCAGCGTGTTGCCCCCGTACTCAGCAACCTTCCTGCTGCTGGTGCTGGGGCCCGCGCATATCACCAACTTCAAAACAGAAAATAGACCGTTAGACTGTAAAAGAAAACAAAGACAACATCTACAAATAAAAAGGCTGCAAACAAGGGTTGTTTAAAAACACACTTACAACCAGGCACTGGTATCATTATGATATAGCTAATATCTATGAATTTTTAGGCACAACTGATGCTGGTTGGGATGCAATCAGCCACTGATGTTTACAGGGCAGAGTGATAGCAATGATCTAAAATACAAGGTACGCTTTGTATATTGCCACACTTCAAACTGCTTGGGGGCCTTGCCTTACAACAGCTACACCCAGTCATTATGCACATATATATTTGAAATATTTATTTTAATTCTAATTAATACATAACTCAGTTTGACCCCTTCAGTTTGATTCAGTTTGACCCCTTAAGTCCACCCCCAAATTAATAAAGTGAGCAAATACTGATGGAAAGATGGTTATATCTAACATAACAAATAAAAGTGCCGAAAAAAAAATCAATGAATAAATAAAGATTTTTAAAAATGCAACAAAGTGAAAATAAGCCATATATTTTAGAGTGTTGCTTAATGGTATAAAACAAAAACGAAACAAATTCAGGGCAAGAAAAGGGTTGCTTCTTTTTGGGTCATTTTTTATGTATTAATACCTTTCCTCATTAAAGGCCATTTCTTTTTATCCAATCCACCAACTTTCTAATATAAAGCAGAAACCCTGATATCTTATTTGGCATTCAAATACTTCCACAGGAAAAATAAAGCCCTGGCTCTGTAAGGCCCAAACCCTGCCTTCCGAAGTGCACTCTGACTCCATGCAGCACCTCAGCTCGGTCTTCAGGCAGCATCAGCAGCCCGAGGCGCTGACCAGCTGCAGATCTCTCACCCTTTTAGACCTGTTCTTGACAGCGGGTGGGGACCACTGGAAAAGTAAATGTACTCTGATCCGTGCAGTAAGCTTCTTTGTGCTTTAACATGTAACACTCATGTCTACTGCAGGCCTAAGTTATCATAGATCAGAATATGCAAATTACTGTCTTTAAAGGAAAACAAAATGACACCAACTAAAATGGCAACCTCTTCCATTTCTGTCTTAAAACCATCAGTTTACATGAACCTAGGAAGTGAGGGTAGCTAATGCCAGGAGCTCTGAAGGGAGGCAGACTGACATGAGCGGACATACTTTGGAACAGTCACCACCTCGCAGTTTGTATGACTAGGAAGCCCTTGACTTCTGGGGTAAGTGTTGTGGAGCAGCAAGTTAAGCTGCTGCTTGGGACACCCACATCCTGTACTGGAGCACTGGTTGGAGTCCCAGATTCTCCACGTCCGATCCAGCTCCTTGCTAATGCACCTGGAAAGACAGCAGATGATGGTCCAAGTGCTTGGGTTCCTGCCACCCACGTGGGAGACCCAGATGGGAATTCTTGGCTCCTGGTTTCAGTCTAGCTCGGCCTCAGTTACTGCGGGCATTTGGGAAGTGAATCAGCAGACAGAAGATCTTGCTCTCTCTCTGTGCCATTCTGCCTTTCAAATAAATTAATAAATCTTTATTTAAAAAAAAACTTTACTTTTTAACTAAAAACTTCCCTTGATGGTATAAAACCATTTGCCCTCACATACTACACGGATGGGAGAAATAGAGAGCTAATAAGCAACATAAAAATAGCATGTACAACATTAGCAGACGAGTCTTCCAGCTGTTCTTTCACAGGTTAGATATCTCAGTTTCATTAATAACAGAAGTAAGTCAAGAATGGTGACCAGCAGCAAAGAAAAATAAGAAGCATTGACAGATCAGTGCAGTTGGTGGCAGAACCACTAAGCCCAGTCCTGCTTACTTTGTCATAGTCGTATTGTGAAGAGCATCTGCTGTCAAATCTCAGATACAGGCAGCGAGCTCCTGGGATGTGCACAGTCTCTTTAAACTTATAGTTGTCTCTGACAGGGTGGACTGTTTCCACAGTCTTCCCAGCAGCCCAGGGGGCGGGGATCTTTAAGCCAGTGAGAAAGCCGGGCTCCTCCTTCTCTTCCAGCATTCTTAAACCAGAGAAAAGGAGCGGGACTCAGGTTAGCAGCAAGGAAAAGAAAAATAAAATGTAAACACACCAGAACACACAAGTTTAAGAAGTTGCTCTTTGGGGCCGGCACAGTGGCGTAGTGGTTCGAGTCCCCGCTGCTCCACTTTCAATCCAGCTCTCTGCTATGCCTGGGAAAGCAGTAGAAGATGGCTTAAGTCCTTGGGCCCCTGCACCCATGTGGGAGACCTGGAAGAAGCTCCTGACTCCTGGCCTCAGATCAGCCCAGCTCCGGCCACTGAGGCCATCTGGAGAGTGAACCAGCAGATGGAAGACTTCCCTTTCTCTCTCTCTCTCTCTTTCTGCCTCTCTGTAACTCTCTGCCTTTCAAATAGTAAATAAATCTTAAAAAAAAAAAAAAAAGTTGCTCTTAACTTTTCTATAGCATGTAATATGACAACACTGTAGCTTTTAAATGCCCATCCCTGGGCTTTAGAAAAATTTAAAAACTCCTGGAGTGGGGGCAGGCATTGTGGTAAAGTGGGTTAAGCTGGTTTGGGAAGACTACATCCCACAGTGAAGTGCCTGAGATTGAGCCCTGTGTCCACTTTCTGATCCATCTTTCTCTAACGTGTGGGAGAAGGGAGCAGATGATGGATGATGACCCAAGTACTTGGGTCTCTGCTACCCAAATGCAGTTCTGGGCTCCTGGCTTTAGGCTGGCACAGCCCCTGCTGTTGTGGGCATCTGGAGCATGGACCAGTAGATGGACCTCTCTCTCTCTCTCTTTTTCTCCCTCTGTTTCACTGCCTTTCAAATAAAATGAAAATAAATGAAATTTTTCTATTCCTCTTTTTCTATTCCTATATTTAAGAGTTTTTGTGGTTTTTAGGTAGTATATTCATATTTTCCCCCTCTTTGCAAGAGGAAGCCCAACTGATACCCAGGAGAAGATCCCATCAGCTCCCATTTCAAAGTACTCAGGAAAAATAAGTTACTGCAAAGGACTCAAGACTGGTCACTTCCACCGGCGCCGCGGCTCGCTAGGCTAATCCTCCGCCTAGCGGCGCTGGCACACCGGGTTCTAGTCCCGGTTGGGCGCTGGATTCTGCCCTGGTTGCCCCTCTTCCAGGCCAGCTCTCTGCTGTGGCCAGGGAGTGCAGTGGAGGATGGCCCAAGTCCTTGGGCCCTGCACCCCATGGGAGACCAGGAGAAGCACCTGGCTCCTGCCATCGGATCAGTGCAGTGCGCCAGCCACAGGGAGCTGGCCGTGGTGGCCATTGTGAGGCGAATACCCTATACAATTTCCTTTTACTGATTTCTATGTACCCTCTGCTGAAAGCTCCCTGAGTCTACGTAGCCACTTTCCCTGCGATTTTTCCTCTCATCCTGTGCTTGCGCTCTCAGTGACTTCACAGAGACTGAGTTTGTGGAACAGAAAACCCTAAAACCTAAATCTGGCTGCCATGGGATCCTCTTACTCTCCTTCAGCTCTGCAGATTTGAGTTTCAGTCACAGAGGTGGGCTGTGCAACACAGTAGCTACAAATCTCACGTGGCCGTTTAAATTATATCAAGTGTAAAATCCAGCTCCTTGGTCACATCAGCCATATTGCAAGTGCTCAATAACAACACGTGGCTACACCTGACCATACTGGACAGCACGGATCCGAGTTTTCTAATTACTGCAAAAATCTCAACTGGCTGGCACCTGCCCTAGGGAAATCCTTTCCAAAATCTGATCAATGTCTTTAAAAGATAGCTCTTATGGGATGGCCCAAGTGCTTGGGCCCTGCACCCCCATGGGAGACCAGGAGGAAGCACCTGGCTCCTGGCTTCGGATCGGCACAGTGCAGCGGCCGTAACGGCCATTTGGAGGGGGTGAACCAACAGAAGGAAGACCTTTCTCTCTGTCTCTCTCTCCCTAACTCTGCCTGGCCAAAAAAAAAAAAAAAAAAAAAAAGACAGCTCTTGTGAAACATAATTGACGTGCAATAAGCTGCACATGACTTGATAAGTACAGACATTTACACCTGAGAAGTTCCCTTCTTGCTCTCTGTAGCCCCCACCTTTCCCCAAGGCGATCACTTGTTTGGTGTCTGCCACTATAGATGAGTTTGCATTTTCTAGATTTTGTATAAATAAAATTGCACAGTGTATACTTCAGGGCACTTGGCCTCTTTTACTCAGCATAAATATCCTGAGATTTACCCATGTTGTTGCATATATCTGTTGTTGACTGCTTTTTACTGCTAAGTAGAAGCCCCTTACAACAAAGGTACCACAGTCTATTTTTCCATTCACGTTGATGGACATTTGGAACGTTTCCAGTTTGGGGCCATTCTATTTAAAGCTATTAGGAACTTCCACCTAGAAGTTATTGTAAGAAAGAACCTAAGCTTTCCCCGATACAACTACATGGCCATGGAATAGCTGGATCATATGGCAGGTGCACATTATCTGACCTTCCAACTATTTA
The DNA here is from genome assembly GCF_051225735.1 of Oryctolagus cuniculus. Lineage (NCBI taxonomy): Eukaryota > Metazoa > Chordata > Mammalia > Lagomorpha > Leporidae > Oryctolagus > Oryctolagus cuniculus. The sequence goes on from NC_142887.1 coordinate 13,651,905, forward strand.
CCAAAGGCTCAGTATTTTACATTCCTGTCATCAGCGTAAGAGAAAGTCACATCAGTTCTGAACTATCCTCTTGATCCATGGGAAACTCATTCTAATCTGTTCTTTAAAACTCACAAAGAATTATACTACTGTCTATAAGTGTCTGGTCCTCAAGACTTTTTCTTTTCCCAGAGAGATAATCCCTGCTATTTGTATACAACACGGACACTGTTGTAAAGGGAGGACAAGGTGCACACCAGAAGGAAACAAGGAAGGGACTCCTGCAAGGAAGCAGCATCCATTACCTCTCATCGGGGAACAGCCTGCACTTCTGCTCCGAGGCACCACACGGGGAAGAGCCCACCTCAGCAAAAACGGAACACTGGGTTTTAAGCAGCAAAGCTGTCTGAAACACAAAACCATCACCATGTCCTCAAGGGCTTACCACCCGTTATCTGCGCAGTACTAGAGTTACATCTAAAATTCTCATTTGAATCATCTTTTCCCAATCCTGCCCTGCCTTCCTTCAGTAAGAAGTGCTTTGCCACTTAGCCCACTTTACATTTTACTTCTTTCTGGAACTGAACACATCAATAGATTAGTCACTGTAGCTGGCAAGGACTTAGGAAGCCAAAGATAAAGGAATGTTTGAGTAGCATGTAGAGCAGCAGCTTTACATGAAGTAATTTAGTCAAACAAACAAACTTATTTCCCTGAACATTCTAATTACTCTTTAGACACAGTACTTCCCTGCATCCCGTCATTATTTCACTTGGTTGCTGAATGCACACAGCTGCCCGGGCGAGCGGGTTGGCTGGCAGGCAGGGCCCTGTGACACACCAAGGGTCATTCATACCTGGCTGGTATAGAGCACCAGCTGCACTAGCTGAGGCATCAGGGCGTCGGCCATGATCAGAGTCTGTAAATTTGGATGCATCAGGGAGGTGAGTAACACAGGAAGGAGGTGACCAAGCATAGTAGCCTTAGTAACTTGTTCCAAGCCTTTTAACCTACAAAAAGTTCAAAAGGACACACAGCCTAAGCAATGCCCAATCATGTTAAGAAGCAACTCTGAGATCTCTTTGAACTAGGTAAGAATTTACAGCAATTCAGTGCACAAATTTCTCTACTTCTGAAGGAAGCACAGAAAGCTATTCATGGGTTTCACCTTGATTTGGCCAAAAAAGTTTACAATTCAAACACTTTACAAATGGGTTCTAAAATGTAAACAGCTGCTCTAGGTAGTTATCACCTGCAAAGTGCCTGGCCTCTGAGGCTGCCGGTGGCAGGGAGTGAATGGCTATACTATTGCTTCACTTGCCCACTCTTGTAAAACCTACTTCTGGTTTAGGGAAACTGAGGCTTATACAGGGTACAGAGGCAGACTTTTTTATTATTGTGGTAAAATACACATACCATAAAATCTACCATCTTGACCACTGTAGGTGTGCAGCTCAGCATTACCAAACAGTGTTGTGCAGCCATCACCACATCCGTCTCCTTAGCTTTCTTCATCTTGTAAAGTCAAACCCACTATACAAGCAGCAACTCCTTATGCTCCCACCCCTACTCCCTGGCAATCACCACTCTACTTTCTGTCTAAGTAGGTAGATTTTTAATTTATCTTTAAAACCACACTCTTAATATGCCCATCCTCTGCTAGAAGAATTAAGGCATGCCGACCTTCCAGAGAAAGAGACGGGTTGTCTAAATTCTCCAAGGCTACTAAGGACACTGGTGTTGAAACCAGAAGGAGACTGCACACCCCCCGGCTCTCAGCCCTTGGCAGACCTGCACCACGCACTGTGACACTGCATAGCACCATCAGCCTCTCTGCAGTACCTATCTGGATTAGAACGTTCTCGGTCCCAGTCTTCTAAGAGTGTGCAAGAACGAAGAACAGGGGCCAGACAGGATGACTGAAGCAAAAATTATACAGCAGGATGGTTTTAGATCAACATCTCTAACATTCAAATTATCAGAGAACACAATTTGCAACTTAAAAGCAAACCATAGCAGAATTTTTAAAGTGAAAGGGCTTGAGAACTCTGGAAGAGAAGTGTATCCTCTTCACAGGTTACCCATGTATTTGGAGAAACGAAACTGGTAAAATCTTGAGAGATCACATCAGTACCATCTTTTTATAGCAGCTGGATGTCGCTATCACAAAGTCACTGCTTCTGCTTGAAAGTATTTGTCATGCAGAAACATAACGAAGGGAAAGGCTGGTTTGGGAGGGCAGTCCCAAATGTCAGAGATGAGGCTGTCCACCATGACCTTGATGGCTGTTGGCCCACTCTCACACAAAAGCACATTACAGAATTCGATTGTACTTGGCTTTAAAACACTTGCCATTTCAACCTATTCTCACAAAAATCCCTCTATACTTAATGAACATTTGACATTTTGTTCTAAAAAGATTCCACTTTAATAAGCAATATTTTTTCCTGAAGGGCAGCAGGTCATGGTTTCCAGCCCATTTCCTCACCTCTGCTCACGATCTGCTATGTCACTGTTTATGAGGGCAGTTGTGACCTGTTGCAGCATTTCCAACACTTCATCACATCCCGTCAGGATCTGGGTGGCAAGAGCCAAAATACTGACCTTTAGCTCCTAGGCAGAAAATATCATAATGTTATTTCTGAATTCTGTGATGAACATACACTCACAACGACAAGACGGAATGATGCATTGATGATGCATTTCCCAGCGAAAGGATGAAGTGGCCAGAAGATGTCCAAAGCAGGAAAGTCCACAGGAATGGCAAGCAGCAATTTGATTTGGGAGACTGAAGTTGGAGTGCAGGTGGAAATACATGGTATTTCCCAAGGAGCACACCAAACCCCCAGGATAAAAGGCCTATCTCCCATCCCATCCAACACAAGAGAGCTCCTGGTGACCAGCTCAGACACTGTCCAGGGGAAGACTGCCTTGGGTGGCATGAGCACAGCTAAAGAGAAAAACAGACAGTAAAAGGCGCATGTAGGGCAGTGAGTAAAATGAGACGAAACACAACATTCTGAAGCAGCACAAGTGACCTTCAATTTCATGTCTTAAAGCCATTACCCTTAAAAACAGGTAAGTTAAAATGTCAATTAAAATAGCAGGCAGTTACGGGCTATGAAACATTAAAAACGACTATTAGAGAATTCATGGGAGTACAAATACTAAGTCAAGTCTTAAGAAGCACTAGAACATCACAGAAATGCTTAGTTTATAACTGTTTTCTATTAAAACAATAAAATCAAACTAATTTTTTTGACAGAGTTAGAGAGAGACAGAGACAGAGAGAAAGGTCTTCTTTTCCATTGGTTCACCCCCCCAAATGGCCACTAGGGCCGGCACGCTGCGCTGATCTGAAGCCAGGAGTCAGGTGCTTCCTCCTGGTCTCCCAGGATGGCACTTGGGCCATCCTCCACTGCACTCCCAGGCCGCAGCAGAGAGCTGGACTGGAAGGCACCCCAACCAGGACTAGAAGCCAGGGTGCCAGCGCCGCAGGTAGAGGATTAGCCTAGTAAGCCGCGGCACCGGCCAAACTAATTCTTAAGGTTATGTTGGTGTATTTGTAATTTTCCCCCCAAACAGAGTCTATTCTGCCTTTACCGACAGTCTTTGCATTTTTCTTCATGGTTTAATTAAGATTTTAGAAAATTTAGCCTTCCAAATAGATAAAACTATTTTTTAATAGAATCTTCTAGGGTCTTTTTGGTGTTATTGAGCTCCTGGCTCCTGCTTTGGATCAACCCAGCTCCGGCTGTTGCAGTCATTTTGGGAGTGAACCAGCGGATAGAAGACCTCTGTCTCTCTCTCTCCCTCTGCCTCTCTGTAACACTGCCTTTCAAATAAATAAACAAATCTTTTTTTAAAAAAAAACTTCATATAATGAGATAAACTAAAAAGCACAAACTAGCAGATGTATGGTTTATATAGTTTCTATGCACAAAGGAGTAAGACAAAAGCGAACTGTAATGGCTTTTATCTTTAATTATGGCTTCTCCTCAGTAAATGTTTCAGTGTATTTAAGTCAACATTTTAAGGAAGAATAAAGTTCTTGATTTCTCTAATTTTCCCACAAAGATGAAATTCTGAAGAACAACGCCAACAACAGCCTGGAGCAGCTGCAGCGACTGTCGCCATTGCTCTGCGTGTCATGGAGGACCACGTTCCTGCCTCTACACAGAAGCTAACTTAAAAATAATTACAGAAAATGAAATAAACTCCAGACTTAGAAATTAAATTATTCAATACAAAGATGGAAAGAGAATTACCACCTTTTCAAAGGTGTTGAATTGAGAGACTATAAAACCACCTAAAAGGTCAAAACTATTTAAAATATTATGCTCCCAGGTTTATATACGTATATATATTTGTAAACTTTCAGGTGCATATGAGATCACTTGAAAGTGCCGTATCTTAGAGTTCTTAAAAGAAGATGAAAGTAAACAAAAGCACAAAAAGGTTGACAGGGCACACGGATGACACACTGTGAGAGTGTCACAAATACGGTCACCACTGTGCAATGAGAGAAAAATCTATGAAACGAGTGGCCTACCATTACCTCTCCCAAGAATCTAAGTCACATCGAGCACAGAAGTTCAGCCAGTGAAGCGCACTTTACATACTGGGTAGAGAGCAGCGTTAGAGGAAAGCTTGGTGTTTACCTGTACCTTCAATGTCTCTCCCTGCAAGGAGCTGTCACTGTCATCATTCTCATCAGGTTTAATCAAAATAGTGTTACTGAGAAGGTGATTCTGAACTGCCATCAGATAGCGCAGGCACGACGAAGCAGCCTTCAACACAAACAAGGGTATTTAACTGACCTAAACCCCACTGCAAGAAGGTATCATAATCCTCATGTTTTTAAAAGATTTGGACAAGGGAAACAAAAAGAGAAAGTACAGAAAATAGACCAAGTTAGTTTCTCAGGTGATGTATTTCCAGATGGCTTGCGAACACTTTGACACTTTTCCTTTAACCTTATATATTCTGCTACACAATCTTCACTCCAAGCACTTAATTTTTGCCTCCCTCTCACACACATCTCCAATATAGAAGTGTCTACCTAACCCCTAAAACAATCTTTAAACAGACTCTGCTGGTCTAGATTAAAAATTAATAGGGGGAAAAAAAAACCCCTCACTTGGTAAAACACAAACACCAAAATTCAGTCAAACAATTTATCACATTAAGCAGTTTATGCAGAGAGAGGAAATATAGTCTTTGGAAAAAGTGTCTCAAGTGGATTTGTGTTGTTCTACATTTCTAGAATAAGCACAGTCATCCACTGACTTTCAAAGATTACGTTGAGCCGGCGCCGCGGCTCACTAGGCTAATCCTCCACCTTGCGGCGCCGGCACACCAGGTTCTAGTCCCGGTCGGGGTGCCGGATTCTGTCCAGGTTGCCCCTCTTCCAGGCCAGCCCTCTGCTGTGGCCCGGGAGTGCAGTGGAGGATGGCGCAAGTGCTTGGGCCCTGCACCCCATGGGAGACCAGGGTAAGTACCTGGCTCCTGCCATTGGATCAGCGCGGTGCGCCAGCCGCAGTGTGCCGGCCACGGCGGCCATTGGAAGGTGAACCAACGGCAAAGGAAGACCTTTCTCTCTGTCTCTCTCACTATCCACTCTGCCTGTCAAAAAAAAAAAATAAAATAAAATAAAAATTAAAAAAAAAAGATTACTTTGAGTCTATCTTTGTAGAGTGAGTGTGTGTGTGAGCACACATTTAACAGAATTTTGCTTTTGTTAAACACATTTTTACTTACAGGCACAGTTGAAAGGAGCTTTTGAAAATCATCTTTAGAGACAGTTTGGCACTTGGTGATTAAGATACAGGATTCTCGTACAACAATCTTCAGAATGTAGTGTAAAAGTTCATCATTTAATCTTTAAAGCACAAGAAAAATGTAATAAAATAGTGATACTTTATTAGTAAAAGGGTAAATTGTACACAATTAGTATGAGAAGACAAATACAAGATACAAAACAAATCAGTTCTGCAAGCAAATCATCTCAGTAAAAATGCAAACAACTTAGTCTCTAAATCAAACTTACAGAAACACACAATGGTAGCCAGCCACCTAGTACAAGTGCTTTATAAATAACAGAAAACCAACACCTTCCTTCCCTCCCAGCTTTAACACACCCACCCAAGCCTCTCTCACAGACCAGAAGCTTGGACTGCACCCTCCCACCAAGATTTCTTAAATTAGTTCCATCTATTATTTCTGCTGAGTATTCTTTCCCCAAGCTCAAGCTACTTTACTGCTAAAACTGAAAAATATTACTATCAGTTGGTAGGGCAATGTGAAAGTGGTTATCTGTCACCTGTTTCAGGCTTTAGGCTCACAAGCTTCTGAGCATAATAGCTGTAACAGGAGACGAACACTGATCAAACCCATTTAAATGTAAACTGGTTACTTAGAAGAACACAAAGAACAGTTAGCAGTGACTAAGGTAGCTGCAGTCACCTGTAATGGTCATCCTCATCACTGCCAAATCGGTTGTTCTGAAGCTGTTCAGCTAAATTGGTTAGGATCACATCCCGCAGCTGGGAGAGGCCGCTGTTTCTCTCTCCTGGCACAGAACAAAGCTCTGTGAACTACCACAGTAACAGTGTTTAGAAAATGGATGCTTTCTTTAAAAAGTGTTTAACAAGTGACTGTTGACAATCTAGGAACACCAGGCATTCAAATAAATGACAGGAACAACAAAAAATGACACCACAACCACCTGGACTTGTTTAGTCAGTACCTCCTGATTTAAGGGTCATTACTCCCTGAGAGATCATAAAGTTTGATTCCTAATTTCTTAAATTAATGTTGCTTTTAAATGCAAAGTGTCCTTCACCTGGTATCTTTTGTTGCTGTTAAAAAGTTGGGTTCTCGTGTGTGAAAAAAAACTGGCTGAGAATCAACAGGAAGTCCTGATTTTTAAAGATGTGTTGAACGTCTACAATCAGGGATATATGCTAAGCAGTAGATATAGAAAGAGGTTTATGAAGCCTGAAGATCTATGAAACAACATGGTTGAGATGCTAGCATATATGTAGATAACTTGAAAAACATGCTAACAGATCTGAATATCCACTTGTTTCCTTAGCGGGAAAACAAAAATGAAAAGCAATGGTTGTTCAAGGATAATTAGGATAATTCTCACCTTCTGTTAAGACCAGCTTTAATAAGTTATTGATTTCAGTTTCCCCTGGGTACAAGATATTCAAGCCAGAGCTGAAATGACAGAAATGTCAAAAGAGTTTTAAACAAAATGTTCTGGAAAATCCAACCTGTAAATATTTAAATTTAAATTTCTTTTTAAAGATGCCTTTTTGAGTACGTAAAACTCTTTGGCAAGGTTCATCACTGAATAAAAGCACTTGAACCTCAACTTACTGTCATGATCTAGTCCAGGCACTTCCCTCCTGAACATCACCCCCTCTGCTCCTCTGTGAATTACAACAAGAACTTACTTGAGACTAGATGCAGAGCTGGTTCAAGAGCATGCTATTCTACGAAAAATCAATCATTCAAGCCAGCTAGGTAAACAGGTGGTGGTCCCCCAAAATGTCACTTGACAAAGACAATTTCTACTTCTCACTTCTTCCAAAAGAGCAAGAAGAATAGGAAAGTATTATTTGTAGTATCACATGGCATCAGAATTTTTTCTTTTTCAAAATTTTGTTTGAGAGGCAAAGAAAGAGAGAGAGAGAGAGAGAGAGAGAGAGAGATCTCCCATCTGCTGTGGTTCACTCCCCACATGCCTCCAACAGCAAGGACTGAGCCAGGCTGTAGCCAGGAGCTAGAAACTAGATCCAGGTCTCCCCTGTGGATGGCAGGGACCCAGCTACTTGAGCTATCACCTGCTGCCTCCCAAGCTCTGTATCTGAGGGAAGCTGGAATCAGAAGTGGAGCCGGGACTCAAACCAAAATACTCCAATGCGGTGGTAAGCATTCCAAGTGGCATCTTAATTGCTGTGCCAAACCTGCCACTCCTCATTGTTTCCCTGAGGCTTACAGTGCACAAGTGTGACATATGCACCCACTTATGGAGTCGTCACTACAATCAAGATGATGAATATACCCACCACCCAGGAAGTTTCCTTATGGCACCAACTTAATGCTCAACAAGGGAGACCCAATGCATAATTTATTGTGGAAAGGAACATAGTCCCCATCCTCTATGCTCACCCTTGTCAAATGAGTTGTTCAGACCAACTGCTCAGTCCTCTCTTGGTCACTAAGTTATACTTGGTCACATGAAGGCTATATTCCTAGATAAAAGTTCATTGAACCCCCCCAAAATTGATAGGTTAAATGACAATAAATAGAAAATGACCCCATAAATTCTTCCCTCTTGCCTAACAAGGTTTTATGCAAATTAATAAAGGCTAATATTGTTGAATACTAACTCTGCATCGGGTCTTAGCTTATGAAAACCTTACAAACCTATAAAGTAAGTGCTATTTTTATGCCCACCTTGTAGCTGAGAAAACAGAAACCTTTAACTAAGGTCACAGCAAGTCAGTGGTATGTAGGGCAAGCACTAGAGCCTAGGTTGGCCTGTGGTCAAAGCCTGCTTCTTCTTTTTAAAAAATATTTAGTTATTTATGTAAAAGGCAGAATGACAAAGAGAGAGGGAGAGACAGAGACAGACAGAGATCTCCCATCCACTGGTTCACTGCCCAAATGGCCATAACAGCCAGGCTGACACCAGGCCAAAGCCAGGAGCCAGGGGCCCCACCTGGATCTCCTTCTTGGGTGGCAGGGGCCCAAGTACTTGGGTCATCTTCTGTTGCAGCGGCATTAGCAGGAAGCTGGATCAGAAGCTGAGTAACTGGCACTCAAACCTGGCACTGTGGCATGGGATGCTGGCAGTGCGAGTGGCAGCTTACCCCGACAGGCTACAACACCAGCTCCCAAAGCCTGCTTCTTAACCATCCTATCACACTGCCTCCTAAATGAGAACACCACCTGCTTACAAACAATCAAATCATCCACGGAAAGGAGTTTTGGTTTTCATTTTTGAAACACAAAAGGTGCGATGAGGAAGTACAGGCACACAGTTAGCTTTGGTCCTCTGGGGGTGGGGTCACAAACCCCCTCTCACACTAAACTGGCCCCAAAGCATGCGGTCCCAATGGCAGGACAGAGACGCCCCTACCCCCAGCTGGCAGGGAATATTTTGCAAAGAGTCCTAAGGAAATCATTTGCAGTTTACCTGATGGCGAGGCAGACTTCCTTCTGAATTTCTGGGCAAATCTGATCTTTGGGTGCCATCAACAGCTGCCAAAGAAGCAATCCTGACCGTCGAATGATGTCTCGATTCCTTTCAGTTTGTGGGCTGAAGAAAAATTTAAACACCACCTACAGACACATAAGAGGTACATCTGAAAATGCTAATTCTACTGGGGATAAAATTATCACTATAAAAAAATACATGGTAGGTATTTTCATGAATGGATAACCATGTAGATTTTTAACCACAATCTCTTCTATTATGTAATGGCATAATTATAGTAAATATTTTACACATATTAATTGCAATTAGCTATCTATAGCAATACTCCATTAACTGCAGCACAGTGAATAAGATAATTCTAATTCTAAGAGTAGAAGGCGGTAACATGCAAAACAGGAATTGTTAGATTTTTCTTCTGGTTGAAATTATCTAGCTGAAGCCAAGATTTGTGCTTCTTTTTCTATATCAGCTTGTTTACCTCACAAAATAGAGTATTTACCTGAAAGACAACAAGAATGCAGCGTATAATGCAGGTGTCGCCGTTAACCATGGCCTTCTCCATAATGTCACAAATACTGCTAAGATGGTGTGCTTCAATTGGATGCTGCTTGCCCAAGACACTTGTGATTGGAAGATTGGGGTTCGTAGCAAGAAGATTGAGTTGGTGTATGCACATCGCACCAACGTGGTGCAATAATTGGTTTATAACCTCATTCGTAGTTATAGCCTCTTCTAGAAGACGAGAAAGAAACTCAGTGAGTCCAGACCTTGCTGCAGGCAGTCCCTCTACAGGTGGAACCGACCTCGACTTAGCAAAAGGCGCACATACACCAGGGACGTTCTCAAGCTCTCTTGGCTCCAGCCTCTCCCACTGCTGCTAAAAACCCTTCTTTCTGTCACAGAGTGCTAAGGCAGAAACACTGGGGAAGTTTAATGTTTCTAGAGTAAGAGTAGCTACCACTTAGTGAGCTCATTCTACATGCCGGACAATGGGCCGCCTGCTTTACATGCATTTCCTTACAACATACATTTAGACTACTGTTTAAGTAGGAAAACAAGAGTCAGAGAGGCTTAGTAAGTTACCCTAGTTCACACACCTATGAAGTAACTGAGCTGGGAGTAAATTCAGGCCATCTCATCCCACGGGGTCTGCTGGTAACCAGCATAGTAGGTTCTCTCCACCTCTACGGCTGCACTGTGGTAGAGTCCCCCTATTCATAAACATCACAGTACCTCAACCTTTTTATTCCACTTATTCATCACAGCCTGGATATCCACCAGTGAAATCTGTGAGGTTGAAAACCACCCTTTTACCCTAATGGAGGGTTATGGGCATGCAATAAATGGAGGTGAAAATAGTCTAAATAGGCAAAGAACAAACAAGGTTGCTTTTTATTCCTATTAAAACTGAAATGGACTAGGTAATCCTGGAGAAGCAGACCTGAAGGGAGAACTTCGAGCTACAAAAGGATTGCGGGCAGCAGGAACTCTGAGGACAGGACCACAGGAAAGCTGAGGAGGCTGCTACGGTAAACCAGGTGGAACCACGGCAGCCTGGACCAGGACTGCAGCAGCACCGCTGACGGGAAATGTTGGACTGGATGTATTTGGAAGGCAGAAGCTGACAGGATTGCTGAAAGCCACCCGGATGTAGGGTATGAAAGAGAGTTAAAGCTAACCTAAACTTTTAGTCTGGGCATATGGGAGATGGGATCCTCAGGCTGACATACGGAGGACTCAGCAGGTGCAGATTTGGAGAGGGGGAGGAAAAGGGTTTTAGGGTCAGCATTGTGGAATAGCAGGTTAGGCTACTGTCTGCAATGCTGGCATCCCATATGGGCACCAATGTGAGTCCTGCATGCTGTGTTTCTGATGGAGCTTCCTGCTAATGCTCCTGGGAGGGCACCAGAGGATGGCCAAGTACTCAGGCCCCTGCACCCATGTGGAGACCCAGAAAAAGCTCCTGGCTTTGGCTTGGCCCAGCACTGGCCATTGTGGCCATGTAGGGAGTGAACCAGGGGATGGAAACTCTCTGTCTTCTCTTTATGGAACTCTGCTTTTCAGCTGGTTCTGTGACTCACTAGGCTAATCCTCTGTCTGTGGCACCAGCACCCTGGGTTCTAGTCCCAGTTGGGGCACCGGGTACTAGTTCCGGTGGCTCCTCTTCCAGTCCAGCTCTCTGCTGTGGCCCGGGAGGGCACTGGAGGATGGCCCAAGTGCTTGGGCCCCTGCACCTGCATGGGAGACCAGAAGGGAGCACCTGGCTCCTGGCTTCAGATTGGCGCAGCACCGGCCGTGGCAGCCATTAGGGGAGTGAACCAATGGAAGGAAGCCCTTTCTCTCTGTCTCTCTCTCACTGTCTATAACTCTCTCTCTCTCTAACTCTGCCTATCCAAAAAAACAGAACTCTGCTTTTCAAATAAATCTTAAAAGAAAAATAAAGAGGGTATGTTTTCATTGTGCTAAGTTGAAAATGCCCATTAGATAAGCAAATGGAGGCAAGGCATTGTCTGAAATTCAGGCAGAGGCTGGGGAGTCATTAATGCACAGCTGATTTTCTGTTTTTTGTTGTTTTTTTACAAATTTTTTCAAGATACAACTCACATAACATAGAAGTCACTGAAAGAGTAAAATTAGTAATTTCTGGTAAATTTACACAAATACCAAAATCAGAAATAAAAGCACAGTTATTAAATAATCAATGAAGGGCCAGTGCTGTGGCATAGATTAAGCTTCTACCTGCAGGGCTGGCACCTCATGTGAGCACCAGTTTCAGTTCCAGCTCCCCCACTTCCAATCCAGCTCCCTGCTAATGACATGGGAAGGCAATAGAAGATGGCTCAAGTGCTCGGACCCCTGCACCCACATGGGTGACCCATAAGAAGCTCCTGGTTCCTGGCTTTGGATCCACCCACTTCGGCTGTTACGGCCATTGGAGGAGTAACTTCTCTCTGTGTCTCTCCCTCTCTCTATAATTCTGCCTCTCAAATAAATATATAAATCTTTTTAAAAAATTAAGGAATAGAAGTCTTATAGACATTAAAAAAATTATAAGGAAATACTATCAGCAATTATACCAACAAGTAAAAAAATCTATATAAAATGTACTCCTAGGCCAGCGCCGTGGCTCACTAGGCTAATCCTCCACCGGGTTCTAGTCCTGATCGGGGCGCCAGATTCTGTCCCGGTTGCCCCTCTTCCAAGCCAGCTCTCTGTTGTGGTCAGGGAGTGCAGTGGAGGATGGCCCAAGTACTTGGGCCCTGTACCCCATGGGAGACCAGGATAAATACCTGGCTCCTGCCATCGGATCAGCGCAGTGCCCCGGCCGCGGCGGCCATTGGAGGGTGAACCAACGGCAAAGGAAGACCTTTCTCTCTCTGTCTCTCTCTCTCACTGTCCACTCTGCCTGTCAAAAAAAAAAAAAAAAAAAAAAAAAGTATTCCTACAAAGATACCCATTTGAAAGCTAGAAAAAAATAGATATATGCATTATCTTAAAGTATTACCAGATTCCAGAAATTAACTGTAATAGTGATTAACATATATCTACAAATTATTTGATACTTTTTCTTCGGGGAGTTGGAATTTAATTCCCCTCCTTTTGAATGAGGTCTGGATGTAACGACTAGCTCAGACTATAGAAAGGGAAAACCAGTGACTTTATAGTGGAGAAACCTGGTAAACACCATTTAAATCAAGTGATCAAGTTTAATATCAGTAGTAATAAGTTATTATGTAACTTGGAATATGATGTAATAAAAAGGGAATATCACCTTCATACTACTCATCTCCAAAATCCATAACCTCAGTTCTTCATGAGAAAACATCAGACAAGTCCAAACTGAGTGGCATTTTACAAAATGTCTAGGGGGCCACCCTTGTGGCACAGTGGGTTGGACTGCTTTCTGCAATGTTGACATCCTATAGGATGCCAACTGAAGTCCCAGCTGCTCCACTTCCAATTCAGCTCCCTGCTAGTATGCCTGGGAAGGCAGCAGCAGATGGCCCAAGTGCTTGGGCACCTGTGCCCACGTGGGAGACCTGGAGGTAGCCCCTGGCTCCTGGTTTAAGCCTGGCTCAGCCCTGGTCATTGCAGCCAATTGGGGAGCGAACCAACAGATGAAAGATCTTTCTCTGTGTCTTTCTATCTCTCTCTCTAACTCTGCCTTTCAAATACGTAAATCTTGTTTAAGAAAATGTCTACAGTGCTCCTCACAAGTGCTTTCTTCTGTTCAGGGAGGCTAAATCTACCAGTCTATGTCCCTATTTTGCTGATTATTTCTCACATCATCTAAAATCTGCTACTGAGCCTCTAAGGATTTTCTCTGTTCAGTATTCTTCCTTCCTTCCTTCCTTCCTTCCTTCCTTCCTTCCTTCCTTCCTTCCTTCCTTCCTTCCTTCCTTTCTTTCTTTCTTTTTGACAAGCAGAGTGGACAGCGAGAGAGAGAGAGAGAGAGAGAAAGGTCTTCCTTTGCCGTTGGTTCACCCTCCAATGGCTGCCGCGGCCGGCGCACTGCGCTGATCCGATGGCAGGAGCCAGGTATTTATCCTGGTCTCCCATGGGGTACAGGGTCCAAGTACTTGGGCCATCCTCCACTGCACTCCCGGGCCACAGCAGAGAGCTGGCCTGGAAGAGGGGCAACCAGGACAGAATCCGGCGCCCTGGACAGGACTAGAACCCGGTGTGCCAGCGCTGCAAGGCGGAGGATTAGCCTAGTGAGCCGTGGCGCCGGCCTCAGTATTATATTTTTCACAGCTATAATTTCTATTTGATTCTTTTTTGAAAAACACTTTTTTAAGATTTATTTATTCATTTGAGAGGCAGAGCTAGAGACAGAAAGGAGAGACAGAGAGAGATCTTCCATTGGCTGGTTCACTCCCCAAATGGCTACAATGTTCAGGGCTGGACCAGGCTGAAGCCAGGAGCCAGGAGCTTCTTTCTGGGTCTCCCATGTAGGTGCAGGGACCCAAGGATTTCGGGCCATCCTCCGCTGCTTTCCCAGGCACATTAGCAGAGAGCTGGATTGGAAGTAGAACAGCTAGGACTTGAACTGGCTGGCACCTATATGGGGTGCTGTGCCATGGTGCTGGCCCCTGAAAAACAATTTTTTGACTGAAAATCTGTTTGGTCATAGTCATCATTCTTTCCGTTAATTTTTGTAAAGGTGTCCTTATTTCTTTGAACATATATACAATGGCAGATTTAAAGTCTTCATCAGCATTTGCCTGAAGCCTGTGGTTACTGATTCTCTGCTCAATTGTTTTAAAGCCTTATTTATTTTTTTCTTTCTTAATTTTATTATTCTTGATTTTATTTACAAGCCTGGCTCCCTATGGCCACCCCTGTCTATATTACATAGTGGTTTTCAGCCAATGATACGTCAAAGATTATGATTAAACACCGTGAGCCAGTAACATTTTCACCCTGAATGGATACCGTGTTTTACGGGAGCCATCCAAGTTCAGGCAGTTCCTTACTTTTACTCCTGTTGGGTCCTATCACATCTGTGCATATGTATGCAGGTGCAGGCGCAGGCTCAGGCTCAGCCAGAGACGTGTGTACAGCTTGGGCCTTCAATAGCCTCTTCTGGGAAGATGTATGGAGAGCTTATCAAGATCTCCTATAGCTTCCTTTCTACCCGGAAGTCACCAGTAAATTTCTACAGATTTGCTGCTTCACTGCTTGCCCTAACCAGGATCACAATCTCAGGCTAGCGGAACTTCTTGTCCCCTCCATTTAAACGCTACCCAGGGTACGACTGTTACTGACAATGCTGCTAAGTATGTCAGTACTCATGCTCTGCTCCAAATCAAGCCAGCTCCCACTTCATCGTGGTAGAACTGCTGTTCTGACCAACCTCATAAGAACACTGCAGATTCTAACTATAAGTTTGTGGATAAATAAGTCATTATCAACATAAACATTGTCAGATTGTAACAATGTGCCAAGTACAGATAACGCAATTTTTTTTTCAGCAACATTCTGACAGTTTCAGGAAGGCTGTATCAAAAACAGAAAAACCTATGGACCACCTCAAAAGTTCTATTTACTTATATACTCTATCTTTATTTACAATCTTTCAGAATGACAGATAACAGAGGATTTCAGGATTCCTAGTTCAAAGCTGAAAGGCGGTGGACACATTGTAAGGCGGGTCTGTGTTCCCAGCTGCTCATGCTGCTGTACCCCCTCCTGTCCCAGGAGAGACACTTCTGCCTGCACGACCAGCAGAGCACCTCACCTTTGGGCTCAGTGATGACGTGACTGACTCCGAGTCTCTGGCAGACATAATGGAAGGCCTGATTCCCGGGGTTGCACCACTGATCGATGTAGTCATTGGAGCATGTCCACAGCATGTTGTTCACTGTATCATAACAGGCGCCTGCAAAATGAACATACTTTATTCAACCATCCTGTTACCATCTGCCTAGATAAACACTTCTTCCAAGCACTACTGAAAAACAGGAAGGCAAGGATTCTCTGAACTGCAGAGAATCCACGTCGCTATTGCCATAGATTTACTTGGCAAAGCAACAGGCTGAGACTCAGCAGGAAGTCAGTATTTAAACTTCAATTTTGCTTAACTCCTACATGAGAAGGAGTAAGTATCGCAGAATAGATAGTTCTCACCAACTCAATTATCCATGCTATCTTCCAAAAATGACTCAATTGGCTTATATTAAAAATACAGGTACCAGGGCCACCTCCCTGTTAATGCACCTGGGAAAGTGGTAGAGGATGGCCACAGTACTTGGGCCGCTGTCACCCACAGGGGAAACCTGGATGGAGTTCCCAGCTCTTGGTATTGGCCTGGCCATGGTGGTTATCTGGGGATGTGGGGAGTGAATCAGTGGATAGACGATCTCACTCTCAATCATTCTCTTTCTCTTTTTCCCTCTTTCTCTTTGTCACTCTGCCTTTCAAATAAATCAATAAACTAATGGATAAAATAGGTAAAGCAGGATTAATTAACATTAATATACAATGAAAAGCCCTAATAACTGAGCCCAAAATTTCAATGTGAACTTCCTAGCAACAGGGCAGACAAAATCCAATACATAAAGTTCATTCACTAACAATAGCAAGTATACCAATTCTCATGAGAATAAACTTTTGAGAATTTGTTACAGGCATCATCACACAATATAACAGACAGCATCTTCAAGAACAGTTTGTGCAGAGGAATTTTACAATGTCTTATATTAATTCCCACAATTAAAGAATTTAAAAATTATTTTGGGGCCAGCATTGCAGCATAGCAGGTAAAGTGACCACTTGGGATGACAGCATCCCACATGGGTGCGGTTCGTGACCCGGCTGCTCCATTTCCAAAGCAGCTCTCTTTGTAACTCTGACTCTCAAATAAATAAATAAATCTTTAAAAAAAATTCTTTTCAGGATCCAGTGTTATGGCTCAGCAGATTAAGCTGCACTTGCGATATCAGCATCCCATGTCAGAGCATGGTTCAAAGCCTGGTTGTTCTACTTTTGTTCCAGCTTCCTGCTAATGCACCTGGGAAGGCAGCAGATGATGGCTCAATTGTTTGGGACCCTGCCAGTCACAGAGGAGACCCTGATGGAGATCTGGGCTCCTAGTACAGCCTGGACCAGCCCCATACATTGTAGCCATTTGGAGAGTGAAGCAGCAGATGAATTCTATCTGTCTCTAACTCTCTCTCTGTCACTCGGCCTGTCAAATAAATAAACATTTTTTTTTTTAATTTCTTTTCAAGGAGACTAGAATGCCAAAGAGAAATGGCAAGACTTTTCAAGAGAAATTGCTAAAAACTTTGAATTTTCCAGGGAAATGTGTGCATTTATTTCTTACCCAATCCTGGTACAAGAGCACCACGCCCCAGTGAGCTTCCAGCAGCATCTATGAGATCCGCACGACTTGTGAACTGACCGTCGGAAATATTATACACCAAGCTGGAAGCTAGGACTTCAGAAACAAACAGTGAGTTGTTCAGTGAGGCTGAGGCTACGTGTCAAAGACTAAACATTCGGCTCTTGACAAGACTCCTACAGAAACCGTGCCTGGCGTGGGTGCTTCTTGCGGCAGGGCAGAAGCCACGTGGGGCCCAGAGCCTTCCTCCTTTGGGGGGCCTGAGTTCCAGTCCCAGGTCTCCTCCCAGTTTCAGCTTCCTGCTAGTGTGCACCTTTGGAGGCAAGAGGTGATGGCTCAAGGAGTTGGTCCCTGCTACCCACAGGGCCCTAGCTTGACTTCCTGGCTCGTGGCTGTGGTCTGGTCCACCCCTGACCATTGCAGGCATTTGGTGAGTAAACCAGAGAATGGGGGATCTCTGTCTGTCTCTTTCTCTGCATGTCAAACAAATAAAATAATTTTTAAAGTCATCTTTTAGTTGTTGTCTATCGGGGGTACTGATGAGACAGAGAATGCACACACGAGACAGAAAACTTTAACCACAATCTCCTACATTTAATAACGAGCTATATTTTTGAAAGTATTTTTAAAATAGCAACTTTTGCATGAAGGTTTTTTCCATATAGATTGCTAAAAGAGTAACTGTAAGAGCGTTTCTGGTTATTAACATCACATGGTAACTGTTCACAGGAAATACTGCACACGTCATCAGCGCTCAGTAAGGGTTGGTGTGCAAACAGCTCAGCTGCGAGCCTTGCAGGCACTGACGCTAACCCTCCGGAGACACTTTGGCCGTTTCCCTTAACAGGGCAGTATGGTGAGAAGATCATGGGCTTAGGTCTCAGGGTTTGAATTCTACTCAGTTTCTTCATTTGTAAAGTGGGGATAATACAAATGCACACCCTACACAGTTGCTGTGAGAATTCAGTGATTAAAACACGTCAAGGGTCTACCTTAGCACCCTTGCACTTGATGCACTTGTCGGACTATTTCCTTCTCCACTTTCAAACATAAAATTCTTGCGTTGTTTCATTTTCTTATTCCCATCACCCTAGTAGTCCGGATCCTCATCTTTCCCGATTTCAGTTGTAACCTGAACTACACTTTCTACTTATTTTCTATTTTCTACTGTCCCATAATGCCCCCCAATAAAATGATATCCCCAATCTCTTTGTGTTTACCATACCTACATCTTGCTTGCACTTGGCCGTTATATTTTTCATGACTTCAACTCAAGACCCCTGAGCTTCCTACCCTACCCCACAGCGATGCTTGCTTTTCCTGATTCTGAAGCGCATGCATCTGTTCCATGCGCTTCCAGCAAAGTGATACAGCATCAGCTATCATCTCTCAGCAACATTATTTTCCCCTCCCCCAGTAACCACTGTGGAACAGGACACCAAAGGAAATTAAGCATTTATTGATTTGTTAAACTAAAATAGAATCCATGTGTCAGCTATATCTTCATGAAAAAATAGTACCACAAAGACTTGCTTTAATCATATGGGCCAACTTCAATAGAGTGAAAAAAGCCATGCTGACAAGACTAAAAAAGAGTTTAATGAGACTAGTGGTCAATAAAAAGAAAAATAACCCAATTTTGAAAAGGATAAAGGGTTAGAATAGATATTCTTCCAAAGAAGATATACAAATGGCCAATAAGCACATAAAAGACATTCATTATCATTAATCATTAGGGAAATGCAAAGCAAAACCACAATGAGAGACCACTTCATATCCTCTAGGTTGGCTGTAATTTTAAAAATGGGAAATAACAAATGTTGGTGAGGATGTAGGACAATTAAACTATTACACATTGCTGACAAGAATGAAAAATGGTAGAGCCGTTTGGAAAACTGTTTGGCAGGCCCTCAAAAGGTAGGCATTTACCACATTGCTGTATAAGTAGACATGCAATGCCAAGAGAAACAAAAACATGTCTACACAAAAACTTACATTAATGTTCACAGTAGCATTAATCAAAATAGCCAAAAAGAAGTAACTCAAATGTCCATTTACTGGTAAGTGTATAAACAAAATGGCATATCATCTACATGACAGAATGTGATGCAGACAAAAAAAGGAACAAAGTACTGATTCATGCTACGATTGAATCTTGAAACATTAAGTTAAAAAGCCAGTCACAAAAGGCTAAACCATAAAGATAATGTAGACTGGTGGATGCCAGAGGTTGAGGAATAGGAAAAATGACTGCTGATGGACAAGAGCTTCTTTTTTTGGGGTGTTGACTACTGCACAAGTCTGTGAACATCCTAAAAGCCACTTTAAAGGATTGCATTTTATGGTGTGTGAGTTATATTTTAATAAAGCTGTTATGGTTTATACACACACACACACACACACACTTTAGTACCCAATTTACTCTACCCCAGGGGCTAAAGAGGACATAATGGCTACATGAACTGTTAGAGAAAAAAATCCTACTAGTTTAATTCTAAAGGCAAAAAGTGAGTTTGGTGTTGTTATAAACATGCAAATTCCAAGTATACACAACTACTTTAGATGATATAAAGTATAAGTTGATTTAGGACAAATGATTCTGTTTAAACTGCTGAGGTCAAATTTATATTTGCAGGCTTTGGTGAGAATAAGAAATGTTTTTTAAAAATCTAAATGCAAAGTGAAATATTGAATGGAATTGTTGTAAGAAAAGTATTTGGGGACAGACATTATGGGGCAGCAAGTGGTGCTGCTGCTTGGGACACCCACCCCCTATCAGAGTGCCCACTCAAGTCCTATCTATTCCACACATCCAGCCCGGCTTCATGCCAACAGTTGACGATGGCCCAAGTATTTGGGTTCCTGCCACTCACACAGAGACCCAAAAGGTCTGACTGTTGAGCGCATTTGGGGAAGTGAACCAGCAGATGGAAGATACTTCTCTCAAGGCCAGAATTATGGCACAGCTCCCTGCTACTGTGCCTGGGAATGCAGCAGATCATGGCCCACGTACTTGGGCCCCTGCCAGCCACGTGGGAGACCCTGGAATGGCCATGCGGGGAGTGAACCAGCAGAGAGAGGATCTCTTTCTCTCTCTGTCTCTCCCTCTTTCTCTGTAGCTGCCTTTCAGATAATAATAATTTTAAAAAGGTATCTAGTTTCTTTGTCTCTCCCTCTCGTAATTTCATTCTGCTTATCAAAATAAATAAATACATCTTTAAAAACAGAAAAAATGATTTTAAGAGGACAGAATATAAAATATTGTGAAATGAATATAAGTGGAGGCTGGCACTGTGGCATAGTGGATAAAGCCGCCGCCTGCAGTGCTGGCATCCCATATGGGTGCCAGTTCTAGTCCCAGCTGCTCCACTTCAGATTCAGCTCTCTGCTATGGCTTGGGAAAGCAGTAGAAGATGGCTCAAATCCTTGGACCCCTACACCCGCATGGGAGACCCAGAAGAAGCTCCTGGCTCCTGGCTTTGGATCGGTGCAGCTCTGGCCATTGCAGCCAATTGGGGAGTGAACCAGTGGATGGAAGACTTTATCTCTCTCTCCCTCTCCTTCTCTCTCAGTGTAACTCTGACTTTCAAGTAAATAAATAAATCTTTAAAAAAATAAGAAATGAATAAGTACACTGATTTCAAACATTTAAATCATGGGGCTGGCACCGTGGCTCACTTGGTTAATCCTCCACCTGCGGCGCCAACATCCTATATGGGCACCGGATTCTATCCCAGTTGCTCCTCTTCCAGTCCAGCTTTCTGCTGCGGTCCGGGAAGGCAGTGGAGGATGGCCTAAGGGCTTGGGCACCTGCACCCGCATGGGAGACCACGAGAAGCACCTGGCTCCTGGCTTCGGATTGGCGTAGCTCCAGCCGTGGTGGTCATTTGGGGGGTGAACCAATGGAAGGAAGACCTTTCTTTCTCTCTGTCTCTCTCACTATCTAACTCCATCAAAAAAAAAAAAAAAAAAAAAAAGACATACTACTTGATAATGATAATAAATAGCCAAGTCGCCTTTAAAAAAAAAAAAACAAACATTTAAATCTTATGTGCTTAAACAAATTTCAAGAAAAAAATGCAAAAACATTACCATAAACATAACAAATATTTTGTTTTGTTTCATGTGTGTATTTTAGAAATATTCTAACATATTTACTGCATATACTCATCTCACAATGGTATGAGGTACCATCAGTCTTTTATTTTTTACAGTTGGGAAAACTGAGGCTCAGGGGGTTAAATGAGGTCCCCAAGGCAAGAATGCTGCAAAATGGCAACATAAAAGAAACATTTTCAATTTTATATTTCATTTCATTTAACTGTGTGCTTACTCTGAAGCCAAAATCATGTCTTTATTATAGTGTGTTCCACTCTTACACAAAAATATATGTACATTTTAAAACATTGATGGATTTTTACACATATTATTTTTGTTCCACATTTTTTGCTTAATATTTTGTATCTACATCATAAAATGAACTTCCTAAAACTTGACTGATTATTATGAATATTTTTAGTCACTTTACAGGATAGTTTTCAAAAGTATACTATTATGTCATCTATACAAATTACGCTTTTAATATCTTCTAACCTATAACTTACTATGAGAATTTTTTTGTTATCAGAGAGCTATGTTAAACAACCGTTTAACAGAGTTTAACAGAGTTAAGCTTAAAATAATTAAGAAAATCTTAAATTTCATAGTTTGATATAAATTAAGAAAAGTACCACAAATAAAATTCACTTACTTTTTAAAGATGACAAACCACTTGTTCCACCAAAAAGAGAGCGAGTGGCCGAGCTGCCTGACCCCCCTGGAGGTGGGACCAGCATCACCAAGTATGTGCCACAGGTATAGATAGGCGTCCTACGTAGCATTTTTAGAGGCAGCCCACAGCTAGTATTCGCTGGAGAAAGGAATAAAAAAAAGCTGAATAGAACTATCTGACACAGAAATTAATTTGATTACCAAAAGAGATTACCCAATGAAGGAGCCCCAAACTCAAAGATATACCCAGATTAGGAAAAGAACAAGAAATAGAAGATAAAGAAAAATAATTATCTTCTGGCTCCGTTGCCTGACTATAAGCCTCTTGTATCCAAGCTGTTCTCAATAATTAATATTCCCTCCTAAACATGCTTTGAAAAGAAGGAACTCAAACGGACTCAGCCTCAGAATAAGAGAAGACCCCGACTGCTTCTGGTTGTCCTCTCAGGAGACAGGCTCCATCAGGAGATGGATATGCCAATCAAAACTTTGTCATTTTTGATAGAAAAAATTCTTGACAGGTTTGTGATACTACATTCATTATGTTACAAACAGTATTTTCAACACAAAATCTGCCAGAAAGATCTACCTAGTAAAAGCTTTCATAATATCAATCACAAAATAATTTTATACCTGCAAGATTTATGACCCAAGGTACATTTTTCCTTATTTTTAGAGTCATATCTATAAATTATCACAAAGAAAATAATTATAATTTCTAATCAAGAGGTGTAAAAGCATTTGTTAATCTTCCTTACTTACTGGCATATCTGAAATGTGGAGTGAATTTAAGAATTTTCTGTATATTCATCTAGTGAGAACAGAAAATCAGTGTACTTTACTTAAGAATCTGCCAGGCTATAAATATAAGTTATTATTCATAGCTAGATAAGTACAGAATCTTTTTAGATGGTTTAGATTAGAAAAATGAGTAAAGTGAAACCTAATCTGTTTGGTATTTGTTTTGAATGCTTGAACTTCTAAAAAGCTTAATTTTTAGAAAAATTTTGCAAAGCCCCAGCAAATATGGTCTTCATTCAGTTTATAAGTTCAGGAGCATAAATTTTCATCAGTAAGAAATCCAAAAAGGGCAACGCTTGAAAGACAACATTTTCACGGATGTTTTTATAGACTTACTTTTATTAACATGGTAATAGGGATTAGTTTATCAAGGAATAACAACTTCTAGACAATATGAATATTCAATTAATTTTCAAAAATTTACTTTAGAACTGGTGAACTTTTAATTTAGTAATATATTATGCAAATTTATATAGAATGTGTATAAACATATAATGAGATCACATTTTGAATGCAAATACCAGTTCCTACATAATTCTAAATATCCTCTTGCCTTTAATGTCTTTTTTTAATGTTTACTTTATCCAACAAATGTTCCTTTAGCATATTCATTGTTTAGAGTAGGATTCAACTTTCTCCTAATGGAAAAAGCTTCAGCTTATCATAAAAATGTTTACTTAGGTAAAAAGAATTGTCTTCTACAAAGTATCTGTTGTAAATCAAATCATTCACTTACTGAAGTTAAAACAACTATTAACAATTTCTTCCCTTATATTTGATACAATAGAGGACTCTGGAAATAAAATATCTGTAAATCCTCATTTGGCTTAATAAGTGTTTATTTGCTAGCCTCATGATGAATTAACTACAAATGTTCTCCCTTCCTTGTATTTCAAATAGTAAAAAGAATTGAAAAATAAAACTACATTAAATTAACTAAGTGCATATTTATTCAGATACATTTTTCTATATAGGGCATGTTTTTTTTACTCTTATATTTTACTGCATTTTCATGGTTTGTTATAAATCCAGGAGGCTGTTATGCGATCTGTAAACTCTTCTAGAATAATGGTTCTTAATTTGTTTTGGGTCATACATGATTCTGAAAATCTGATGAAAGTTATGATGAATACATGTAAAACATCATTAAAAATATTGTAGGATTATGTTTTTCAATCTGTTCAAAAGCTTATCCTGGTTATGAACTTCTGCTTTCAAAGTGTAGAACTATACATATAATATGTATTTAAAAACAAAAGTATAAAATAAGAACACCTGAATTTGTCTTTAACTGTGTTTGTATAGAGAAAACCTTGATGGATAAGTAAAAACTAATGAATATAATACCTAGAGGGGGCAGAAGAGTGAATGTACCAACATGGTGGGAATAGGACTCCCTGTAATCCCGCTTTCCATTGTTTTGACTTTTAAACTCTGCCCATGTATTATGGATTAGATTGGGGTGGGTGTCTGGTGCAGAGGTTAGGGTGCCAGTTCAGACACTCACATCCCATACCCAGAATGCCTGGGTTCCAGCTCCAGCTCCATTCTCAATTCCAGTTTCCTGTTAATATGTACACTGGAAAGCAGCAGGTTATGTATGGTTCAAATAATTGGGTCCCCAACACCTACGTGGAAGACCTGAATTGAGTTTCTAGCTCCTGACTTTGACCCAGCCCAGGCCCAGCCAGTATAATCATTGGGGAGTGAACCAGTGGATGGGAGATTTCTATCTTTCTGTCTACCTCTCAAATAAATTTTAAAAATTTAGGGGCCTGGGGCTGGCGCTCTGGTGCAGCGGGTTAACGCCCTGGCCTGAGGTGCCGGCATCCCATATGGGCAGCCAGTTCAAGACCCAGCTGCTCCACTTTTGATCCAGCTCTCTGATATGGCCTGGGAAAAGCCAAGTCCTTGGGCCCCTGCACCCACGTGGGAGACCCGAAGAAGCCCCTGGCTCCTGGCTTCAGATCAGCATAGCTCCAGCCATTGCAGCCAACTGGGGAGTGAACCATCTCTCTGTCTCTGTCTCTCCTCTCTCTGTGTAACTATAACTTTCAAATAAATAAATAAATATTTCTTAAAAAAAAATGTAGGGGCCTGCGCTGTGGCATAGTGCATAAAACCCCATCTGCTGCGCTAGCTCCCCATACGGGAGCCAACTGGAGCCTGGCTGCTCCACTTCACAGCCATTTGGAGAGTGAGTCAGCAGATGGAAAATTTCTCTGTCTCTGCCTCTCTCTGTCTGTAACTCTGTCTCTTAAATAAATCAATCTTTAAAAAAATTTTAAAAAAGATTGTAATGAGTGAAAATGGTGCCAAATAGCAGATTTTCACATTCATGGAGCATGTGTTAAACATGAAATAAATTATATAACAGTAATGGTGACCAAGTCTTTTTTTTTTTTTTTTAAGATTCATTTATTTACTTGAAAGTCAGAGTTACACAAAGAGTGAAGGAGAGGCAGAGAGAGAGAGTGAAATGTCTTCCATCCGCAAGTTCACTCCCCAATTGGCCACAATGGCCGGAGCTGTGCTGATCTGATGCCAGGATCCAGGAGCTTCCTCCACGTCTCCCATGTGGGTGCAGGGGCCCAAGGACTTGGGCCATCTTCTACTGCTCTCCCAGGCCATAGCAGAGAGCTGGATTGGAAATGGAGCAGCTGGGACTAGAATTGGCGCCCATATTGGATGCTGGCACTGCAGGTGGCAGCTTTACCTGCTGTGCCACAACGCCAGCCTCAATGATCAAATCTTTAGTTAAAGACAGAACTGTTTTGAATTATTACAGAGTCTTGAGAATTTAGGTCCATAGCCCAAAACATGTTTTAGCTGGAAAAAAAAATTGACAGAGCAGGGCTGGCATTGTGCAGTGGGTTAAACCACCTGTGACATCATCCAATATGAATACCAGGTCAAATCCCAGCTGCTCCATTTCCCATCCAATTCCCTGCTAATGTGCCTGGGAAAACAGCAAAAGATGGCCCAAGTACTTGGCCCCTGTCACCCATGTGGGAGATTTGGATGGAGTTCCAGGCTTCCTAGCTGTGGACTAGCCCAGCTCTGGTCTTTGCTGCCATTGGGAAGTGAATCAACAGATGGAAGATCTCTCTTTCTCTCTCACTTCCTCTCTCTGTCTTTCAAATAAAGAAATGAATCTCGGGGCCAGAATTGTGGCCAAGCGGGTAAAACTCCCATCTGCAATGCCATTGCCTTTATTATTTGAGTCCCAGCTATTCCACTTCTACTCTAGCTCCCTGCTGATCAAGAAAGTTGGACTCCTAACCCGGAACGTAAACCCTAGTATTTCAGAATGTGATCTTATTTGAAGTTTTTACAGAGGTAACTAAGCTATTTAAAAGAATGTCATTAAGTTGGCACTAACCCAACATGACTGATATCCTTATAGAATGAGGAAATTTAAGGGCCAGTGTTGTGGCACAGTGGGCTGAGCTGCTGCCTGCAGTGCTGGCAACCCGCACGGGTGCCAGTTCAAGTCCCAGCAGCTCTCCTTCCATCCAGCTCTCTGCTAATGTGCTTGGCAAAAGCAAGGGTGGCCCAAGTGTTTGGGTCCCAATGCCCACGTGGGAAACCTGTGTGAAGCTCCTGGCTCCTGATTTCAGCCTGGCCCAGCCTTCACCATTGCAGCCATCTGGGGAGTATAATTCTGACTTTCAAATAAATAAATCATTAAAAATAAAAAAAAGAAAATCTTAAAAAAGTTGACTGGGCAGGCTTTTGGTGCAGTGGGTTAAGCCGCTGCTATGACAGCCACGTTCCATATGCCTGTCACCATGTCTGGGTTCAAGTCTCAGCTCTGCTTCTGATTCCAGCTTCCTGCTAATTGCAGCCTGGGAGGCAGCAGATGATTCCACATGGGAGACATGGATTGCGTTTCCAGGGCCTGACTTCAGTCTAGCCTACTCATATCTGCTGTGGGCATTTGAGAAGAGAATCAGAGGATGAAAGATCACTCTCCTCCTCTTTCTTTTTATTAAAAATGTATTGATTTATTTGAAAGGCAGAATGACAGAGAGAAAAGGAGAGACAGAGAGAAAGGGAGAGATCTTCCATCTGCTGAAGCCAGGAACTTTATCTAGGTTTTCTATGTGAGGGCAGGAGCCCAGGAACGTAGGGCATATTCCACTGCTTTACCAGGCATATTAGCAGGGAGATGGATCAGAAGTAGAGCAGGGAAAAAAAAAAAAAAAAAGTGGAGCGGGGCCAGCACAGTGGTATAGCAGGTAAAGCCCCCGCCTGCAGTGTTGGCATCCTATATGGGTGCCCGTTTGAGTCCCGGCTGCTCCACTTCAGATCCAGATGCCTGCTAATGCTCCTGGGAGAACAGCGGAAAATGGCTCAAGTGCTTGGGTCCCTGAACCCAGGTGGGAGACCTGGAAGAAGCTCCTGGCTCCTGGCTTCAGCCTGGCCCAGCCCCAGTCAGTGCAGCCATTTGGGAAGCAAATCAGCCTGAGGAAGACCTGTCTCTGTCTGTCTGTCTCTTTGTTACAGTGTTTTTCAAATAAATAAATCTTTTTTTTTTAAAGGTGGGGGGAGAAGTGGTGGAGCATCTGGACCTTGAACCAGTCCCATAACCCACTCTGCCACAATGCCCGGACCTCTTTCTAACATATACTCTCTCTCTCTTCCTTTCCTTCCTTTCAAATAAATAAATAAATATTAAAATAAATATTTCAAATAAAAGAAAAATGTTTAAAGGCTGGATAATGACTGGAAGATCAACTAAGGTGAACTATGCAAAGCTGAGCACTCTGTATGGTTAGAGTTTGTGCTCAACCACAAGCAGCTACTGAAAGCCAGCCAAGGAAACCGTTCTGACAAGGGCAGAGTGACATACCTGCTTGGTCCTCCTTCAGCGTGTTGGAGATGGTGGAGCCGGTCAGGGCTGCAAGTGTTGCCGATGGGGAGGCTCTGTACCGAGAAAGTCTGCTCAGAAGCATCTCGTTAATGCTTTTTGCAGACTCCCCCTCTTTTCTCATCAAGATGGTGCGCTCCTGAAGTGGGCTGGCTACAAAGACACCATTTTCAACCTACCATTTAAAGAAACAGGGGTCATGAAATACTATATTTCCATTTAGTTAGCAAATTTCTACTTGAGAATAATAGTACTGTGATATAGTTGCTTAAAAATACTAAAATATTGCATCGGAGTGTACCTCCCAGTGTAAGTTCTTTACTGAACCTATGTAGACAAAAGGAAGGCTGTGCTAAGTTTGAGAACTTTCATTATTCACGACAGCTTGGACTCTTAATGTAATGAGCCAAGTTTAATAAGTTCTATAAAAAATTGTTGATTAAAATTCCTTATAATGAACTCCACAGGCAGCATTTACTAATTACCAGTGTCTGACAGGTACACTTAAGATGAGAAGAAAACAAATCAGTCTTCGATTCACTATTAACTACAAGGTTACTGTCTTCTAAAAATATAATTAGAGGCTAAAATCCAGACTCTATATTAGCAGTAGTTATCATTAGCACCAGCTGCTCAGGTACTGGCAGGACAATTGTGGAGAAAGTCAGACATGTCTAAAAATACATGCCAACTTCAGCTGCATCTGGGCTGGCCTGCGGTAGTTCTTTCATTCACCACTTGATTATTCCCCAGCAAAGTTCCCAGAGAGGTGACTCCAAATCTTTACCAATTTTCAGCTTGGCTTTCATGGGCCACCTGATTATCTTTGTTCCCCCTACCTGGTTTTCTTTATTGCCAAAAGGTCCAGCCGCTTACCATAGGTTTGTCCCATTCATCTCTCTTCCAAACTGAGAATCTTTTTTTTTTTTTTTTTTTTTTTTTTTGACAGGCAGAGTGGACAGTGAGAGAGAGAGACAGAAAAAAAGGTCTTCCTTTGCCGTTGGTTCACCCTCCAATGGCCACCGCGGCCGGCGCGCTGCGGCTGGCGCACCGCGCTGATCCAATGGCAGGAGCCAGGAGCCAGGTGCTTTTCCTGGTCTCCCATGGGGTGCAGGGCCCAAGCACCTGGGCCATCCTCCACTGCACTCCCTGGCCACGGCAGAGGGCTGGCCTGGAAGAGGGGCAACCGGGACAGAATCTGGCACCCCGACCAGGACTAGAACCCGGTGTGCTGGCGCCGCTAGGCGGAGAATTAGCCTAGTGAGCCGCGGCGCCGGCCAAACTGAGAATTTTCTCAGATGCATTTAGCCTGCCCTCACTTCAGAGGAAGAGGACCTCACCTGGTATTACTCAAGGCTAACCCTGTACTTCTGTCTGGAATCCTGGGCTCCCCATGCCCACTCATTGTCGGTGTCCCCTCTCTACTGATTTCTTTCTCTCTGTTTTCAAATACACAGGTCTCTCAGTCTTGTTGAACGAGATCTTGGTGACCTAATAAAGTGCCATCCCTTTTCTCCACTTCTGCTCATTGTCAAATTGTCTCCATGGCCTCTGAAACTACTGTTTGCTTCCAGACCCAGGCTCCTGCGGCCAGTGAGGACAAGCAGGATGGGCCAGCAGCTATTGGAAATGGAGATAAGAGGGAAAAGGAGGCCAAAGTGCCCTCCTTCAGAAGTGAATCAAGAGCAAAGCAGGAGGCCCAACGGAAAGGCTGTATCCTCGCCAAGATGAGAAAGCAAGGCACGCAGGAGAACAGCCAGGACAGAGTTCCAGAAGTCGGCGTGTGCTCTGGGGGAGTCCTTGATGACACATTCACACATGATGAGGGAAAAGACTTCTTAGAGAATCCAAAAATGCTCTCCTTAACCTCTGCTTCTTATCCTGCCGAGGGTTTGGCCTCTGAACTCAGCACTCTCTAATGAGCAGACCTTCTCAATGGCCCACTGTAACCTAAAACCCAGATCATCGCCTTCTGCTTGACTTCCTTGTGTTGGGGGCCCTGGGAGTCCCCAGCTGGATTTAGCCCAAGTTCTTACCTCAGCATGAGAGAGGAATTCAAAGCAGAGACATAGGTAAGGCGCAAGAAAGAGAAAAGGGTTTATTTAGAGACAGATACAGCACATACTGAGAAGTGGACCCAGGCAGGCTCTCTCCATGGGGAGAGAGGGCCCCTGCCCCACTCAAGTTCAGGTGCCATTTCATGGGTAAGGCCAGTGTCCTAACGGAGGCAGGGTTTAGGTGGGGTTCAGTGCGTGCGGTGATCTCTGGGAAGGTTTCATGGTAACTCCATACGCAGCTCCGCACACATGTGGTCATCAAGGCACCTTGTACATGACGGGGGAGTGAGGTACAGAGCCTGTAGCCATGTTGGAGTGGCAAGGAAGAGGTGGGGTTTTAGTGCTGCATGGTTCTGGCAAAAAGACTGCTGAAGTCTCTCAGCTCCGCTGTTCAGTAGCTACCAGCTCCCTGCCCAGCCCATACCACTTGCAGGCTGCACCGTGGTGAGTTTTAGTCTCGACAGGGGAACACAGTGCTGGTTTCTGTTGCACTTGAGTACTTGCCTGTGGCTTAGGCGTCACTATGTTAGTAGGTGACACCAACATGGAGCCTGCCGCCTTCCTCTTTTACTTCTTGCGGGTTTCCCGTTTCCACTTGCTAAAGGAGGAGCTCACCCACGAGTAACTCCAGTCCCTGGTGTCTAAGACTACCACCTGGAATACTCTGTCCCTAGACCTTCCTATGGCTGACTCTTTTCTATCACCCAGATCTCATGTGGAATGTATCCCAATCAGAGCGGCCTTTCCTGATGACTAATCTAAAACCCCCAACCCTCAAACCAGAGCACATCACTCCGTTTTTGTTTCTGCACAGAACCTACCACTCTCTGAAAGTATTTTATTAATTAAGTCATTTACTGTTGGCCCTCCTACATCCCCTCACTCACTGAATACCAGCTCCCTGAGGGCAGGCATCCTCCTGCCTATTCACCATCACATTCCCAACACCCGGAGGGCACTCAATAAATACCTGATGCCTTGCTGAACCACCAAATTGCTGCCCTCCCCCACATCCAATGCCCACGTCCCTCTGACGGCTCCCATCCTCGCTTCTAGGATCTAGTTCACCTGTAAACCGCCCCACTTCTGCGCCATTTCTATTTGAATAGCCTCCAGCCACCTCATATTGAACACAGCCACATGTTACCACATTGTTTTACCCCATCTTCCTGCCACATTAACCGTTAGCCAGCACAGTTCTATTCATGTGATCAGCCTCCCACTGCTCTCCTGCCCCCTACCCAGCTCCCCGTGGCTTAGTCTCCACATACACAGCCAATGATTATTTGAAAAACGTAAACAAAGTCATGTCCTTCCACGTTTAAATTGTGCAGTATTTTCCCAACACAGTTATAATAAAATCTAAACTACTGCTCAGCCCCCCACAAGAAAACTGGGAGAGTGAGTCACCGTATCTGTCAGGGTGCATGGCCACGTCTCATCGTGCTAGCCGGGGGTTCCCTGTCTGTGCTTAGAAAGGCCTTATCCACCACCACATTCAAGTAGCTCCCCAGCTCCACCCCACTCATCTTCCAGCACACTATCCTGTTTCGCACCACTACTTCCACCTGCTGTCAACTTTTGGAATTGCAGTTACAGAATTCCAAGAGAAGACAAGCAGGTTGTTGTGGAATTTGTCAGAATTAAAGAAACCGCTGGGGTCAATGCTGTGGCTCAGTGGGTTAAAGCCACGCCTGCGGTGCCAGCATCCCATAAGGGCACGGATCTGAGTCCCAGCTAATCCAGTTCCCTGCTAATGCACTTGGGAAAGCAGTGGAAGATGGCCCAGGCTGGGCCTCTGCACCCATGTGGCAGACCTGGAGGAAGGTCTTGGTTCCTGGCTTCTATCTGGTTGTGGCCATTTGAGGAGTGAACCAGTGAATGGAAGATCTCCATCTCTCTCTCTCTCGCTCTCGCTCTCGCTCTCTAACTATGCCTTTCAAATAAATAAAAATAAATCTTAAAAACACATGGATATAACCTGAATCTGCTCCCCTTCCACCACCTCCACCCCACTGCTAAGAATCAAAGTGAAATACAGCTGTGGTGGGAGGTCATCTTCTGCAAAAGCAAAGAGAACCAACGAGCAGCAGAGGGCAACGGCCGAACCAACCCCTGAGCAAGCCGGGCAGTCTGCCCAGCAGGCTTTCCCATCAGCCTGCAGTTCGGGCTGCGCCTCAGCAGATAGCTGCTTTACCTATTGTGGCTCCTTTCTCCAGCTCTAGTTCCACTAACTCCATTCAACTTTCCTACAATGAATTTTACTCTCCTTCTGATTTCCCACAGTATTTTCAAAGGGACATTTGTATACAGGGATTTATCATGCAATTAAATATTGCTATTTAGGGGCCGGTGCTGTGACATAGTGGGCTAAGCTTCTGCCTGCAGTGCCGGCATCCCATTTGGGCGCCAGTTCAAGTCTAGGCTGCTCCTCTTCTGATCCAGCTCTCTGCTATGGCCTGGGAAAGCAGTAGAAGATGGCCCAAGGGGGCCGGTGCTGTGGCTCACTTGGTTAATCCTCCACCTGCAGCACTGGCATTCCATATGGGCACCGGGTTCTAGTCCCGGCTGCTCCTCCTCCAGTCCAGCTCTCTGTTGTGGCCCAGGAGGGCAGTGGAGGATGGCCCAAGTGCTTGGGCCCTACACCCGCATGGGAGACCAGGAAGAAACACCTGGCTCCTGGCTTCGGATTGGCGCAGCGCCAGCCTTAGCGGCCATTTGGGGAGTGAACCAATGGAAGGAAGACCTTTCTTTCTGTCTCTTTCTCTCACTGTCTATAACTCTACCTTTCAAATAAAAAAAGAAGAAGAAGAAGATGTCCCAAGTCCTTGGGCTGCTGTAACCTCATGGGAGACCCGGAAGAAGCTCTTGGCTTCTGGCTTCAGATCAGTTCAGCTCTGGCCATTGCGGTCATTTGGGGAGCAAAACAGCAGATGGAAAACCTCTCTCTCTCTCTCTGGCTCTACCTCTCTCTGTAACTCTGTCTTTCAAATATAAAATACATCTTTTAAAAAAAGGCTAATTGCTACAATTTGAATATTGTGAAGTAGGTGATTTTATCACCCATTTCAAAAAACAGAATTAAAAACATTTCGCCGGCGCCGCGGCTCACTAGGCTAATCCTCCGCCTTGCGGCGCCGGCACCCCGGGTTCTAGTCCCAGTCAGGGCGCCGGATTCTGTCCTGGTTGCCCCTCTTCCAGGCCAGCTCTCTGCTGTGGCCAGGGAGTGCAGTGGAGAATGGCCCAAGTGCTTGGGCCCTGCACCCCATGGGAGACCAGGAGAAGCACCTGGCTCCTGCCATTGGATCAGCGTGGTGCGCCGGCCGCGGCGGCCATTGGAGGGTGAACCAATGGCAAAGGAAGACCTTTCTCTCTGTCTCTCTCTCTCCCTGTCCACTCTGCCTGTCAAAAAAATAAATAAATAAATAAACAAAAAATAAAAAAGAGAGAGATAAAATTCCTGCCCTCTTGAAGCTAATTTTCTAGGCAGGAAGTGGAGCAGCCAGGACTTGAACCAGCACCCACATGGGATGCTGGCACTGCAGGCGGCGGCTTTACCTGCTACACCACAGTGCCGGCCCCAAGGATCTTATTTTTTATATTTTGTACAGAATAGTCAGAAAGTTCTTTCTGATAAGATAATATTTGAGCAGATACACTAACAGAGAGAACAGCCACGAGTTTGTCCAGCAATAACATTCTATCAAAAAGGCGCAGGGATGTGTCAGAGTAACAGAAGGGGTGCTGGCTGTGATGAGTGGGGCAACAAGCATGAGAGTGGCAGATGCAGAGAGCAGTGGGGGCAGAGGGGCCTAAAACACGTATGATGTAGGCCACACTTTGAAGGCAGAGTGGATGGCCCTTGCTGACTGGATGTGAAACTTGGTGGGGTTGAAGGGGAAGAGGAAGAGCCAAGAGGAATGCCAAAGGTCTCTAGTAAGCACTGGAAGGACACTGATGCCATTAATTGAAACAAGAAAGGCTTTGTGAGGCGTAGGTCTGGGATAAAACCATGTGTTTGGGTGAGGGCATATTTAGTTTGAAGTGGAGAAATCTAATATTCTGTGCACCCATATCAATACGCACCCGGGAGTCAAGGACAGGCTTTAGCTGAGAAGCCAATTTGAGCATCATGAACACATAGAGGTTATTTCAATACATAAAACAGAATGAGATTAAATAAGGAGTAAGAACAGACAGAAAAGGTTCTAGATATAAGTCCTGCATATGTGATTATTAAGAGGTAGGGAAGACAAGAGTAGGAAGAACAACCAGTGGGTACAAGTACTGTGGCTGTCCACAAGCCAAGTGAAAACAAAATTTCCGGAATGGAGGAGGGATCAATCACATTAAATGCCACTTCCTATCCAGCTTTCTGCCGATGCACACCCAGGGAGGCAGCAGATGACGATGCAAAGAGTTGGGTCCCTGCCACCCACATAGGAGACCAGGAATGAGTCCTGAGCTCCGGGCTTCAGCCTGGTCTAGCCTGGCTGTGGCTGGCACTTGGGAAGTGAACCAGCAGATAGATTTTTCTCTCTCTTTCAAATAAAATGAAAACTAGCAAATAAATAAAAATTTTAAAAAGTTTTATAGGGCAGGTGTTGTGGAACAGAGAGTTAAGCCAATGCTGTGATTCTGGAAACCCGTATGAGGGCTGGAGCGAGTCTAGGCTGCTCTACTTCCCATCCACTCCCTGCTAATGTGCCTGGGAAAGCAGCAGATGGACCACGTAATTGGGGATCTGCCACACACGCAAGTCCCTGGCTCCTGGATTTGGCCTGGCCCTGCCCCAACATTAATTTGAGGAGTGAACCAGTTGATGGTTCACTTGCTCACTGTCTTCCACTTTCTCTCCCTGTAACACTGCCTTTCAACAAAGATAAATAAGCCTTTTTAAAAAGGAGTTTTTCTACAAAGGGGAGCCAACAGACAGGGAAATGCGTTGAGATAGGTATGGGTGGAGGGCGTTGTTTTTTCGTTTTCAAGATGGGACATCCTGTAATGCATTTGTGTGCTATGATGAGTGATCCATCAAGAAAGGAAGACTGGGAGGCCCGGCACTGTGGGGCCATGGGTTAAATAGCAGCTTGCAACACCGACACCTCCTATCATAGAGCAGCTTTGAGTATGCGACTCCACCTCCAACCCACTTTCTGCTAATGAGCCTGGAAAGCAATGGAAGATGGCCTAAGTACATGGGCCCCTAACATGCGTGTGGGAGACCATATTGGAATTCCTGGCTCAGACCTAGTTGTTGCCACCAAATGAGGGGTGAACCAACAGATGGAAGATCTCAGTCTCCTTCTGTCTCTCTGTCTTTAGAGAGAGAGAAAAAAAGAAGGAACAAGAAGAAAGAAAGGAGAAAGAAAAGAAAATCTTTTAGAAAAAGAAAAGAAGGATGGGGCTGGCGATGTGGCGCAGCGGGTTGAAGTGCTGGCCTGAAGCGCCAGCATCCCATGTGGGCGCCGGTTCTAGTCGCGGCTGTTCCTATTCCAATCCAGCTCTCTGCTATGACCTGGGAAAGCAGTGGAAGACGGCCCAGGTCCTTGCGCCCCTGCACCCATGTGGGAGACCTGGAAGAATCTCCTGTCTCTTGGCTTCAGATTGGCACAGTTCCGGCCATCTGGGGAGTAAACCAGCAAATGGAAGACCTCTCTCTCCGTCTCTACTTCTCTCTGTAACTCTGTCTTTCAAATAAATAAAATAAATGTTAAAAAAAAAAAAAAAAAAGAAAGAAAACAGTGTTGATAAAAGAAAAAGGAAGGAAGGATTGCAGGAAAAACCTACCACTCACCCATCTCATTGCACAGCAGGCAGTGAGTACACACAGTGTTCTGAACCTAGCTTTTGCACTTAACAACACAACTTGCAGAGCAATCTACCTCAGTCTATGCAGGGCTGCCTCTCAGGGTTCCATTCTGTAAAAGCAGAGGGCTGCACAATGTTCCATTCTACCAAGTACCAAAGGCAGTAAGCCAGATATCTATGTTTAGTTTCCCAAGTTAGCATTTTAGAAAAGATGCTAAATTAATGGCTAGTGATAATTCAAAAACATTTTTAATGATGAAAATTTTCAAACATGGAAAAATAGACTAATATGATGAACCTCCATGTGCTCATAATCCTGTTTCAACTGCTTCCCAGAACCTAAGGTACCTGTTTAATTCAGCCTCCTCCTTTTCTGCTCAAATATTTTAAAGCATATCCAAGTCATCATCTACTTCTGAACACTTCACTAAACAATATCTAAAAATATGAATGTTTTCTTACATAACCACAATGTCGTTATCATATTTTTTAAAGATTTATTTATTTTATTTTAAATGCAGAGTTACAGAGGGCGGTTGTGGGGGAAGTGGTCTTCTATCTACTAGTTCACTCCCCAAATGGCCGCAATGGCCAGAGCTGGGCCTATCCAAAGCAGTGGAAGTGGAGCAGCTGGGACTAGAACTGGCGTCCGTATGAGATATTAGCACTGCAGGCTGTGGCTTTACCTGCTATGCCACAGTATGGCCCCCTCCTTATCAAACTTTAAAAAGTAAATTAAGACTAACTCCCTTAGTTTCAGCTAATACTCCCAGTACTTTCATATTCACACTAATTTTGCTAATTCACACTAATTTTGCTAATTGATATCACAGACTTGAGAAAAGGATTTTTACAGTTGGTATGTTTGATTGTGTTGATTTAGACTCCAAAAATGATTCAAAGGTGGTTCTTTTAATCTAGAGCAGATTCCTTTTTTTTTTTTTTTTTAAAGATTTATTTATGGGACTGGCACTGTGGTGCAGGTTAATCCTCGCCTGAGGCACTGGCATCCCATATAGGTGCCAGTTCTAGTCCCAGCTGCTCCTCTTCTGATCCAGCTCTCTGCTATGACCTGGGAAGGCAGTAGAAGATGGCCCAAGTGCTTGGACACCTGCACCCATGTGGGAGACCTGGGAAAAGCTCCTGGCTTTGGATCAGTACAGCTCCAGTCATTGCAGCCATCTGGGGTTCCACCAGATGGAAGACCTTTCTCTCTGTCTCTCCCTCTTCTGTAACTCTACCCCTCAAAAAAAATTAATAAAAGGATTTATTTATTTGAAATGCAGAGTTACAGAGAGGCAGAGGCAGAGAGAGAGAGAGAAGTCTTCCATCCACTGGTTCACTCCCCACATGGCTGCAACGTCCTGAGTTGTGCCAATGCAAACTCAGGAGCCAGGAGCTTCTTCTGGGTCTCCCACATGGGTGCAGGGGCCCAGGGACTCAAGCCGTCTTCTACTGCTTTCCCTGGATCAGAAGTGAAGCGGCCAGGACTCAAACCAGCACCCATATGGGTTGCTGGCACTACAGGTGGTGGCTTTACCCGCTATGCCACAGTGCCAGCCCCAGCCTCCCAAACTTTTTAATGGTGCTAAACTATTTCAATTGTTCCATTTCCTACAAGGCAGGTATGGGCTTTTGATTATGTTAACTCAATGTCTAGAAATATCTGGACATTATCTTCATAGATGATTAATACTTTGGTTGAACACTGACTTCTGGGTTGGAAATCAGTTTCTCTCAGAATTCTAAAAGCACCATTACATTTTTCATCTAGGAATGTTATTGAATAGCTTGGTGCTTTTTTAATTCTTCATCATTTGCATATGTGTGGTTTTTTTAATGCCTGAAAGCTGCAGAATCTGTTCTTATACCCTGGCAATCTGAAATTTCATTATGCACCATGATGTGAGCATTTTTCATTCCCACTTGTGCCAAAGTCCTTTAGTCTCAAATTTTTCTTGCAGTACTTTTTTTTCCAAAAAAAAATTTAAAAATCCTATTTTGTCTTGTTTATTTGAAGGGCAGAAAAACAGAGAGAGAGAGTGATACAGAGATAGACAGAAAGACACAGACAGAAAGATCTCGCACGTACTGGTTCTCTCCCCAAATTCCCACAACAACCATAGCTGGGCTAGGCCAAAGCCGGGAATCTGAACTCCATCTGGGTCTCCCACATGGTGGTAGGGACCCACCTACTTGCCTCCCAGTGCACATTAACGGGAAGAGCCAGCTCCCACAGGAAATGTGGGCCTCCTGAGCAGCATCTGCAATGCTGGGCCACATGCCTGCCCCTTGATTACTCCTTGACCATGTGCTCTTCTTCATTTTCTCTGTTCTCTTGCTGGAACTACTAGCAAGAATTCACATGGATTACTTCACTATGTCTTGTCTCTCCTATTTACTGTTCTTTATTTATTAGTCCTATTTTCTGGGAGATCTCTTATTGTGAACTCTTGTTAATGTTTAAATTTTGATAATCAGAGTGAACATGTGGCATAGTAAATAAGCTGCCATTTAGGATATCCACAGCCTGTATTGGAGTGTCAGGGTTCAAGTCTCAGCTCCATTCTCCATTACAGCTTTAAGCTAATGTGCACATAGCTCTCCAATCTTTTAGCTTTTGTTCTTTGCAGGTTTGCTTTGTCTGTTCTTTAGCAGTACACACTAATCAGGAATTCTTTGGACATGGCTGAGGTTTGCCTACTGGAAGACCTCATTGCTTCATAGGGAAACAAGTTTTTGCCTTAGATGAACCCCATATCAAGTATGCTGAGGTCCCGGATGGAAGACCTCTCTGTCTCTACCTCTCTCTGTAACTCTGTCTTTCAAATAAATAAATCTTAAAAAAAAAAAAAAAAAAAAGTATGCTGAGGTATCTTTTTCAAGGCCATTCATTTTCTTTTTTTTTTAAGATTTATTTATTTATGGTCGGCGCCACAACTCACAAGGCTAATCCTCTGCCTGCGGCGCCAGTACCCCAGGTTCTAGTTCCGGTTGGGGCACCGGTTCTGTCCCAGTTGCTCCTCTTCCAGTCCAGCTCTCTGCGGTGACCTGGGAGTGCAGTGGAGGATGGCCCAGGTTCTTGGGCCCTGCACCCACATGGGAGACCAGGAGGAAGCACCTGGCTCCTAGCTTCGGATCGGCACAGCGCGCTGGCTGCAACACACCTGCATAGCGGCCATTTGGGGGGTGAACCAACGGAAAAAGGAAGACTTCTCTCTGTCTTTCCCTCTCTGTCTAGCTCTGCCTGTCAAAAAAATAAAAAAGATTCATTTATTTATTTGAAAGTCAGAGTTATACAGAGAGAGAAGGAGAAGCAGAGAGAGAGAGAGAGAGAGAGAGGTCTTCCATCCACTGGTTCACTCCCCAGTTGGCCACAACAGCTGGAGCTGTGCTGATCTGAAGCCAGGAGCCAGGAGGTTCTTCTGGGTCTCCCACATGGGTGTAGGGGCCCAAGGACTTGGGCCATATTCTGCTGCTTTGCCAGGTCATAGCAGAGAGCTGGATGGGAAGTGCAGCAGCCAGGTCTTGAACTGACGCCCATATGGGATGCCGGCACTGCAGCCGGCAGCCTTATCTGCTACACCACAGTGCTGGCCCTGGCCATTAATTTTTATCAGAGGGGCCGGCGCTGTGGTGCAGCGGTTAATGTCCTGGCCTGAAGCACTGGCATCCCATATGGGCGCTGGTTCTAGTCCCAGCTGCTCCACTTCCGATCCAGCTCTCTGCTATGGCCTGGGAAAGCAGTAGAAAATGGGCCAAGTCTATGGGCCCCTGCACACATGTGAGAAACCTGGAAGAAGCTCCTGGCTCCTGGCTTCAGATCCGTGCAGTTCTGGCTCTTGTGGCCACTTGGGGAATGAAACATCTGATGGAAGACCTCTCTCTCTCTCTCTCTCTCTGCCTCTCCTCTCTCTGTGTAACTCTGACTCTCCAGTAAAAAATAAATCTTTTAAAAAAAGTTTTTTTTTATCAGAAAATAATTGTCTCCGCCGTGGCTCACTAGGTTAATCCTCCGTCTGCGGCGCCGGCACCCCGGGTTCTAGTCCTGGGTAGGGCGCCGGATTCTGTCCCGGTTACCCATCTTCCAGTCCAGCTCTCTGCTGTGGCCCAGGAAGGCAGTGGAGGATGGCCCAAGTGCTTGGATCCCTGCACCCACGTGGGAGACCAGGAAGAAGCACCTGGCCCCTGGCTTTGGATCGGCGTAGCGCCGGCCGTAGCGGCCATTAGGGGAGTGAACCAACGGAAGGAAGACCTTTCTGTCTCTCTCTCACTGTCTATAGCTCTCTCTCTTTCTGTCTCTCTCTCTCTCACTGTCTAACTCTGCCTGAGAAAGAAAGAAAAGAGAGAAAGAGAGAGAGAGAGAGAGAGAGAGAAAGAGAGAGAGAGAGAGAGAGAGAAAATAATTGTCTCATCTTTGGCATAGCAGCCCCTATTTGAATGTAAATATATGGCCAGGAAGGAACAAGGACCCTTATATAAACTTGTAGTCTACAACCTTTGTCTCATATTGGCTCCATCCCAAATCTAGTGCCTCCAATTCCTACGAGGCTCTAAGGCTGGGTGAGGGTAGATTCTCTCTCTTCCTCATGGTACCCCCTAACAGATATACTTAGACTTGGATTTCTACACAATGAAGGATGAGGAAGGGCACTACATTGGCCATCTTCTAAAGCAGGAAGACAACAAATACTGCTTAGCGGCTGGCGTTATGGCTCAGCAGGTTAAGCCCCGACTTGTGATGCAGGCCTCCTATATCGGAATGCCAGTTCAAATACCGACTGCTCCACTTCTGATCCGATCCCATGCCAATGCACCTGGGAGAGCAGCACAAGATGTCCCAGGTAATTTGGCCTCTGCTACTATGTGAGAGAACCACATGGAGTTCCTGGCTCCTGGTCTGGTCCTAGCCCAGCCCTGACTGTTGCAGCCACTGGGGAAATGAATCAGTAGATGGGAGATAACTCTCTCTCTCTTCCAAATGAATAAATAAATCTGAGAGAGAGAGAGAGAGAGAGAGAGAGAGAGAGACACACACTGAGACTACCTAGAGTTATTGAACAAGAAATAAAGGCTTAACTATAATCTACAAAGGTAAACAAAAGAACTAAAATGAAGCAAATGAATACATTTGGAGTAAGAAAAGGAAAAGGGGGAATTAGGCCAAATCCTCATCTACCTCACCAGAATAACAACAACAAACAGTATCTGAAGTTCATCCATCAAGAAACAGCAATATAAGCAATTTACTTAGCGACAGGCAGGTAACCACCCGAAGAATGAAAATCCAGAACCATTCCCAAGGCTGTGCATGAGCAGAGTGCTGGAGAGTGAGGAGGGATGGGGTGAGGACTCTGCCTGATGAGCCTGAGTGAGCCACCTGTTTAAACACCACGTACATGTACTGCGTTGATCCTGTTTTTTTCTTTAAACTTAACAAAAGCATACCCAGGGAAAGGAGGGATTGTTTGATGTTGCCATTATTCTAAATTCCTTTAAACAGCTGGTAAAACTGATTTCAAAACAAATTCTAAAACACTTTTCTGCCAATTACAAGCACAGGTTCAAATAGCACACTTTCTAGCAAACTAACCCACAGCTTCACTCTGGCAGGAACATTTTTAAAAGACAATGACTAGGAATACTGTGAGAACAGACAGAAAAGGAGGACAAAGTGCATTTATAGACTCCTGACTGGTGGCTGGTGGGAGGGATGAATGTTTCTCAGAACAACTTTTAATCCCATTAGAACTTAATAGAACAATACTTCAGTAATTTTCTCTCCAGGAATGCTATTTTTTTTTCCAGCTGGAGGTTGTGAACAATATCTTGAAAAACAAAAAAGTTTTGTTGTCAGGTAGAACTTCATTCAATGCTACAAACGTTCTGTATCTTTTCTCTCCAATACAGTAGCTGCTACACACAAGTGAAACGTGGCTAAGGCAGTCGAGCAACTCAATTTTTAACTATTTAATTTTCAGTAACTGAAATCTAAGTGGCCAGATGTGGCTGGCGGCTGCGGCACTGGACAGTCCCTTGGATAGCGCTGCCCTAGGTCACGCTGGCTCCAGGGCCCCTTTCACCCCAAGCTCTCCTCCTCAATGTTCTGGCCTCTCTGGCTCACCTCCCTCATAAAACATGCTCACTGCTGTCACACAGTCTCTGTCCTGGGGTTGCTTCCCTTCCTGGAATGTTTTTACCTCTCCTACTCTCCAGCTCTTCATCTAATTAACTACTTTTCCTTCACTACCTAAAATCATCTTATTCACTTCTTTATGGTTAAATTTCTTCCTCTTCACCACCATCCTCCTAAGCCCCTCGATCTCGGGGTCAGAATTTAAGATCCATTTGAGCAAGAACCCTGCCCACCTACCCTTTGCTGTCTTCCCACCACCCAGAAAGAACACTGGGGGCTCCCAGAGTTCTCTCCCTCAAAAGCTCCCAGTTTAGATCATGTAGACCCAGACTTGCTAATGCAATTTCATCCCACACTTCTAACAGCCTCATGAGCAGTTCTCCTGTCTCCTCATTAAATAATGTCTCCCAGCGGCTTGAGACATCGCCCATGCCAGCAGAGAGTACCTCGAAACCCCATTGTAGCAGGAAGTAGCTCTAAGGACAGATCATTGTCCCTCTACCCCTCCTGGACTTCTGGGGCTAATGTAATTCCATACAACTCCTGCTTTAAAAAAAACAAAAGGGGGGAATGTTTATAAAATGGCACAGT
Source organism: Oryctolagus cuniculus (assembly GCF_051225735.1). Classification (NCBI taxonomy): domain Eukaryota; kingdom Metazoa; phylum Chordata; class Mammalia; order Lagomorpha; family Leporidae; genus Oryctolagus; species Oryctolagus cuniculus. The sequence goes on from NC_142887.1 coordinate 13,694,001, forward strand.
TTTATCTATGGTGCGCTCTAAACCCCAATACCATCCTAGGCTCTAGCTGCCCCCCACCATTGCTGGAAGCCAGGTGGCCACATGGCCCAACCACTGGTGTCAGCTTCACCCTCATCCTAATGGGATTTGCTGCTCCTACTTCCCTGCCCACCCACCGGCAAAGTTTTAAAAGGACCTGTTCCTGAACACGTGGCTCTCTTTCTTTCCATCTCCTGCTCTCTCTCTCTCTTTCTCTCCATCTCCTGATCTCTCTCTCTGTCTCTGGGTCTCTCTCTGGATCTCTCTCTTACATTCTCATTCTCTCTCTTTTCCCTCTTCAGCCCTTCCCTCCAGTCTATCAGGTTTCCCCCAATAAATCCTTTCCCTTAAAAAATTTTTAAAATTAAAATAATAATAATAATAATGTCTCCTCTCTTGTCACATCAACATTCAGAAAGCTTGGGTCTATTTATGTCATATAACTCCAAACAACTTTAGAGGCATACAAGAAGAAAATCAATCTTAAGGAAGCAGTGAACATGCTGTATATACTTCAAGGTTCTTAGGTCCTTGTACATCAATATCATAAGACAGTAAATAGAAATGTTCCTGCAAAGATACAAAAAAGAAAGTTAAACTTACCACAAGTTCAAAGATGTCCATGAAGACAGAATGCCCCTTAGGTGTTTTCTCATTCAGGCTGGCTGGAGACCAGATCCAGTAGAAGTAAGTACCATCTGAAGAGAGGTGCACGGTGCTCATTGTGCTGCCAACAGGGAGGTGATTGGCTGGCATCGGCACTGTCTGGCACACCTGGACACAAAAGGGAGGAAACCGTCTTTCATATCAACTTCGATTAATTCAGAATTCTGATCAGTTCATTGTTGATGGTATTAAGAAGCTAAACTTCCTGATAAAATAAAACTGATATTTATCTTCAAGAAAAAGTTTAAATGACAAAAATATAAAAGCTCATATAATAAGCAGAAAAATAAATATGAACAGCCATGTAACAGATAAGATTCTTAGGATTAATTCAAATTACATTTTTTCTTTTTTTAATTTAATATAATTTTTTTATTTTTGCCAGTGAAAGTTAGACAGTGAGAGATAAGGACAGAGAGAAAGGTCTTCCTTCCGTTGGTTCACCCCCCAAATGGCTGCTACAGCCAGCGCTGTACTGATCCAAAGCCAGGAGCCAGGTGCTTCTTCCTGGTCTCCCATGCGGGTGCAGGGACCCAAGCACTTGGGCCATCCTCCACTGCCTTCCCGGGCCACAGCAGAGAGCTGGACTGGAAGAGGAGCAACCGGGAATAGTACCTGGCGCCCAACCCAGGACTAGAACCCGGGGTGCCGGCGCCGCAGGTGCAGGATTAGCCAAGCAAGCCAGAGCGCCGCAGGCAGAGGATTAGCCTATTGAGTCGCAGCACCGGCCTGCAGCAAAAACTCTTAAGATAACAAAATGCCTAAATTGTAGCGATTGACAAGATGCCCCAGGGGCCAGCACTGTGGCTCAGTGGGTTAAAGCCCTGGCCTGTAGCACCAGCGTCCTACACGGGCACCACTTCAAGTCCCGGCTGCTCCACTTCCAATCCAGCTCTCTGCTATGGCCTGAGAAAACCGCAGAGGATGGCCCAAGTCCTTGTGTCCCTGCACCTACATGGGAGACCGAGAGAAGCTCCTAGCTCCTGGCTTCGGATCACCTCAGCTGTTGCAGCCATCTGGGGAGGGAATCCACGGATGGAAGACCTTTGTCTCTCTGTCTCTACCTCTCTCTGTGACTCTTTCAAATAAATAAAAATAATAAATCTTTAAAAAAAACAAAGATGCTGCAGAGGGAGGAAAGTGTGTCACAGCAGTATTGTTAGATGTGTGAGTATTGTTACCTCAGATGGCGACCGTGCCAGAACTCCCCACTACCTCCAAGACACAAAAGACAAAGCCTTTTTTTTTTTTTTTTTTTTTTTTTTTTTTTTGACAGGCAGAGTTAGACAGTGAGAGAGAGAGACAGAGAGAAAGGTCTTCCTTCCGTTGGTTCACCCCCCAAGTGGCTGCTACGGCCGGCGTGCAGTGCCGATCCAAAGCCAGGAGCCAGGTGCTTCCTCCTGGTCTCCCATGCTGGTGCAGGGCCCAAGCACCTGGGCCATCCTCCACTGCCTTCCCGGGCCACAGCAGAGAGCTGGACTGGAAGAGGAGCAACCGGGCAGAAACCAGCGCCCCAACTGGGACTAGAAGCCGGGATGCTGACGCCGCAGGCGGAGGATTAGCTCAGTGAGCCGCGGCGCCGGCCAAGACAAAGCCTTTTTTTTTCTGCTTACCTGAAGGGTGTTCTGGTCAATGACCTGGAAAAGGGAGTGAGGTTTATTATCGAAAGACACAGGCCGGTGGAGAAGACAGCCGCTGCCAAAGGCCACCCAGCCTGGCTCCAGCTCCTCGTTCCGGCAGTACACAAACCCTCTGTGGAAGAGAAAGGGACACAGGCAGAGTCACAGGCGGTACTGTAAGCTACAACAAACACAACACTTTTTATCTAGCTTTAAACATGACTAAGTATGTAAAACATCTGATAGAGAGTGACAATATCACATGAATTTTAAGACAGATTATGGCAAAATTAATTTTCCACAATGAGTTTGAGAGGAGAAAAAGTTGGGGAAAGGTTTAAGTAAATATAAATGAGGCTGCCAACTGTGGCTTCTGTTGCTTTGGGCGGCAATTCATCCATCTTATATTCTAGCTGAAAATCACTGCTAACACAGTGGCATATCCAAGTACACAAGTTTTTAACTAGAAAATGTCTATTTATCAACCCAGAGAGGTCACTGACATTGTTATAGAAAGCCTGACCACAGAGGACTTTCTGGCTGGAAACAATGATCTGAGGGCTACGAAACACCTCGGTCAAAACAAAGCTAAAATTCATTAATAGAACGAGATAGGAAGCAGTGGCAATAAGAGAAGACTGGAATCACTTGAATTAATTCAGATTTGTCCCTTGGTTTACGGCTGCACAGGGAATCAGGATGCACCCCCAGAGTCTTCACAGAGATTTATGAAGGGAGGAAAATGTTCCAGCCAAATCATTCAGCAAGTTCCATGCAACTGACCTGAGAGTACCATGTAATCCAGACCCCAATTTGCTTACTCCTCTTCCAACTGAGTTAGTAGTATACAGGTAAAGGCCATCTGCCGTGAGACAGCGTCCCAAGTCAGCATCTGAAATCGTTTTTTCACAGGTAAATTATATATATGCTTTTTCCAATGAATCTATAAACACGCTTTTTCTAATGAAAAAGCCATTAGGAAGTTGAGCAAAAGAGAATCTCCTACTTCTAAAAGTGCTTCAATGTAACTTCCAGGGAAGATGGCTTAACTCCCAAATCAACACCCAAAATACATGTGGGACCAGGGGACAAGATCACTGAAAGAGACTGGATACTTATTAGCAGGGGAACTAGGTTCAGCCCACAAAATGTTTTTTCTGTTTTTGAAGAGGAAAAGTACTAAGCGAAGTTTAAACATTTCTAAGATGAAACTACTAAGAGTTTAACACTTTAAAACATCATTTATTTATTTGCATTTTATTTGAAAGGCAGAGACAAGAGAGAGAGAGAGAGATACAGATAAAGAGTGAGTTATCTTCCATCCACTAGTTCACCACCCAAACGGCCACACCAGCTGGGGCTGGGACAGGATGAAGCCAGGAATCAGGAACTAGGAACCTAGTCTGGGTTGTTATAGAAAGCCTGACCACAGAGGAATTTCTGTCCCATGTGGGTGGCAGGGACCCAAGTACTCCAGCAACTATCAGCTGCTGCCTCTCCGGCTGCACATTAGCAGGAAGCTGGGATTGGAAGCCAAGCTGGAAACTGACCCCAAGCGCTCATATGGGATTGGACATCCCAAGCGGTATCTTAACTTCTGCTCCAAGTGCCTGTTCCAAGAGTATAAACCTTTTAGTAATGACTGCATCATAAGAAAGGCATGAGCTCTTAAGAGACTGGGCACTCACTGGGTGACCTTAGACCTCTTTGAACTTCAGTTTCTTCGTCTGTAAGATAAGGATAATCATAGGTTCCTCAAGGGTTACCCTAACGGTTAAATGAGAGGACACAGGATGTACCACCTATACTGCTCTCTGGTACAGAGCCAGTGTTTCATAAAGGACAAATGAAATTATGTTAATAACTAATGGTATACATTGAACTAAAATAAAATCTGCTTCTGATGAGATCCTAATTTTGGTTTCTGGAGAGACACAGCACAAAAGTGTATTTTTCTGCTTAAAAAAGAGCAATTGTGTTTTCCCTTAGCTAGACCTTCCCCAACCTAAAATAAACAGCTGGGGCCAGTGTTTGGCTTAGCAGTTAAGATGCTGCTTGGGATGCCTGTGTCCCATATGGAAATGCCTGGCTTCAAGCTCCTGCTCCACTGCTGATCTAGCATCCTGCTGATGCACACCCTGAGAGGCAGCAGGTGATGGCTCAAGCACTTGGGTCCCTGTCACCCACATCAGAGACCCAGGTGTAGTTCTGGGATCCTGGCTTAGGCCTGGCTATTGTGAGCATTTATAAAGTGAATCAATGGGGCTGGCGCTGTGGCAAGGCAGGTAAAGCTGCCGCCTGCAATGCCAGCATCCCATATGGGCACTGGTTCAAGTCCTGGGAGTGAACCAGCCTCTCCTCTCTCTTTGTAACTCTGGCTTTCAAATAAATAAATAAATCTTAAAAAAAAAAAAAAAAAAGTGAATCAGTGAACAAATCTCACTCTCTCTCCATCCTTGCCCTGGCCTCCACTGTTCTGCCTTTTAAATAAAAACAAATTATCTAAAAGAGAATATCATTTAAATAAATCACCAATACATATATATATATATATATATATGAAATGGTTTACTACTTTATATTCTAAAGAATTTGCCTTAATAATAAGACTTATGAGTAAAAATTTCAGTGTTTATTTTTGTAATCATTTCGTTTACCATGTTTAAGTAGAATTTGTCCACCTGAACCATTTCAGTTTAGTTACAGGAAATTCATGTCACCCACTTAAATTAGTACTGTGTATGCTATCATCTCAAAGATTCACCCTACTGGAGTGAGTGTTGGCCTAGCAGCTGAGCTGCTGATTGGGACACCTATATCCCATATCAGAGGGCCTGACTCCAGCTTCCTGCTATCATGCACACCCTGGGAGCAAGTCACAGCTCAAGCTGTGAGGTCCCTGTCACCCAAATAGGAGATCTTGATCGAGTGATCAAGTTCCCAGCCTAGGACTGTTGCAGGCACCTAGGAGTAAACCAGCAGACGAATGAGCACTCACATATGTGTTCTCTCTATATCTCCATCTCTATCTCCTAAATAAAGAAAATATTTTTAGGCTGGCGCCGAAGCTCAATAGACTAATCCTCCACCTAGCGGCGCCGGCACACCAGGTTCTAGTCCCGGTTGCCCCTCTTCCAGGCCAGCTCTCTGCTGTGGCCCGGAAAGGCAGTGGAGGATGGCCCAAGTGTTTGGGCCCTGCACCCCATGGGAGACCAGGAGAAGCACCTGGCTCCTGCCTTCGGATCAGCGTGGTGCTCCGGCCCCAGCGCGCCAGTCGTGGCGGCCATTGGAGGGTGAACCAATGGCAAAGGAAGACCTTTCTCTCTGTCTCTCTCTCTCACTATCCACTCTGCCTGTCAAAAAAAAAAAAAAAAAAAAAATAGGGGCTGGGCCGCCCCTCCCATGGCAGGACTGCTCTCCCAGCCCTTCTTCCCTCCCTCTCTGGGAGGGTGCATATGGAGTTTAAAAAAACAAAAAACAAGCAAACAAAAAACTCAGCCTACTAATCTGAGACAACTAGGACCTGTATGTATTAGTTCATCCAAAAAAAAAAAAAAAAAAAAAAAAAAACAACCAGTAAAAGTGGGTAATCATCTTTCAAATATTCATCTTACATCATAAATATTTTTTTTTAATTTTTTTTTTTTTTGACAGGCAGAGTGGACAGTGAGAGAGAGAGACAGAGAGAAAGGTCTTCCTTTGCCGTTGGTTCACCCTCCAATGGCCGCCGCGGCCGGCGCGCTGCGGCCGGCGCACCGCGCTGATCCGATGGCAGGAGCCAGGAGCCAGGTGCTTTTCCTGGTCTCCCATGGGGTGCAGGGCCCAAGTACCTGGGCCATCCTCCACTGCACTCACCGGCCACAGCAGAGAGCTGGCCTGGAAGAGGGGCAACCGGGACAGAATCCGGCGCCCCAACTGGGACTAGAACCTGGTGTGCCGGCGCCGCTAGGCGGAGGATTAGCCTAGTGAGCCGCAGCGCTGGCACATCATAAATATTTTAACTTAAAACTTAAAAATGCATTTATTCACCCATATTTAGATAAAGGCCCAAGGCCTTTCAAGCATGGGTCTGACAAGGAGTAGAAGTAAAGGGGGTGGACTGAACAAGACTGGCCAGGAGTTGATACTTGTTGAAGCTGAGTGATGAGTACACAGGGTTTATTTTACTACTCCCTAAATTTCTGTCAATGTTGAATGCTTCAACATTAAAAAATCACACACAGGGGCTGGCACTGTGGCGTAGCGTATTAAGCCGCTGCCTGAAACACCAGCATGTGTTCAATTCCTGGCTGCTCCATTTCTGATCCAACGCCTTGCTAACGTGTCTGGGAAAAGCAGCAGAAGATGGCCTAAGTGCTTTGGCCCCTGCACCTGCGTGGAAGACCCAGATGAAGTTCCTGGCTCCTGGCTTTGGCCTGGCCCAGTCCCACTGGTTGCAGCCATTTGGGAAGTTAATCAGTTGATGAAAAATTTCTCTCTTAGTAACTCTGCTTTCAAAATAAAATAAGTAAATCTTTTTTTAATTACATAAAATTGCTCTAAAAATTATTCTAAGGAAAACATTCCATACCCAGATGCAAAACAAGGTAATAAAAAGCAAACAGATCAGCTTAATACCATCACCTCCCATGAGAGCCTACCCCTAGGGAGATACCAAATGGAAGAAACAAAGAAGGGGTTTAGGTTCTGTGTGAATGCATACATTTGAACCATAATGTCTGAGACCTTCCTGAGTACTGCAGGCTTTTGTTTCTCCAGTTGACTCTGACTGAGTCGGGAAAGGTAAAGAACCAGATCCAGAAGCCTTGCCTATGGACCAGCGCTGCGACGTAGCACGTAAAGCTGCCACCTGCGATGCCAACATCCCATATGGGCGCTGCTGGTACAACTCCTGGGTGTTCAACTTCCAATCCAGTTCCCTGTTAATGTGCTTGGGAAAGGCAATGGAGGATGGCCCAAGTGCCTGGGCCCCTGCAACCATGTGGAAGATCCAAACAAAGCGCCTGGCTCCTGGCCTCAGACTCACCTGGCTCTGGCCATTGTAGCCATTTAGGGAGTGAACCGGGGGACGAACCATCTCTCTCTGTCTCTCCCTCTTTCTATAAACTCTGCCTTTCAAATAAATAAATAAATAAAACTTTAAAAAAAAAAAAAAGACGACGACGACTTGCCTCTTCCTCTCAGCCTTCTCTAAGAAAAGCAATGGGCTGAGGAAGGCCCAGGCCCTGGGCTGAGAGGTGCACGGAGGCCTGTTGCTCATTGCATCCATGCCATCGAGGGCGGGAAACAAAGGGGTGGGCAGAACAGGCTGCTGATTCCACACCAAATGAACACCAGGCTCTTAGAGACTCACTTTGTCAAGTCTTTCTTTCTTTTTTTTAAAGACATTTATTTACTTGAAAGTCAGAATTAGAGAGGAGAGGTACAGAGAGAGAGAGAGAGAGAGAGAGGGCTTCCATCCATTGGTTCACTCCCCAGATGGCTGCAATGGCCCAGGCCTCGGGTCATCTTCTACGGCTTTCCCAGGCCATAGCAGAGAGCTGGATCGGAAGTGGAGCAGCCAGGACTAGAACTGGCGCCCACATGGGATGCTGCTGTTTCAGGCCAGGGCTTTAACCCACTGCACCACAGCGTCAGCCCCTGTCAAGTCTTTCTAAAACATTCAACTTTGTTATGGAAACAATTTACTAGGCTTTTTAATTCACATTTTATCAATTATGCAATACTTAATGATATAATAACATCACCAAGTACCAATTACAGCAACAAATTGGTTTGGGAGCAAGGCTGACTCTTGTGGCCCTGCAGCTCCACTGGCGAGAGCAGTGGAACACAGACATGGGGAAGACTCAGTCGGCCGTGGAGCTTTGGTGGGCCAAGGCACTGGTCTAAGGAGAGGCCTAATCCACCTGGTAAATCAGTTAAGTGGAGTGATTAACAGAGCTGCTTTTTCTGAAATAATATATTAAACTGGGGGGCAGTGCTGTGGCATAGTACGCTAATCCTCTGCCTGCTGCACCAGCATCCCATATGGTGCCAGTTCTAGTGCCGACTGTTCCTCTTCCAATCCAGCTCTCTGCTATGGCCTGGGAGCAGCAGAAGATGGTCCAAGTCACCTGCATGGGAGACCTGGAAGGAGCCTCCAGCTCCTAGCTTTGGATAGGCCCAGCTCCAGTCGTTGTGGCCATTTGGGGAGTGAACCAATGGACGGAAGACCTTTCTCTCTATCTCTCCCTCTCACTGTCTTTAACTCTACCTCTCAAATAAATAAATAAAATCTTTAAAATACATATTTTATATATATATATATTAAACTGATATGTGAGCCTGTAAAACTGTAAAAACATTTTAATGCAGCCCTTTGTTTAAAAGATTATTTAACAATTCACGCTCCCTTGAACCTTTCTATTTTGTGCTTTTTGGACAGGAGGGTTCATTAATACACACACTAAATTACTCAAAGAATAGTACCAAGCAGCAAGACCTGATACTCATTTAGCAAACAAAAAAATTCAACTCAAGGCTCCCATGCCAAGCTCACAGACCTAGGAACCAATTTAAGTAACCCATGCCTCCTTGGCAGTGGATGGATTATACCTTTTCCTTATGAGAGTAAGGCCTATCCATTTTCTTACCTCACCAAGTATCAGCTTTTATACTTTTACTGATAAAGCAGACAATGAACACACTGTATAGGAATCTTGAGCTCTTAATTAAAAGGGACACACTGGGTTATATCTAAATCATTGTCCACAAAGATCTGAAACCATTCTTTGTACCTCTTAATGTCAATAGCAGAGGGCCAGTGCTGTGGCACAGTAGATTAAGCTGATGCCTACAATGCTGGCATTCCATGTGGGCACCACTTTGAGTCCCTGGCTGCTCCACTTCTGATCCAGCTCCCTGCTGGTGTGCCTGGGAAAGCAGCAGAGCATGGCCTAGGTGCCTGGGCCTCTGCACCCATGTTGGAGACCCAGAGGAAGCTCCTGGCTCCTGGCTTCAGCCTGGCCCAGCCCTGGCTGTTGCAGCCTGTCTAGGGAGTAAACCAGCAGATGGAAAACCTCTCTTTCTCTCTGTAACCTCTCTCTCTAACTCTACTTTTCAAATAAATAAATCTTAAAAAAAAAAAAAAATGTTAATAGCAGAACTAAAACCCTTCCATTACCTTTATTTTCAGAACTGGAGCCAGTATTGCTGTCAGGTGCAGGCAACATGTCTTCATACCCCCATGATACTATGTGTTTTCCTCCAAGCAAGCAGGAGGGGGATCCAGGCCCCCCTTCCAAAAGCAACAACCTATAAAGAGGAGGCGGGGGGGGGGGGATCACAAAGACTCAGAGACAACCCACTTAGCAAGAAGATTAGTCTATTTCCTCAAAGAACAAAAGCTCAACTAGTTTTACACAAATATTACACATATGAAAAGATAACATATATTTTAAGGCAAAAAATATAAAAGCAGTATTTATATAAATGTTGATAAAACTGTGTGTAAAATGCCTATTTTTATATATACATGTGTGTGAGAACAAGACAGAGATAGAAAGAGGCAGAGGGGGGGTGTGAATTAGGAAGCACAGAAACTAAAACATTAGAAGTGCTTATTTTTGGATAATGAGATTATAACTAATTTTCACTTTCTTCTTGATACCTTAATATATTATCATCTCAAATTTACAGTAAAAATTCATTAAAAGTTATTGCATCTTTTAAAGACACAAAAATTTAAAAGAATGAAAAATAACATACTCTAGGAACACTGTCAAAGAAGGTAAGGTAAGACAAACAAAATTCTTACTTAAGAAGGTAATTATGACTCTATACTTATTTAGAAATATGAATCATTAATTGACAAGAGCCTAGGAATCTTTTTAAAAGAAGTATATTCCTAAAGTTGTACGTATAAAATTTGTATTCCTTAAATAAAAGGTTTCTTGGGGTGTGGGGGGGAGCCTAAATGCACAAGCCTGCCTTGATGGAAGGAGAATAGGGCCCAGGGTGACAACTTACCTATACAGTACATCAGCCACAGGCAGGGACCCCAGATCAGTCTGTTTCTGCAACAGATGAACTGTATGCACAAAGGTTTTCAGTGATCCCCTAAGAATAAAAGGAAGGAACAGAAAATCATCAAAACTGAATGTCAAATCATGGAAGTTGTTAATGTTAATTTTATTAACCACATGGGAAGGTTCTGTCAGTCAGAAGATGTGTGATACAAAATATACTGGATTCTTAGCTATCACCATTGGCTCATGGGAGCAACACTGTGCCAATTACGGGCCTGCATTTGGAAAGGTAAGCAATTTTCCCTAACACAAAAGTTCAAAACAGAAAACTTAAGCACAAAGAACTTCTTGTTTTCATCACCAAGTTGCCCTCTAGTCTTGGGGAGAGATGTCATAAAATGAGATCAGTATTTAAAGTCTAACAATATTTCTAGGCTTGCTTTTTAATATCTTTGTTAAGCTGATCCATTTTGGATAACATCTCACTGAACTTCATCTCATTAAATATGAATGGAAGGGATACATTCAAATAATCAAGACTTTGTGCAGAGAGCCCCTCCTCCGCACCCCCCTGCTGAGAAGCATGCAACTGAACACTAGCAGGGCTCACACCACCGACTCCGTTTTGGTTCCCAAGGCTCTGGGAGGTCCATAATACGGTCACCAGGATCTAAAAGAAGGCACTTTTAGGACTTACCTGGCAACATCCCAAGTGTAAATCACTACAAAAACACTTCCTGAACTAAGTGATCACCTGGATCAGATGGCCTGACTTTGGCTGGCTGCCTTATTCTCATAGCCAAGGCTTTAATTACCAGATATCTCATGCCTAACCCCCAAAAGAAACGGAATACCCAGCACTGGACCAAGTAGGCCTAGAGTCTAATTGCCCCTTTTACTATCTCTAGTGTCCAGAGAATAAAAACCAAAGAACAGTATAAGACAGGGAGGCAGCAGACCAAGTATAGAAACCCAAGTGGGCTCCAAGACCTGGCTCTGCCACTCATCACAATTCAGTGATGTTATCCAACTCCTATGCATTTTTGTTTCTTCATTTGCCTAGCAGGGATATCTCCCTTGGGAATAGTAAGGTCCAAAAAAAAGGAAAAAAATGGGCAAAAACTTTAACCTTTGGAATGTTAAGATCTATTGACCAACTATAAGGAATTGTTTCCTGCCAGACTCACTCAGATCTTGAGTGAAATTGACCATGCAGCATCGTGGCACAGAGGTTAAGCTTCTCCCTAAGATGCCAGCACATAAGCTGGGTTTGAGTCTCAGTCGCTCCACTTCCAATGCCGCTCTCCGCTAATGTGCCTGCGAAGGCAGGAAGATGGCCCTGAGTACTTGGGGTCCCTGCCATACTCATGAGAGACTTGGATGGAGTTCCTGGCTCCTGTCTTTGGCCTGGTCTAGCCCTGACCATTGCAGTCATCTGGGGAGCAAATCAGCTCTTGGAAGATTCACTCTGTGTGTGTGTGTGTGTGTGTGTGTGTGTGACTCTGCCTTTCAAATAAATAAAATAATTTTTTGTGAAGAAAAGAGTAAAATTTAAACTTCTTCCACAGTCCAACAGACCCTATATGATCGGGGCCCTGCACCTCATCTGCTGCCTGCACCCTTAGACCATGTTGCAGCTGCCTGCCCACTTTGCTACCCTCAGACAACTCAAGCTCAGAAAGAGCAGAGTTCTGCCTGCCGTTGCTTTTGCATAGAACTCTCTGCCACTGGCTCTGTGGCATGGCTGTTTGTTTCTCATCTTCTAGTCCTTAGTTCAAAAGCCACCTCTTTAGTAGGCCTCCCCTGGTATGTCTGTCACTACCTCCACTTAGTCAATCTCTTGATACCCTAGTTTCCTTTCCTACAGCAAATACCTCTCTCTTGAATTCTCTTTTACATGTATTTGTTGCTCACTGCCTCCTTCACTCTCACATAAGTTCTGCAATTTTAAGGACCATCTGCCTACTCATGACTGTATCACGAACCTTGGGTCATATACCACCGTCCCATGAGCAGAGCGCCTTGTAGGTGGCAAGGTTTTGCAGAATGCATCACCCAGAGTCCAGTCAGCTGCTAGCAGCTCTGCACCGCAGTGGCCATAAAACCCAGCAAGGAGCCTATACAGCAGAGGTGTTCAATAAACATTAGCTGGCTGAATGAAGAAATATCTCGCCATAACTTTTTGGAAAAGCTGCTTTGTCTTTGAGAGCACCAACCTCAAAAATATGCCCATACATCAATAATAGGCCCATAACATTATTAAAGGTTTTGATCTAACACTGAAAAGCACGTAATTTCTGAGGTAAATAAAGACCAGAACAAGGTGCTAATATCAGCAACAGAATATAGGAGTTGTCTAAAACAAACGCCAAGAAGATTTTTATACTGACAATAATACATTTATCTTCTGTATATGCAGAAAGTAAGTCAATCCAATATAAAGGATCTACAGGGAAACTTATTTCAGTATCAGACAATAACATCTTTAGAATTAAGCACACATGGGGCATGCATGGAGCATAGTGATTAAGTACACAGTTGGGTGGCTGCACAGTGGGTTAAGCCTGTGTCCCCTATCAGAGTGCCTGGTTTGGGTCCTGGCTGCTGTTCTTCCAATCTAACTTCCTGCTATGCATTCTGGGAAGCAGTGGATGATGACTCCAGGACTTAGGTCACAGAAACCTATGTGGGAAATCTGGATGGAATTCCTGTATCTTGGCTTCAGCCTGGTCCAGCTTTCGCTGTTGTGGGCATTTGAGGAGTGGACCATTAAAAAAAAAGTCCCCACTTGGTACACCCATGCCACATATCAGACTGTACGTTTTGAGTCCTGGCTATTTCACTCCCAGTTTGGCTTCCTGCTAAAGTACACCCTGTGAGGCCACATGTTATGGTTCAAATACTTGGGTTCTTGCCACCCACGTGAGGACTCAAGAGTCCCAGGTTCCTGACTTTAGCCTGGCTCAGTGCTTGTTGTTATGGTCCTTTGGGGACTGAACCAGAAAATGGAAGCAGACGGAGGATCTCTCTCCTCTTTCTCCCCTCCTTTCAAATAAAATGAAAATATAGTTTTAAAGAGAGAGAGATGACAGCCAATAAATCTTTAAAAAAACAACAAAAAGAATTAAATACATGGGGCCAGCACTGTGGTGTAGTAGGTTAACCTCCACCTGTGGCACTGACTTCCAATACGGATGCCGGTTCCAGTCCTGGCTGTTCCACTTCTGATCCAGCTCCCTGCTAATGGCCTGGGAAAGCAGTGAAAGATAGTCCAAGTCCTTGGGCTCCTCCACCCACGTGGGAGACTCAGAAGCTCCTGGTTCCTGGCTCCCGGCTTCAGATAGGTCCAACTCTGGCCGTTGTGGCCATTTGGGGAGTGAACCAGCAGATGCAACACCTCTCCCTCTGCTTCTGCCTCTCTCTGAAACTATACCTTTCAAAAAAAAAATAATAATCTTTAAAAAAAAAGAATTAAGCACATAAGCACATGTCAGGATTTCCATAATCCAAATGCTGTCTTCAGGGTTCTAAAACTAGGTTATGGGAATTTGCTTAAGGCAAAGAAACTGACAGTACTGGTAACATTTTGTCTTAAAAATAACTTGAGATTCAATCACTTGAAAGTCAACTTTGAAACCTTAAAAAGAGAAACAAGGAAAGAAGCCTTATAACTAAGCACTCCATAATCCTCCAGGAAGTTTTTCCACATATGCTTGGCTAAAAAGGGAAGATTCCCACTCAAGAAAAAATTCTGAGGGAGAGGGACAGATTAGGGACAGTAAAGTGTCAGACCATGCTCCTAACTGGCCCCTAGACAACTGGTCGAGAGGAAGCCAAGGGTGGTAAATTCTATTCTCACAAATACCTGCCAGTGATCATGCAGGTTACTGGGCTGGGGGAATGGCAACATTTCCCATGGTCTGTAGATCAGTAACACCACTAACCTTGAGAGGTGCTGAGCGATCTTTCAATTACACTGATGGAAGCAAGCATCAAGTCCCAGAAATATAACTTGTGACTGAGTCCAGGTGAGCAATAACCCAGCAACTTGCTGATGCACTCCTTATAGACAGGTATGAGCAAAATTAAAAGCTCTACAGATTTCTGACCATCCTCCCAGGAGACAGGCAGATGTAACAGTCTTCGCTAACTACTTTGATGTAAAACATTAACCATTTAAGGGATGAATATGAGAATACTTCAAAAAGTTCACTGAAATGGACTAAAAAAATAACTTTATTTTGGTGTAAAAAATTTTGAAATCCACACATATGAGGGGGTCTTAAAAAGGTTCATGTAAAATGCATATTACCAGAAAACTATGTGTGAATTTCAAAATTTTTTTCACATCGAAATAAATGTGTCTTTTGATTTCACTTTTCCATGAGCCTCGTGAAGTACCCTCGCAGATATGGCAAGGGTTGACTCTGCATTTTAAGCTGTTTAAGCCGCTATCATGGTATAGCAGAAAGAGAAAACTCAAACTTGGGTTCCAGCTCAGGTGCCTGGTGCCAAATTTTGCTGACAGCTTCTTTTACACTGTCAAGCCTGTGAAATTCAATCCTGAAAGCAAAACAAACAGCACTTCTAGATGCTAAAACTCCCGTCAGACATACTGGGCCTGTTCTTCACTAGCCCAACCCAAGTAGCAGGGGTCATGACATCACCGATTTCCCATACCTGGCACATGCCAAGGCCACCAGGGCAGCAGCAGCATTTTCTTTTTGCTTGTGTGGGATGTGTCGGCCTGTATCAGACGTCTCCTCCAGCCAGGAGCACAGCAAAGTTTCAATTCCATTGAGACAGTCGGCAGGCTCCTTGGTCAAGCTCAACGGCTGGCAGTCACGAAGGCAGTTCAATAGCACCTCAGCAGTTATGTTACAGAGAGAAGGGTCCGTT
Organism: Oryctolagus cuniculus; assembly: GCF_051225735.1. NCBI lineage: Eukaryota > Metazoa > Chordata > Mammalia > Lagomorpha > Leporidae > Oryctolagus > Oryctolagus cuniculus. Next base: position 13,709,212 of record NC_142887.1, read on the forward strand.
CTGCTCTGGGACTGAATAAGGGGGAAGACCAGCAGGAGCCCCATTCGGGACGTGAAGGGCGCTTGCTCGGGTTGCTGCAACAAGCCCTGGCGTTTGAGCAGGGCCAGAGTTTCCTCATCGCCCGAACTTTCCCTCTCATGCTGCTCTTCCAAGGCCAGCTGGCGCTGGGCATTCCACAGTCCCCGCAAGGCATTCAGGCGGTACTCCAGCAGGCGGGCATAGGCATTGCTCTGGTTCCCACAAACGGAGCGCAAACGTTCTGCTAGTTCTGTTGGGTTCTTGGTCTCAAATGTTAAAATCTGGAAAAAAAAAAAAAAAAAAAAAGACAAGAGCAAAGTGGGTATGTATTGCTCTCACCAAAGTTATCTATGGAAGCAAGTATTTTAAGGGCTCCTAAATTATTTTAGTTGCAACCAAGTAGAAACCATGTATGTAAAGCCAACTCTTTGCTAACGGAGATTACTCCCACTCCAGCCCCAGCTTTCCTGCTAACACTCCTAATAACATTAGGATCCGACTAACTGAAAGAACCCAAATCATAAAAGAATACAGTGACGCATAATGTGAAAGTCAGGAATTAATTCAAGCAGTTGAGTTTAGGTACATCTAAAGCTGCGAGCAGTCTGAATAGACCATTGTAACGATGCAGAAAGGGGACACTCTAGAGGCCAGCACATGTCTGCCTCTCAGTAGACCAGACGCAGGGCAGGTAGAGGCTCAGCATAAAAGCAGGGACAATTCTGTCAGGTCACTGGCACTGACGCTAAGATGGGTCACAGCTCACTTTATTTCTCCTACAAACCCAAAAAGTACTTCTCTATCTCAACTGTTACCTTCACATACTTGACAACCCAATGAAACAACAAGAACTTCCAGAAAAATGCAAACACTGTAACTGTCCTGCTTAGCTATATATGTAACTAATTAAACAAAATTTTAAAAGGTGTTCACAGTTTTAAAACAACATAGAGACAAAATGGAAGGAGCAAGAATCTAAAGGAAAAAAAAGCAAGCTGAATCAAAAGCTGCTCAGTGAACTAAGGACAAAGAAGAAAGGAAAGTTAGACAACAAGCATTGGCAAAGGGAAAAGGCATCCAGTAAAAAAGACATTTAAAATAAAGGCAAAAACTTTGAAACTCATTTTCATGCAATGAGGCAGAGTGATCTCAAATGATGAAAGAAGTAGAAAGCTTTGCAATCAGCTTGAACTGGTGCACTTACAGTGCCTGAATGAAACATTCACATCATAGGGGAAGCTGCTCTGGAAAACCAGATACATGAAAAAAAAAAAAAATGAGCAATTGAAAAAAGAGAAAGGGGAAGCTGAGGCTCAAATGTGACAAGCAGTGACACACATCTAAGAAAGCAGAGAAGGGGCCAACGCTGTGGTATATTGGGTAAAGCCCCAACCTGTAGTGCCGGCATCTCTTATGGGAACCGGTTCCAGTCCCGGCTGCTCCACTTCTCGCCCAGCTCTCTGCTATGGCTTGGGAAGGCAGCAGAGGATGCCCCAAGTCTTTGGGCCCCTGCACCAGTGTGAGAGACCTGGAGGAGGCTCCTGGCTCCTGGCTTCAGATCCGTGCAGCTCCTGCCATTGTGGCCAACTGGGGAGTGAACCAGCAGATGGAAGACCTCTCTCTCTCTCTCTCTCTATCTCTCTCTCTTTCTCTGCCTCTGCAACTCTTTCAAATAAATAAGTAAATCATTTAAAAAAAAAAAAAAAAAAGCAGAGAAGTGAACTGACAGAGGTGTAAATGGCAGTAAAAGCTGATCCGGGGAGCCAGCGCTGTGGTGTAGCAGGTTCAGCTTCTGCCCTCAGGCCAGCCTCCCGTATGGGTGCCAGTGAAAGCACCGGCTGCTCCACTTCCAGTCCAGCTCCCTATTAATGTGCCTGCGAAAGCAGCAGAGGATGGCCCCAGTGCTTGGACCCCTGCACCCGCGTGGGAGGCCTGCAAGAAGCTCCTGGCTTTGGCCTGGCTCAGCCCTGTATTTCTTTCAAATAAATGAATAAATAAAATCTTTTAGAAAATTTTTTGATCAGAAAATGATATGCAATTGCTAATTAAAGCTGTAAATATCTTTCCTGTTGGAATGAATCAAGATGGGAAGTTACTGCTAATTACACAAACATATATTCTTCTTCTGGAGTCAAGAGAACCACCTAAGACGCTGCTGGCCAAGGAAAGTCTCCAAAACCATGGCCCTCATCAAACAGTCGACATAAACAAAGGTTTCTGATAAATTTTAAAAGAACATGGAAAGGTGCCTTGAACAAAAGAATATTTTCCAAAACCATCTGAAGAGCCATCTGTCCATTTCGCCCTTGGACAACAGAAATACAGAAACTTCTAAGACACATTTTTAAAGCACATCCAGAAAACACACCTGAAAGATGGAGAAAATAGCAGAAGCAATGCTTGGCAGGACAAAGAAAGACTGCATGAAATAAGGAACTTGTTGAGATGACAGAAGGAAAGAAAGCTGCTCAAAAGTATTGAATGCAAACAGCCAAGAAATGTCTTGGGAATCCTTGTCTTGGGAATCCTATGGGGTGTACGTTTTTAGAACAGAACTGAAAACACTGTAAAAACAAGACAACAAATTTCAACTCAAAAAATTAACTACAAGTTATCATTTAATGATATGAAAAAAAAAAGTTCACAGTTTAAAAAACAGCCAGCCAATTTAAGATTCAGAGTGAGCCCATCTCACAGATCAGAAATAACATCCAGGGGCCAGTGTTGTGTCATAGCAGGTAAAGCTACTGCCTGTGACACCAGCATCCTATATGGCACCAGTTCTGTGTCCCAGCTGCTCCACTTCTGATCCAGCTCCCTACTAATAGCCTAGGGAAAACAGCAGAAGATGGACCAAGTGTTTGGGCCCCTGCCAACCACATGGGAACCGGAGGGAGCTCCTGGTTCTTATTCTGGCTCTGGATTTGGCCTGGTTAGTGCTGGCTGTTGTGGTTATTTACATGTGAACCAGTAGAAGGAAGATCCATCTCTCTCTCTCTGTCCCTCTCTCTGTAACTCTCACTTTCAAAATAAATAAATCTTAAAAAAAAATCTAAATGCCAACATTGAAACTAACAAATCACTTAAAAAAATTAAGTGAACTACTGACAAACACAATTACTTCAAGGAATCCCATTGGCATTTTGTTGAGTGAAAGACAATTTCAGGGGCTGGTGCAGCAGGTTAAAGCCCCGGCCTGAAGTACCAGCATCCCATATGGGCACCGGTTCTAGTCCCGGCTGCTCCACTTCCAATCCAGCTCTCTGCTACGGCCTGGGAAAGCAGTAGAAAATGGCCCAAGTCCTTGGGCCCCTGCACCCACGTGGGAGACCTGGAAGAAGCTCCTGGCTCCTGACTTCAGATCGGCTCAGCTCTGGTCATTACAGCCATTTGGGGAGTGTCTCTACCTCTCTCTGTAACTCTTTCAAATAAATAAAAATAAATATATTTAAAAAAAATATATTTAAAAAAAAAAAAGACTATTTCAGCCGGCGCCGTGGCTCACTAGGCTAATCCTCCGCTTTGCGGCGCCGGCACACCGGGTTCTAGTCCCAGTCGGGGCGCCGGATTCTGTCCCAGTTGCCCCTCTTCCAGGCCAGCTCTCTGCTATGGCCCAGGAGTGCAGTGGAGGATGGCCCAAGTGCTTGGGCCCTGCACCCCATAGGAGACCAGGAGAAGCACCTGGCTCCTGGCTCCTGCCATCAGATCAGCGCGGTGCACCGGCCGCAGCGGCCATTGGAGGGTGAACCAACGGCAAAGGAAGACCTTTCTCTCTGTCTCTCTCTCTCACTGTCCACTCTGCCTGTCAAAAAAAAAAAAAAAAAAAAAAAAGACTATTTCAAAAGGTTATATTCTGCAATTGATGCTGTGGCACAGCAGGCTAAGCCTCTGCCTACAGCACCGGAATCCCATATGGGCACCAGTTCTAGTCCTAGCTGCTCCTCCTCCAATCCAGCTCTCTGCTTATGGCCTGGGAAAGCAATGGAAGATGGGCCAAGTACTTGGGCCCTGCATCCATGTGAGAGACCCCAAAGTAGCTCCTGGCTACTGGCCTCAGATCGGCCTAGCTCTGGCTGTTGTGGCCACTTGGGTAGTGAACCAGTGTATACGAAACCTTTCTGTCTCTCCCTCTATAACAATGCCTCTCTAATAAATAAACAAAATTTTTTTGAAAGGCCAAGTTAGACATTGAGACAGAGAGAGAGACAGAGAGAAAGGTATTCTTTTTCCGTTGGTTCACCCCCCAAATGGCCGCCACGGCCAGCACACTGCGCCGATCCCAAGCTAGGAGCCAGGCGCTTCCTCCTGGTCTCCCATGCGGGTGCAGGGCCCAAGCACTGGGGCCATCCTCCACTGCCTTCCCGGGCCACAGAGAGAGCTGGACTGGAAGAGTAGCAGCCAGGACAGAATCTGGCGCCCCAGCTGAGACTAGAACCCAGGGTGCCAGCACCGCAGACGGAGGATTAGCCTAGTGAGACGTGGTACCAGCCCAATAAAACTTTTTTTTAAAAAGTTATATTCTATATGATTTCACTCATATGACATCCTGGAAAGAACAAAACTAGAGTGATGGAAAGTCATTAGTGATCATCAGGGTTTCGGGATATGGGTGGGGTATAATTATATAGGAACAGTGTGAAGGATGTGGGTGGGGTGTAACTATATAGGAACAACATGAGGGATGTGGGTGGGGTGTAACTATATAGAACAGCATGAGGGATGTGGGTGGGGTGTGACTATATAGGAACAGTGTGAGGAACAGTATGAGGGATGTGGGTGGGGTGTAACTATATAGGAACAATATGAGGGATGTGGGTGGGGTGTAACTATATAGAACAGTGTGAGGGATGTGGGTGGGGTGTGACTATATAGGAATAGTGTGAGGAACAGTATGAGGGATGTGGGTGGGGTATAACTATATAGGAACAGTATGAAGGATGTGGGTAGAATGTAACTATATAGAACAGTATGAGGGATGTGGGTGGGGTATAACTATATAGGAACAGTATGAAGGATGTGGGTGGGGTGTAACTATATAGGGACAATATGAGGGATGTGGGTAGAGTGTAACTATATAGAACAGCATGAGGGATGTGGGTGGGGTGTGACTATATAGGAATAGTGTGAGGAACAGTATGAGGGATGTGGGTGGGGTGTAACTATATAGGAACAATATGAGGGATGTGGGTGGGGTGTAACTATATAGGAACAATATGAGGGATGTGGGTGGGGTGTAACTATATAGAACAGTGTGAGGGATGTGGGTGGGGTGTAACTATATAGAACAGTATGAGGGATGTGGGTGGGGTATAACTATATAGGAACAGTATGAAGAATGTGGGTAGAGTGTAACTATATAGAACAGTGTGAGGGATGTGGGTGGGGTATAACTATATAGAACAGTATGAGGGATGTGGGTGGGGTATAACTATATAGGAACAGTATGAAGAATGTGGGTAGAGTGTAACTATATAGAACAGTATGAGGGATGTGGGTGGGGTATAACTATATAGGAACAGTATGAAGGATGTGGGTGGGGTGTAACTATATAGGGACAATATGAGGGATGTGGGTAGAGTGTAACTATATAGAACAGCATGAGGGATGTGGGTGGGGTGTGACTATATAGGAATAGTGTGAGGAACAGTATGAGGGATGTGGGTGGGGTGTAACTATATAGGAACAATATGAGGGATGTGGGTGGGGTGTAACTATATAGAACACTGTGAGGGATATGGGTGGGGTGTAACTACATAGAACAATATGAGTGATTAGGGTGGGGTATAACTGTATAGGAACAGTGTGAGGGATATGGGTGGGGTGTAACTGCATAGGAACAGTATGAGGGATGTGGGTGGGGTATAACTATATAGGAACACTGTGAGGGATATGGGTGGGGTGTAACTGTACAGGAACAGTGTGAGGGATGTGGGAGGGGTGTAACTATATAGAACACTGTGAGGGATATAGGTGGGGTATAACTGTATAGGACAGTGTGAGGGATATGGGTAGGGTGTAACTGTATAAGAACAATATGAGGGCAATCTGGGGGAGTAAAGAAACTTCAGTTCCCTTGGTATGTGGTGGGGTGGTGGTGGTTATGTGAATCTATACATGTCAAAAATAGTTTTACTATATAATTTTTATTTTATTTATTTAAAGACAGAGTTATAGTGAGAGGTACAGAGAAAGAGAGGGAGAGGTCTTCCATCTGCTGGTTCACTCCCCAGATGGTTGCAATAGCCACAGCTGAGCTGATCCAAAGGCAGGAGCTTCTTCTGGGTCTCCCACATGGGTACAGGGGCCCAAAGACTTGGGCCATCCTTCCCTGCTCTCCCAGGTACCTTAGCAGGGAGCAAGATCGGAAGTGGAGCAGCCAGGACTCTAACCAACTCCCATATGGGATGCTGGCACTGCAGGCTGGGACTTTAACCTGCAGAGCCACAGCACCAGCCCCTATTATATAATTTTAAAAGTTAAAGAAAAATTCTAACTAGGCTACTGTTGTGTTCAATAGGTATCATGGGTAAAGCTATACTGAAAGTCAGATTATTAAAAATAATAACCAGCGCTGCAGCTCATTAGCCTAATCCTCCGCCTGCGGGGCCAGTACCTCGGGTTCTAGTCCCAGTTGGAGCGCCAGATTCTGTCCTGGTTGCTCTTCTTCCAGTCCAGCTCTCTGCTGTAGCCCGGGAGTGCAGTGGAGGATGGCCCAAGTGCTTGGGCCCTGCACCCGCATGGGAGACCAGGAGGAGGCACCTGGCTCCTGATCGGAGCAGCGTGCCAGCTGCAGCGACCATTTTGGGGGTGAACCAACGGAAGGAAGACCTTTCTCTGTCTCTCTCTCTCTCACTGTCTAACTCTGTCAAAAAAAAATAAGAAGAAGAAGAACCACCAGTGGTATTTTTACCTAGTTTTTAATACAATAGGCTAAAAAAAATAAGGATTGACTAAATATCCTTCAGGCTCAAGTCACACAAAGTGCATTTCTCTACCCTGTCTGAACTCACCACACATAAATTACCCATTTGATTACTTTTCAGATGGTAGCAGATAAAATAATTCATTTTCCTTAAAAATGATCACACTTCAAGAGCAATGACCTGCCTTAAAGCTATCGTCATGTCCAAGAAAGCTAGATTGCCCTTTCCTTTCTTAGTGCCACCCCTCAAAATAAAACAATCAGTAGCCAGCTTCTACCTTTATCATCAATAAACAAAGATTATTCAGATATTTTTCTTGGATGTGAAAAATCACCAAATTTTAAATTTGATTATCAGTTATGAACACCCAACAAAATTGAAATTTGCAGTATTTAAAAAAAACTTTACAATATTAGTTTTGTGATTTCTTCCATGCAATATAATTCTTTAATATAAAATATATATATCCCACATTTTTATGTATGGTACTGAGATCATCTACTTATGCTACCCGAAGCAACCACTAAAAAATTCAATATAGGAATTTATTGAACTAAAGAATCTGAGGACAAGTCAGTAACATTAAATCCAGCTATTTATTTTTATTATTGATCTCGAACATAACTGCTTTTAAAATATATTTCATGGTACATAAAGTGAGATATGATATAATCTGTAGCTAACTTCAAACATTAATAATTAGCAGATAAAAACTACAATATATTTCATATTTTTCAACAATTGTATTTTGCAAGTACTTCTAAATTTTAGCATTCTGTGTGAAAGATAAATATTCTGAAAATACTTGAGTTATAATATAAACAAATGTTATATAATATATACACTTAAATGACTGTTATATTTATTGATTTAGCAATAGCTAAAGCATATTATGCTTTCAGAAATCCATTAGACTACTCAGCATTATTTTCACTTCAATGGCCCCTATGAAAAATAAGAAGTGTCCACTATGCTTCTCCCTTTTAGAATTGTGAAGTTTGAAGGTCATGGTCTAAAATCATTTTATAAAGACACCATACCTTTGGGTTTTAGTAAGTCAACTACAGAGATTCTATTCTGGTACTTACTAAGATTGGATGACTTGTCTGAGATCCTTACATAAAACCACTGCTTTCAGTAACTGCTCTTGACCAAAATATCCTCAGAAAATTAATATTTTCTCTCTTTTAAAAAGGGGAAAGCTCTTCAAGGAAAAAGGAAGATCCCTGTCATCCTTAATCAGAAGAGTCACTAACTGTACTTTGGCGATAACGCTGAAGCCACCCAATCAAGGGAGTGACTTCCCAAGTAACTCACAGCCTTCACCTAATTTTTTATCATACATAACATATGTCTCGAAGCTAAGCCAACGCCAATCATTCTGGAAAGTCTAATAAAAGGTGAGAAAAACATTCTTTGCTAGCCAAGTCAGGCTCTGAACAAGACTTCACTATTTTATTTAAGAACAATGAAAAAGCACCAGATCATTTCAGATAATTTCCATTTTATATCTGGGAAAATACTGGAGAGAATACAACAGTCAGCTATGAAGGGAGATGGGAAATGCCAGCCTGCACTTGAAGCTTGGGAGTAAGGATGAGCGTGCAGAGGCTTTGGAAGTGGAAGAGAATATCATATACACACGTAAGACGTTAGCTGAACTAGCCGTTAGCAGAAAAAGACAGAACCTAAGGATTTGGGCATGAACTACTGTAATACCCTAATATGTAAATTTCAATTTTATCTACTTTGCAACTCAGAATAGCAGAGAGATAATTCTCTAAATGGGTCGAAATCAACCTAAAATCACCTTTTCTAGTATTACAGCATACTTCTGAAAGAAATAAAAAGAGGAAATAAAAAATAAAAATCTGTCCTGAGGAAATATTTGAGAAATAACAAGTTGTACTGGGGCCAGCACTGTGGCACAGTGGGTGAACGCCCTGCCCTGAAGCGCCAGCATCCCATATGGGCACCGGTTTGAGACCCACTGCTCCACTTCCCATCCAGCTCTCTGCTATCGCCTGGGAAAGCAGTAGAAGATGGCCCAACTCCTTGGGCCCCTGCACCCACGTGGGAAACCCGGAAGAAGCTCCTGGCTTCTGGCTTCAGATCGGCTCAGCTCCAGCAGTTGTAGTCAAATGGGGAGTGAATCATCGGATGGAAGACCTCTCTCTTTCTCTCTCTCTCTCTGTGTGTGTGTGTGTGTCTCTCTCTTCTCTCTGTGTAACTCTGACTTTCAAATAAATAAATCAATCTTTAAAAATAAAATAAGTTGTACAGTGACATTCACTGCAGTCTTATTTATAACAGTGAGGGACCAGTGTTGTGACGTAGTGGGTAAAGCCACCACCTGAAATGCAGGCATCCTATATGGACACTGATTTGAGTCCTGGATGCTCCATGTCCAATCCAGCTCCCTGCTAATGGCCTGGAAAAGTAGCAGAAGATGGCTCAAATGCTCAGGGTCCTGTTACCCATGTGGGAGACCTGAAAGAATCTCTTGGCTCCTGGCTTCCACCTGGCCCAGCCTCAGCCATTGCAGCCATTTGGAAAATAAACCAGCAGATTTAAGATCTGTCTCTCCCTCTCTGAAATTCTTTCAAATAAGTAAATAAGTAAATAAATACTAAAAAAAAAAAAAAAATACATCCAGTTAAAAAAAAAAAGTGAGGGGCCGGTGCTGTGGGTAGCAGGTAAAGCTGCTGCCTGCAATGCCAGATTCCTTTATGGGTGCTGGTTTGAGTCCTGGCTGCTCCACTTCCGATCCAGCTCTTTGCTGTGGCCTGGGAAGCTAGTGGAAGATGGCCCAAGTGCTTGGACCCCTGTACCTGAATGGGAGACCTGGAAGAAGCTCCTGGCTCCTGGCTTCAGATTGGCACAGCTCCAGCCATTGCAGATATCTGGGGAGTGAACCAGCGGATTGAAGACCTCGCTCCCTCTCCCTCTCCCTCTGCCTTTCTCTCTTTCTCTCTTTCTTTCCCTCTCTCTGCCTCTCTGTAACTCTGCCTTTCAAATAAATAATAAATCTTTTTTTTTAAGTGACAAAAGTGGAATCTCAATGTCTAAAGGGGAAATGTAGAATTAAATTATAACATATCACTGTAGAATATTTCATAATAAATTAGGGACAAGAACTTGGCCTAGTGGTTAAAGACGCCTGCATATGGGAGTACCTGGGCTGATTCCCATCTCTGGCTCCTGACTCCAGCTTTCTGAGAATGCAGACCCTGGAAAGTAGCAGTGATGGCTCAAGTAATTGGGTGACCCCCTATCACTCATGTGGGAAACCTGGATTGACAGTATCTCCCAGCTTTGGTCTCAGTCCAGCCCTGGCCAGGTCAGGTATTTTAGGAGTGAACTGGGATAAGAGCTCTCTGTCTCTTTCTCTTTGCCTCTCAAACAATTTTTTAAAGATTTATTTATTTATTTGAGAGGCAGAGTTCTAGAGAGAGGGAGAGACAGAGATCTTCCATCTGCTGATTTACTCCCCAAACGGCTGCAATGGCTGGAGCTGGGCCCATCTGAAGCCAGCAGCCAGGAACTTCTTCCAGGTCTCTCACGTGGCTGCAGGGGCGCAAATACTGGAGCCATCTTAGCAGAGAGCTGGATGGGAAGTGGAGCAGCTGGGTGCTGGGTGCTGCGGGCAGAGGTTTAGCCACCTATGCCACAGCACCAGCCCCTCTCAAATAAATTTTAAATAATTAAAGCCATACAACAGAAAGCAATATAAAATTGTATTACTCCCCCCAATTAAGACTTTGTACAAAATATCATAAGAAATGTGTTCCTTGGCCGGCGCTGTGGCTCACCAGGCTAATCCTCTGCCTGCGACGCCGGCACACCGGGTTCTAGTCCCGGTTGGGGCGCCAGATTCTGTCCCAGTTGCTCCTCTTCCAGTCCAGCTCTCTGCTGTGGCCCGGGAGTGCAGTGGAGGATGGCCCAGGTCCTTGGGCCCTGCACCCGCATGGGAGACCAAGAGGAAGCACCTGGCTCCTGGCTTCAGATTGGTGCATTGCGCTGGCCGCAACACACCATCCGTAGCAGCCACTTGGGGGGTGAACCAACGGAAAAAGGAAGACCTTTCTCTCTGTCTCTTTCTCTAACTCTGCCTGTCTAAAAAATAAATAAAAAATAAAATAAAAACTTAAGTTAAAAAAAAAGAAATGTGTTCCTTAAGTAAATGCATTAGACCCATCTGTTTTTATGTTTTTCATTTTTATTTGAAAGTCAGACAGACAGACACAGAGAAAGACAAAGAGACAGAGAGATGGAGAGAGATCTTCCATCGGCTGGTTCATTCTCCCAAATGCCCACAACAGCCCGGATGGGTTAGGACAAAGTCAGAAGCCCAGAACCAAATCTGGGTCTCCCATATAGATGGCAAGGACCAAAGTACTTGAGCCATCACCTGTTGCACTCCCAGGAAGCTGGATCAGAAGCAGAGTATCTGGGACTTGAACCAGGTGCTCTGACATGGGATGCAATATCCCAAGTGGTGACTTAACCCCTGTACCACAGGCCCATCCCAATTCCATCTGTCGTAATTTGATGGCAGTTTATCTCAAATAATGTAGGGATGATTATGTTCCTGGGTAGTAGGATGGAAAAGACCACTACAGACATCTAGAAATAAAAATGAACAATAAAACCTTTCAGTCTCCAAAAACAAATGATGTTTAAAACTCTGGATCACTCAAGCTCCAAATAAATGAATTATATTACCATAGTCCCTAGGATGATGCATTAAACTAATTCGATTCATTAGATGAACCTGTCAGCATAAAAAGAATTTATGTGTGGATTATTTCAAAGTAAAGGGTCCAGTGTTGTAGGTGCAGAGAGTAAAGCTGTCATCTGCAACACCAGCATCCCATGTGGGCGCCAGTATGTGTCCCGCTGCTGCATTTCTGATCCAGTTCCCTGCTAATGGCCTGGGAAAAGCAGTGGAAGATGGCCCAAGTATTTGGACCCCTGCCGCCCATATGGGAGATCTGGATGAAGCTCCTAGCTTTGCCCTGGCTCAGCCCTGGCTGTTGTGGCCATCTACGGAGTGAACCAGTGGATGGGAGATCTCTCTTTCTCTGTCTATCCCTCCCTGTAACTCTGACTTTCAAATAGATAAATATTTCAAAGCAGATCAAGTAAGGGCAGGGCTGTGGCATAGTGGGTAAAGCCGTTGCCTGCAGTGCAGGCATCCCATATGGGTGCTGGTTCAAGTCCTCGCTGCTCCACTTCCAATCCAGCTCTGTGCTATGGCCTGGGAAAGCAGTAGAGAATGGCCCAAGTCCTTGGGCCCCTGCACCCATGTAGGAGACCAGAAGAAGCTCCTGGATCCTAACTTCAGATGCGCCCAGCTCTAGCCATTGCAGCCATTTGAGGAGTGAACCAGTGGATGGAAGACCTCTCTCTTTCTGCCTCTGCCTCTCTGAAATTCTTTCAAATAAATATTAAAAAAAAAAAATAGCACATCAACTGGCCAGATTTGCAATTCAGTACAAAACTTCTAAGTGAAGGCAGAATATTGAAATCCTTAGTGGATCCTTAAGCCCTTGTATAAATTTGTCTATCATTTTTCATATATTGAAGATGGCAATCATGGCCAAATTGAATTGCATATGGCAATTCAACCAAGAGCAAAGATTTTATGTGAATCAAATGAATCATGAATAGAAGGATGGGATTCTAGTCTAAATCAAGAGTGGATAATTTATCAACTAAATTGGATCCTGAAGTTGCATGATCTTATCCCATCTTGCAAATATGCATTCATTCAAACTCACTTTCAATATCTATTTTAAACATGAGTCTTTAACCTAACTGATAACCACAATATTAAGTTCTACACTTTAATTCATGAGTTTTAGTACCTGACTTGGTGCCAAACATGAACTAAACCCTGAACTACATTGTACTGTTTGGCTTGGCCAAGCCCTATGAAACTTTCTCCAGCACAGGGTAATTTTCCCAGATCTCCACACAACTGCTGACAGCAAGACTGTTAGAACTAGGAGGACTGCAACACATAAGAACCTGATGTTCACAGGCCAGCTCTCTGCTGTGTCCAGGGAGTGCAGGGGAGGATGGCCCATGTCCTTGGGCCCCAGCACCCATGTGGGAGACCCCAGTGAAGCTCCTGGCTTTGGATCGACTCATCTCCAGCTGTTGCAGCCATTTGGGAAGTGAACCAGGGGATGGAAGACTTCTCTCTCTCTCTCTCTCTCTCCATCTCTACCTCTCTCTGTAACTCTGTCTTTCAAATATAAAATAAATCTTAAAAAAAAAAAAAAAGATTTAAAAAAAGAAAAAGATATAATTGCAAAGACTAAATTTATCTGTTAGTTGTTTGAATTACATACTTGAAGACTAACAGTGTGACATATTCATCAAATGCTTAGCATTTATATATTATAGTAGGAAAACCATTATTAACAATACCTTTAAATTATGAATTTATTTGAGAGACAGCTCCTTTCAGCTGGTCTATTCCTCCAAATACCTACATCAGCTAGTTCCAGCCACAGGAATTGGAAACCCAGTCCAGGTCTCCATGTGGGTGGCAGGAACACAAGAACCTGAGCCATCACCACTGCGTCACAGGAGCTTCTTCCTGGTCTCCCACACGGGTGCAGGGACCCGAGGACCTGGGCCATCTTCTACTGCTTTCCCAGGCCATAGCACAGAGCTGGATCGGAAGACAAACAGCCAGGACTCAAACCGGCACCCATATGGGATGCCCGAGCTGCAGGCTAGGGCTTTAACCCGCTGAACCACAGCACCTGACACAAGCCAACGATGTTTTAAAAATGCTAACTCGCCAGCTCCGTGGCTCAATAGGCTAATCTTCCACCTTGCGGCGCCGGCACACCAGGTTCTAGTCCTGGTCGGGGGGCCGGATTCTGTCCCAGTTGCCCCTCTTCCAGTCCAGCTCTCTGCTGTGGCCCGGGAGGGCAGTGGAGGATGGCCCAAGTGCTTGGGCCCTGCACCCGCATGGGAGACCAGGAAAAGCACCTGGCTCCTGGCTTCGGATCAGCGTGATCCGCCGGCCGCAGCATGCCGGCCGCGGCGGCCATTGGAGGGTGAACCAACGGCAAAAGGAAGACCTTTCTCTCTGTCTCTCTCTCTCTCACTGTCCACTCTGCCTGTCAAAAATAAAAAATAAAAAATAAAAAAAATGCTAACTCAACCTTAAAATCTGCCAGTAGAATTCCAGCATCAGGAGCAAGAGAGATAATAATCCCATCTATATTTTGCAATGGTCAAACTATAACTGTAATACCTTGCTCAATTCTGAGCACCTCATTTAAGAAATCATTAACAAACCATAAAGTGTATTCAGAAGAGGGTGATTTGACTAATCTAGAAATCATGTCACATGAGCAATGGTTAAGGAACTGGGGACGCCTGGCCTGCAAGACATGAGTCAGAAGGAGGAACTACATTCGTAAGACTGAAGGTCTGTTGGGCACAGTGGTTAAGTCGCCACTTGGGACACCTACATCTCTTATCAGAGTGATTAGTTCAAGTCCAGCTACTCTGCTAATGTGTACCCTTGGATGGCTCAAGTATTTGGGTCCCTGCCACACATGTGGGAGGCCCAGATTGAGTTCTGGGATCCCAGGCTTGATTACTGAAGGCATCTGGGGAATGAACCAGCAGATAGAAGATCTCTGTGTCTCTGCCTTTCAAATAAAGTGATAAAATTAAACAAATACATTTTCAAATTTCACGCTCTGTCAATGTAATTTGGGGCTGGTGCTGTTGCATAGTGGGCTAAGCCTCCATCTCTGGTACCAGCATCCTATATGAGCACTGGTTCTAGTCCCAGCTGCTCCTTTTCCAATCCAGCTCTCTGCTTAGGCCTGGGAAAGCAGTAGAAAATGGTCCAAGTGCTTGGGCCCCTGCACCCACGTGGGAGACCTGGAAGAAGCTCCTGGCTCCTGGCTTCAGATTAGCCCAGCTCCAGATAGCAGCCATTTGGGGAGTGAACCAGAAGATGGAAGACTCTCTGTGTCTCACTCTCTTATCTATAACTCTGCCTCTCAAATGTGTATGTATATATGTATATGTATATGTGGCTTGTAACTACTTTCTGCACTAATATATCCCACACACCAGACAACCTGACACATGATAGATGATAATATTCACTGAATGAGCAAATGGCTAAAATTGCTAGCTAACATGTATCACTGTTGCCCTTTCCCCAATAAGACAAAACAAACAACAGAAAGGGCACCATGAGACAGCACTGCCAAATGTATTTTTAGACCAACACTTTAAAAACAAAACGTTTATTTATATGAAAAGTGGAGCAACAGAGAAAGAGAGAACTTCAATCTGCTGGTTCACTCCCTAAATGCCCACGACAGCCAGGGCTGAGCCAGGCCAAAGCTAGGAGTCTAGAACTCAATCCAGGTCTCCCGCATGGGTGGCAGGGACCTAAGTACTCGAGCCCTTGTCTGCTGCCTCCCAGACATAGCTGGACTGGAAGGTAGCCAAGGACTTGAACCTAGGCATTCTGGTATGGGACACAGGTGTTCCAAAGCATTGGTTTAACTTGTAGTGCCATGAAGCGCTAAATCAGCACTTGCATTTGGCACTTTTGATCTCTGCCTCATCTTACTCTAATCAGGCTGTCAGTTTCTGTCTGAACAAGAGATGAGAAATCAGTGCCATCCATAGTTTGATTATAAGATCAGAGGTATTAACTGTAAACCTACAGCCTGGAACTGTTTGGTTATGTTGTACAAGAATGTGAATACGCAACCAGTGACTCACTAACATGAACACGGTTGACCACTAAGGATCACCACTAAGGATCCCTAAGCAATATGAGAAGGCTGTCCTTCTCGTCCATTCCTGCTCACAGCTGTGCCTGCCTAAGTCAAACTGCCTAGGAACCCCGTCTACCACCTTACCGGTTATTTCTCCCAGTAAAATCAAAGGTCTCCACTTCAGAATTCAAATCCATCTGTCTCCCTGAGTCTGCAAAGAACAAATTTTGGGAAAACTAATCGACAAGCTAAAATTAAATGTGCTTTTCCTTGTCAAGACACAATATGTTGTTGGAGACAAGGAGCAAGGAGTCTGAGGATAAAACACTAAAAAGAAGATAATAAGAAGCTTACTTGTGCTACTCAATATTCATTCAATTCTTAGTAGATCAGGGACAAATCCAGAAACTCTTGGTTAAAAATAGATTTACATCTGAAAGAAAATTTTTCTGGTGAAATTAACACATGTCAAACATTGCTTACCCAAAATAATGACTACCAGTCCCAGCTTTTTTTTTTTTTTTTTTTAAGATTTTATTTTATTTATTTGAAAGACAGAGTTACAGAGAGAGGTGGAGACAGAGAGAGAGGTCTTCCATCCACTGGTTCACTCCGCAGATGGCCGCAATGGCCGGAGCTGCGCCAATCCGAAGCCAGCAGCCAGGAGCTTCTTCCGGATCTCCCCAGTTGGGTGCAGGGACCCAAGGACTTGGGCCATCTTCTACTGCTATCCCAGGTCATAGCAGAGAGCTGGATTGGAAGAGGAGCAGCTAGGACTAGAACTGGTGCCCATATGAGATGCTGGAGCTTCATGTCAGGGCTTTAAGGCACTGCGCCACAGCGCCGGCCCCATCCCCAACTTTTTGATCATCCATTTTTCTTTCATTTAGATATCAGAAAGCCTAAAGTCTATAGGTTCATGATCTACAGCTTCATTTTCCAATATCTGAAATTAGAGGATTCAGGTCCAAGTCAATGATCACAAAAACACTAAGAAGGGCTGGTGTTGTGATGCAGCAGGTTAGGCTACCAGGTAGGATACCTGAATCCCACTTAAAAGTGAGGGTCCAAGTCCTGGCTACTCTGCTTCCAATCTAGCTTCTTGCTAATGCACGTAGAAGGCAGTAGACGATGGCCCCTGCCATCCACATGAGAGAGCAGGATGGAGTTTCTGGCTCCTACTTTCTCCCTAGTCTAGACTTGCCTGTTCCAGCCAATTGGACAGTGAATCAGCAGATGATCTCTTTCTCTCTTCAAATAAGTCTTAAAAAAAGAATAAGGAAAAAAATCTAGTTTTTACGGCCTTTGTCTGGACCCTGTAACTTTGTATTTCTAAGGGTTTAATCAATAAAGTAAAATACATAAAATTCTTTCTCCTAATGCTGCTTACTATTACGTCCAAGTTATAAAGTCTGCCTAGAAATGATATAGAATGAATATTCTGTATCAACAACAACACTGTCAGCAACACTGACAAAGATCTAATACATTAGGGATTTCAAGAAGTTGCTTTTATAAGATGGGATTAAATTTTTGCTGCCAAAATCATATATGACTAATTACACCACATTATACCTATGTTCTCAAATGTCACAAGACATCTAAAGTTCAACTTCTCTTTTCAATATGATTTTCCACCAAAGGAATCCTTTTTCTAGTAAACAGAATAAAAGACAACAATATGAAGCATAGGCCATCATAAATTGTACATCTTGGAGAGTTATTTTAAAAATTTGACAATTTATCACATTGACATACATTTAACTTAAAACACCCTATGCTCAGAGATTAGTAATAAATGAAACACAGGTTCCACCTTTAAAATTATATAACCATTGGGGCTGGCACTATGGAGCAGCGGGTTAGGCTGTGGCCTGAAGTGCTGGCATACCACATTGGTGCTGGCTTGAGTCCTGGCTGATCCACTTCCTATCCAGCTCTCTGCTAGTGCACCTGGGAAGGCAGTGGAGGATGGCCCGAGTCCTTGAGGCCCTGCATCCATGTGGGAGACCCAGAAGCCCCAGGCATCAGCCTGGCCCAGCCTGGTTATTGAAGCCATCAGGGGAGTAAACCAGCGGATGGAGGATCTCTGTCTCTCTCTGTCTCTGTCTCTCTAACTATGCCTTTCAAATAAATATATAAATCTTTTAATAAAAAGAAAGACAATCACGGCTCTAAAGGAAAAGATACAGGCCAATGCCGCAGCTCACGAGTCTAATCCTCCATCTGCGGTGCTGGCACCCCAGGTTCTAGTCCCGGTTGGGGGGCCGGATTCTGTCCCAGTTGCTCCTCTTCCACTCCAGCTCTCTGCTGTGGCCCGGGAAGGCAGTGGAGAATGGTCCAAGTGCTTGGGCCCTGCACCCGCATGGGAGACCAGGAAGAAGCACCTGGCTCCTGGCTTCAGATGCGTGCAGTGTGCCAGCCATAGCGACCATTTTGGGGGGTGAACCAACAGAAGGAAGACTTTTTTCTCTGTCTTTCTCTCTCTCACTGTCTAACTCTGCCTATCAAAAAAAAAAAAAAAAAAAAAAAAAGGAAAAGATACAAAGATGTGAAAAACTGAAAAAATTTATAGAAAAACAATTATATAACTAAGGGCTGATATTGTGGAATAGCGAGTTCAGCTGCCATCTACAATGCAGGAATCCCATACCAGAACTGGTTCAACTCCTGGCTGTTCCACTTTTGATCCGGCTTCCTGCTAATGCATCTAGGAAAGCAGTGAAAGATGTCCCAAGTCCTTGGGCCCCTGCACCCATGCAGGAGACCTGGAAGAAGCTCCTAGCTCCTGGCTCCTGGCTCTCACCTGGCCCAGCCCTGGCCCTCGTGGCCATTTGAAGAGTGAGTCTGCTTTGGAAGACCCCTTTCTCTTTCTCTCTGTAAACCTGACTTTCAAATACATAAAGTGTTTTTAAAAATTATATAACTGTGCAATTTTAAAATATCACTAAAATTCCTAAAATGACAGGCAAAATTACCTCCAAAGACATGTCAAATCTTTTTTCGTTGATCTGGAAATATACCATATCAAATATAACAAATTTTCAACAATAAAAGTTTTTAAATATTTTTGTAATTTAGATTAGCTGTAAAAGGGTTTGACCTACATCCTTGATATTCCAGAGCACAGAGGTAGCTAGCGATACTGGCATCCTCTCAGTACTATGCTGCACACTATTTGACAAAAATATTACTGAACTCTGAGATGGGCACGTGGTACATGTGTCACTGCCTGCGACACCTGCACACTCCATAAGCAGAGCACCCGGACAGGGCCCCAGCTACTCTGCTAACTGCATCCTGCTGAGGTGTTCACTGGCAGGCAGGCAGCAGGTGGCAGCTCAAGCACCTGGGTGCCTGGGACCCATGTGGGAGACTCAGATTGAGTTCCAGGCTCCTGGTTTCGGTGTGACCCAGCCCTGGCTGTTGTGGGCATCTGGGAGTGAACCAGTGGACGGAAGGTATCTCTCCATCTGGAACACAGAACTCCATCTGTTTGTCTGAATCAATCTCTCTCATATTTTCAAATGAAATGAAACAAATTTTTAAAATTACTACATCTTGTTTCTATGTAAATTAATTTAATTAAATAGTATTTCCTAAATTCAATTCAACCAGCTTTATTTATGACACACTTTCTGATGTACGAAGTATTGATAAGCATTGTGAGGATTCAAAAACATCTGAAGGGGGCAAGTGTTTGCACAATGGTTCAGATGCCACTCTGGATGTCTGCATCGCATACTGCAATGCCTGAGTTTGAGTCTCAGCTCCATTATTCACTCTAGCTTCCTGCTAATGTGTACCCTGAGAGACAGTAGATGATGGTTCAAGAACTTGGGTCCCTGTCACCCATGTGAAAAACCTAGATTGAGATCTAGGTATCTGGCTTCATCCTTGCCCAGCCCTAGCTGTTGTGGGCATTTGGTAGAGTGAACCACTCAATACAAGATCTTTGTCTATCTCTGTCTCTCTGCCTTTCAATAAAAATAAGCAAATAAATAATTTTTTTAAAATTTGGAAGTATAAAGATATGGGACACTCCTTTTATTAGAGAGAAAAGTGGAATCCACCTAAAATATCTACCAACATAAGGGCTAAATAATCTGTGAGGAAGTTAAACAGTAATGAGGCTGAGGGAAGCACGTGGTCTAAGCAGCTGAGATGCCTGTATCCTGTGCAGAGTATCTGGGCTCAGCGTCTAACTCCTTTCCTGACTCCAGCTCCCCCAGTGCAGACCTTGGGAGGCAGCAGATGACGGCTCAAGTGCTTGTGTGCCTACCACCCACATGGGCAATCCAGCTTTGATTTGTCTTACAATATCACCATAGGCATTTGGGAAGTGAACCACGAGATGGAAGTTTTCTTAGGTCTACTTGTCTGCCTGCCCATCTCTTTCTCTCTCTCTCTCTCTCTCTGCCCATCAAATAAATTAACTTAAAAAAAAAGAGGATGAGTGTGTGTGTGTGTGTGTGTGTTGTGAGAATGAAGCTCTAAAATACACTGAGTGGGGGCAAAAACAGTTGCAATAACGTGCACAGAGCAACACTGGTTGATCTTTAAAATGAGACAATACTGTGCATCTTCTGTGGGTAGCATCTTCAGGCTCTGTGACCGAACAAAGTAAGAGTTGAGATGAACAAGCCTGGAGGACGCCAATGATGGGAGGACATGGTAAGCCTTTGGATGGGGCAGAATGTGAATCCTCAGTCTCTCCACAAGGCCCCTGACGTAAGACTGTAAATAACTCTACAATTTTTAGTAACAAATCCTGATTTCCATTTACCACTGGGACAATTTTAAAAAGTGTATCCCCAAACTCTTTTTTTTTTATTTTTATTATTATTATTATTTTTTTTTTTTGACAGGCAGAGTGGACAGTGAGAGAGACCGAGAGAAAGGTCTTCCTTTGCCGTTGGTTCACCCTCCAATGGCCGCAGCGGTTGGCGCGTTGCGGCCGGCGCATCACACTGATCCGATGGCAGGAGCCAGGTGCCTCTCCTGGTCTCCCATGGGGTGCAGGGCCCAAGTACTTGGGCCATCCTCCACTGCACTCCCGGGCCACAGCAGAGAGCTGGCCTGGAAAAGGGGCAACCGGGACAGAATCCGGCACCCCGACCGGGACTAGAACCCGGTGTGCCAGCGCCGCTAGGCGGAGGATTAGCCTAGTGAGCCGCGGCGCCGGCCTCCCCAAACTCTTAATGGCCTTACGGAGAAAAATCAGTAACTCCCACAGAAATAGCCTAGAACATCCCATGTTAGTGAAGCAAGGAAAGCTTTAGGGTGGAAAGTGTCCTGAGGTTTCTGGAACAACTTGGCTAAGTGCTACAAACGATCAACACAGCCTGGTAAACAGCCCCACAACATAAATCTAAACAAGCCACCCATACTTCTGTTTCAGATGCAAATCCCAGAACTAGCTTCACTCAGAGTTCGTAAAAAACACAACACAGCAGAGGCACACAGGCAGAGGAGAGGAGGCTGGAAAGCAAACAGCATTGGATCTCCAGTCTATCTTTTGAGCTTTTCCTATATGAGCTTTTTGGATTAAGAAAAAAAGTTTTGAATTCAAGAACAATGAAACAATATGGAAACAATAAACAAGACTATAGCCTCTGTCTCTAAAAACAAAACCAAGGGGTCAGTGGTGTAGCACAGCAAGTTTAGCCACCACTTGCAAGATCACATCCCATATGGGCGTTGGTTTGAGTCCCAGCTGCTTCACTTCCAGTCCAGCTCCCTGGGAACACAGTGGAAGATGGCCCAAATCCTTGGCCCCTGCACCGACAGGGAGATGCAGATGGAGCTCCAGGCGCCTGGCTTCAGCCTGGCCCAGCCCTAGCTGGGGAGTGAACCAGCAGATGGAAGATCTCTCTCTGTGTGTCTCTCCCTCTCTGTAACTCTGCTTTTCAAATAAATATATAAACATTTAAAACAACAAGAAAAGCAATCAAGCAAATAAGTAAACCTGAGTAATATAAGAAACACAAGACAAATACTAGGGGCGAGGGTTGGTACAGCAGTTAAGCCCACATCCCAGGGTGCCTGGTCCAAGTCCAGTACTTCCACTTCCCATCTGGCTTCCTGCTAATGTGCAGTCACGAGGTGACAGACGATGGCTCAAGGACTTGGATCCCTGTCACTCACGTGGAAGAGCTAGACTGAGTTCCTGGCTTTTGGCTTCAGCTTGGCCCAGCCCTCACTGTCATTGGCATTTGGGGAGTGAACCAGTAGACAGAAGAGATCTCTCTTTTTCTCTCTCTCGCTCTCTTTCAAAATGAAAAATGTTTTAAAAATTTAAATAAGAGGAGATATGGAATTTCATATTCTTAAACAAGAGCTTTCCTAGTAAAAACAGGTCGTCAAGGGGCTGGCGCTGTGGCGTAGCAGGTAATGCTGCCAGCTGCAGAGCCAGCATCCTATACGGACACTGGCTCGATTTTCAGCTGCTCTGCTTCTGAATCAGCTCTCTGTTATGGCTGGGAAAGCAGTAGAAGACAGCCCAAGTCCTTGGGCCCCTGCACCCCTGTGGGAGACTCGGAAGAAACTCCTGGCTCCTAGCTGCAGATCGGCCCAGTTCCAACCATTGCAGCCATTTGGGGAGTGAAGCAGCAGGTAGAAGACGTCTCTCTCTGCTTCTGCCTCTCTCTAACTCTGCCTTTCAAATAAATAAATCCTTTTTCTAAAAAAGTCATCAATTACTTGATTAGTACATCATATATCCATATGTATTTATGAAATGACCCACAGAATATGGGAAAATGCATGGCCTTCCTAAAGGCAAGTATTAAAATCCCTGCATGTCAAGGAAAACCTACCTGTAGGTTGAATTTGGCTATGACTATAGTTTGCAATCCCTATGTGCCTCAATTTTTCATACCTCAGGGTTTTTCCATAAGCATATTTGTCATATAAAAGTTATTGTTATGTATTTCTTGGGAGATGGGCAAACTTTTTTTAAAATTTTATTTTATTTACTTGAAAGGCAGAGTTACAGAGAGACAGTGGGAGTGACAGAGAGAGGGTTTTCTATCTGCTGGTTCACTCCCCAATGACTGCACAGCTGAGGCTGGGCCAGACAGAAGCCTAGAGCCAGGAACTTCTGGGTCTCCCACATTAGCACAGGCCCAAGCATCTGGACCAGGCACATCAGCAGGGAGCTGGATCACAAGTGGAGCAGCAGGGACTCGAAGCAGAGGAGGGGCAAATGTCGAATAAAAAAAAAAGTCTCTGACAACAAATGAGTTGGTACCTGTCAGATAGGCTCTTTGATAAGTGAGACTCCAGGATAGGGAATAAGTTGGTAACCGAAATACAAAGTCAGGTCAGCTTAAGGAATTTACTTGCACTTCAATTACTCAACACTAGTCATCAATATGCATGTACAGGGACTTACAAAGATCACGGTAAAATTAGAGGGCTCCAAGATTGCGGAGCAGGGAGGGAGTTCACTGCTCTAGTGCCTGAGAAGATAGCTTTTTTGAAAAGTGGAAGAGAGTGCAGTCTCAGGGAAGTTAGGGAGAAAATGGCAAAGGAAACTCTACACAAATTAGAGGGACACGGTGGATCTATGTGGAGGCCTGAACACCACAACACACGACTCCAGCAGCCGAAGCCTACGCAACAGCATTGGAAAGTGAGTAAATAAATAAATTACAAATTAGGTTACAGAAAATTAGAACTATGGATTGGGACAAAGCAATGGTAGCTAAAGAAAAATGATAATATCTAGATGGTCCAATACCTGTATGTTTATTTCTCAGAGAGCTAGAAATATTACACTTCTAAGGGATAAATATGAGAACCTTGGAATAACATTAACATGTGATACAAAAAAAAGCAAAGTAAGCTGATAGTAAAAAGAAATGAACTGATGATAAATTTCTATGATTGAGAGCTAAAATCTTTTCTGTTGCTCAAAAAAGGAATAAATACAAAATAAGAATATAGGAATCTTCAAAAAGTATATGGAAAATGTATATTATGAAAAAACTATGCATGGGTTTCAAAATTTTTTGCACCAAAATCAGCCAGATTTTTAATTCCATTTTCCACAGACTTTCTGAAGTCCTCACATTTATCCCATGTGCCTCAATGGATAGGACATGGAGCTATGGCTCACAGCCTTACTTCCAGTCAACAGAGCTGAGAGGTCTGCCACACTCTCTGTGGTCTCCTAAAGCACTGATGCTCAGGACAGGAGAGGGCCCACAGCAGGTGGTGAGAACGGCTGACTTAGAACAGAAGGACTCGGGGCCAGCGCTGTGGTGCAGCGGGTAAAGCCCTGGCCTGAAGTGCCGGCATCCCATATGGGCACCAGTTCTAGTCCCGGCTGCTCCTCTTCCTATCCAGCTGTCCGCTGTGGCCTGGGAAAGCAGTAGAAGATGGCCCAAGTTCTTGGGCCCCTGCACCTGCGTGGGAGACCCAGAAGAAGCTCCTGGCTCCTGGCTTTGGATTGGCACAGCTCCGGCTGTTGCAGCCATCTGAGGAGTGAACCAGTGGATGGAAGACCTCTCTCTCTGTCTACCTCTCTCTGTAACTCTTTCAAAAAAATAAATAAATTAAAAAAAAAAAAAAAGAAAGAAAGAACAGAAGGACTCTAGGTTGGCCCAAGCTGTATTTGCCCTCATGCCAACTGCTTGCCAGATGAGCTCGAAACACATTCTATTTCTATGGATGATATGGAATGGGACACTATAGGGAATTCTGGGCTTGAGCTTTTTCAGGCTGTCACCTCATGGGCTCTGCCACAGTCCTTGTTCCATGCTCAACCAGAAATTGTTTACTTATTAGTATGAACAGGCCCTAGAAGTCTACCGTAAGTTGGTAGGATACAGTAAACTTTTATAAGTCCGACATTTTGAAGAGCAAGCATTCTAATCACAGGTGGAAAAACTTAAAAAATATTTGTTTAATCAAATCACTATAGTACGAAGAAAGTTACAAATCGTTTTGATATTAATAAACTACAGGCCGGCATTGTTGCATAGAGGGTTAAGCTGCCACTTATGATGCCAGTATCCCATGCTGGAGCAACAACTCAGTCCCAGCTGCTCTGCTTCCAATCCAGCTCCTTATTTTTGGTCCTGGGAAAGCAGCAAATGACAGCGCAAGTACTTGGGCCCTTGCCACCCACATGGGAGACCAGGATGGAGTTGTTGGCTCCTGGCTTCAGCTTGGCCCAGACCTGGTTGTGGTGCCCATTTAGGGAGTTACCCTGTAGATGGAAGATCTCTCTCCTTCTCTATCTTTTTTTCTCTGTCACTCAGCCTTTCAAATAGATAAAATTTAAAAAAAAATTTTAAAAACTAGATTAACACCAGAGTATACAGAACCATATACTTTACCTGGGTGGGCTCTACCATCTTTCCAATTTATATATTTACTTATTTATTTCTTTAGAGAGAGAGAGAGGGAGATGGACAGATGAAGAAAGGGAGAGAAGAAGAGAGACAGAGAGATGGTGAGTGAATAAGCACGCTCTCCTTTGCTACTTCATTCCCCAAATGCCACAACAACTGAGGCTGAGCGCCAGGACTCGTTTTAGGCCTTCCATTTGGTGATAGGAACCCAACTACTTGAACTATCGCTGCTGCTTCCCAGGACTGGATTACAAGAAGCCAGAGGCAGGAGTTGGCGTTGAGTAGTGAACGCAGGCTCTCCAATATAGGACACAGGCATCTTAACCACCGGGCCAAATACCCACCCTACATTTTTTATTTTTATGAGAAACTCCCAAAGCAAGAGGTAAAGAACTAAACAATCTTACAGCTGAGAGAAAGAAGATTCTAGTTTGTGTTTGAAATAGGTTTTATGATGTTTCTCAATGCTGTGTCTAATAGAACTGTAGATCAAAAATTAAAATTTACATTCACAGGGGCCAGCATTGTGGCACAGTGGGTTAAGCCACCACTTGCAACACTAGCATCCCATATCACACAGCCAGACTGAGTTCTAACTGTTCCACTTTTTTTTTTTTAAAGATGGATTTATTCATTTGAAAGTTGGAGTTACACAGAGAGAGGAGAAGCAGAGAGAGAGTGAGAGGGAGAGGTCTTCCTTCCACTGGTTCACTCCCCAGTTGGCCGCAATGGCTGGAGCTGCACTGATCCGAAGCCAGGAGCCAGGAGCCCCCTCTTGGGTGCAGGGGCCCAAGGACTTGGGCCACCTTCTACTGCTCTCCCAGGCCATAGCAGAGAGCTGGATGGGAAATGGAGCAGCCGGGACTCCAGCAATGCAGGCGGTGGCCCCACACCTCAGTGCTGGCCCCAATTGCTCCACTTTCAATCCTGCTAATGTGACTAGGAAAGCAGCAGAAGATGGCCTAGGTGCTTGGGCTCCAGCCACCCATTTGAGAGACACAGATGGAGTTCTGGACTCTTGGCTTGGGCCAGGACTAGACGCAGCAATTGCAGTTATTTGGGAAGTGAACCAGCAGACGGAAGACCTCTTTTTCTCTGTCACTGCCTGTTAAGTAAATATATAAATAAATCTTTACATAAACATATTCACTATGAGTTTTATACTGTACATAACATCTTATGTAGACTAATCCTATTTTTTAAAGTGTACGTATGTGTTATATATAAATGTATATGTGTAGTATATCTAGTAGTTAGATATGATGGATCTTCAAAAATTTATGGGAAATTTCACTATGAAAAACCTATGTATGGATTTCAAATTTTTCCTTATCTTTTACTTTCATTTTCCAAAAACCTTTTGTAGTACTCTCAAATGTAGGGAGAGAGAAAGGAGAGTAGGTTAGAATCTTACTAGTGGAGGAATTATGTTGATTTTTAGCTTCTTTTTTTTTGATGTCTTTATTTTCTAAGTTGTATACAATAAATACAAACTGCCTTTGAATGGGGATAGAGGATTCAGTAATATGGAAAAGTACTTAAAACAGAACATTAAGTGAATAAAGCAGTCTATGAAATAAAAGTAAAATATTCTTACTACTTTTTTTAAAATTACACAGAGAAATCCAGAAGGAAATATAGCAAAATCAACCTTTTAGACATTTGCTGCATGATATCTCCGTGTCAAATTCCTCTCCAGTGAAGAGTCTAATTGGCAAAGATAAGCACTGCTACTGAAGGAAGAAGTCATATGAAAACATTTAGATTTGCCCCTCTCTTGTTTTTATGTGAATCTCAATTTACTCATGCTGAGAACAGATGGCAAAAGAAACTGGCCCAGAATGCAGCCATGGCAGCACAAATATGGTGGTCAGCAGGAAACGTACTTTTCTGAATTTCAACCTTTTCCTAGAAAAATTGCCTGGAGTGTTACAGAGTAAAAATGGGTGAACAGGTATAGGAGACTTTACTTTTGGCAAGGGCTAAGGAAAAAAAAGGAGAAAAATGAATTTGATTAAAATGCCTACTTAGTTCTAGAAAAGCACTTAAGTATGTTGGGACCATCTTGAATATCTAAAAATTTTTCTATTTTTGGAAAGGTGTTAAAGGTCAGAGCACAACCCCTTTTATTTTGGTATTAAATGTCTCCTTACAACTCAAAATCTAAAATGAGCATGCCATTTTTACAATATACTAAAAGGAAGAATGCAATAATCGTTTCTGGGAAAAGAATATATGTGATTAGAAAAACTATTATTTTGTATGACTTTCCTTGTTTTGTTTCATTGGTGTTTAGAGCAGCACTGTTACATTCTCATCTAAGCAGACTAATACAAACTGAAGAATTGGATTCTGGGTGGCATAAAGCATCTGTTTTGTTTAGCTTTGATAAGAATATGTATTAATATCTCTGCTACCCATGACTTCTCAGTATATTTTTATCTAATGAGCTTTATGCTTTAGTCTTCTTGGGTGAATTCATTTTTCAGTCTCCAAAGAATCAAACATCTATTTCTTTTAAGATTTATTTATTTATTTATTTGAAAGTTAGAGTTTCAGAGAGGGTGAGGCACAGAGAGAGAGGGGTCTTCCATCCACTGGTTTACTCCCTAAATGGTCACGACAGGGCTGGGCCAGGCTGAAGCCGGAAGCCAGGAGCTTCTTATCCAGGTCTCCCTTGTGGGCGCAGGGCCAAGCACTGGGGCATCCTCTGCTGCTTTCCCAGGCTGTAGCAGGGAGCTGTGTCGCTCCCCCTCTTCGTGGAGGAACGACACTAAACCCTGCCTAGGTTTCTTATCCGAGTCACGGCACCATTATATCGCTCCCCCTCTTCGTGGAGGAGGGGCACTGAACCCTGCGCTGTTCTTTTGTCTGCTCGGCCCTCCCCGGGTTTGCTGCTGGTTCTTCCCGGGTTGGCTACCGACCCTTCCACCTCCGTGGAAGGGCGGTTCCCCCTGCCACTTTCCCCACTTCCACAGGGGAGCAGCACACCGCCGGCCGGCTCTCTCGGGGGCTGCACAGGTATTCCTTCAGATAGATGTTCCTGGTGCATGTTGTCTCTCTCCTCCTTTATAGTCCTCTTCCACCAATCCCAACTCTGCTACCCACACGCCGAGTACGCTGATCTCCTCCAATCAGGAGCAGGTCCTGCTGTTTATTGGTTGAACTGGAGGCAGCTGTGTAGAAGCTGTTTCCTCCTCTCCCAGCGCCATATTGTGGGAGAGCAGATGCATAGAATAAGTCTTAATTCAAGTAACAGTCTAGTCTGAGTTGCTCCCCACAAGCTGGATTAGAAGTGGGGCAGCCGGGACCCAAAGTGGCCGTAATCAAACATCTTTACAGCATCCCTCAAGTGAGTAAGACTCATGATCATTAGAAATAATAATCCAGTTTTAAAACTTTAAGGCTGACAACAAGATACACCCTCAAATTTCATTCTTCACATACTCTGATTTATGATGCCAATATTTTTGATCACACATCACACCACGCTGTATCTCCTGGTTGTTAAACTTTTAATGAGGGGCCAACGCTGTGGTATAGTGGGTACCTCCAGTGCCCCATCCCATATGAGCACCGGTTTGAGTCCTGGCTACTCCACTTCTGATCCAGCTCTCTGTTATGGCCTGGTAAAGCAGTAAAAGATGACCAAGTCCCTGGACCCCTGCATTTGTGTGGGAGACCCGGAAGAAGCTCCTGGCTCCTGGCTTCAGATCAGTGCAGCTCCCGCCATTGTGGTCATCTGGGGAGTGAACCAGCGGATGGAAGACCTCTCTGTCTGCCTCTGCCTCTCCTTTTCTTTCTGTAACGCTGCCTTTCAAATAAATAAATAAATCTTTAAAAAAAAAAAAAAAACAACTTTCAATGAGGTCAGGTCAACACTTGACTAACATGGTAGTCAGTGAACTAGAGCCAAATACTAAGTGTGGCTCAATTGCACATTAAGAGCCTTTTAGTGGGGTGGGTGTTGTGGCACAGTGGGTTAAGCTCAACCTGTGATGATGGCATCTTTTAACAGCACTGGTTCAAGTCCAACCACTTCACTTCCAGTCCAGCTTCCTGCTAATATCCCGGGAAAAGCAGCAGCAGATGGTCCAAATGTCATGGGCCCCTGCACCCACACGGGGGTTCTGGACACAGTTCCAGGTTTTGGTCTGGCCTGGCTCCAGCAGTTGTGGCCATCTGGATAGTGGACCAGCGAATGAGGTCTCTCTCTCTCTCTCTCCCCCTCTCCTCTCTGTAACTCTGCCTTTCAATTAAATAAAAATAAATCTTTTTCTATTTTTTAATATTTATTTATTTTATGCAGGCAGAGGCTTTCCCTGCTACACTACAAGGCCAGCCCTATAAATTTAAACAAACAAAAAAAGAGCCCATTAGTCTAACAAAGAGCTCACTTGCATGTCAGAAGTCCTCCACACAGCATGAATGCCACCATAAATCATCACCTTCATTTAAAACAACAGCTTGGCCATCAGCCACCTCATTTCCTGTCTTACAGAGGGAGCCAGCAGTTGGTTTGGGTGAGGGTACCTTTATCTTGCAGATCTGAAGATCTGTATCTAGCTTTCTGAGTAGGTGCATCACAGAGCCAGCCCTTATACCCCTCCTGACTTGCTTTATTAGTATTTACAAAGAATTCAAACCTCTAGCTTCCAAAGCCATAGGAGCAAAGATGGTCCTAGTTTCATGAAGAGGACAGGGCTTATCAGAGGTCAGAAGGGGTGGTTGGACATTATCTCCTCTAACCAAATATTCAGGGTGGGGCAGGTTTAGTGTCTGCCAGAACACAGATAAGGGGGTAGGACTAGCTCCCTTCTGCTGTCTCAGAACATGACTTACAGCAGCATGGAGATCTTCTCTAGGCAGCCAATTAAAATGATCTTTTTAAAAATTTCTTTCAGAGGCAGAGAAAAAAAAAAAAAAAAAAGATAGAGCTTCCATTTGCTGGTTCACTTCCCAAATGCCCACAACACCTGGGACTGGACCAGGAGGAAGCTGGGATCCAGGATCTCAAAACTGGTATCTCAGGGCCAGTGCTGTGGCACAGCGAGTTAAGCTTCCACTTGCGACGCCAGCATCCCAAATGGGCGCTGGTTCTAGTTCCGGCTGCTCCACTTCTGATCCTTCTGATGGCTTTGGAAAGCAGTGGAAGATGGCCCAAGTGCTTGGACCTCTGCACCCATGTGGGAGACCCAGAAGAAGCTCCTGGCTCCTGGCTGTGGATCAGCCCATCTCCAGCCATTGCGGCCATTTGGGGAGCGAACCGGTAGATGAAAGACCTTTTTCTCTCCCTGTCTGTAACTCTATAAATAAATAAAAATCTTTATGAAAAAAAATTTAAAAAATAAACAGGTGTCCCACATGGGGTGTCAGGGACCCAACTACTTGAGTCAGCACCTGTTGTCTCCCAGGGTATAACGTTAGCAGGAAATAAGAACGGAGCCAGGACCTATAGCTAGGTACTCCATATAGGATGCAAGTATCTTAATTGCTAGGCCAATATTAGAAAGCCAGATGAGTGTTTAAGAAAAACAACTGTTTAAACAGATATCCCAACAAAGACAATAGTTCAATCTAACAAATATTCAGGAAAACTTCCAGACGGTGGGCGGTAAGCAGTCTGAGGACCTCTCATTCACAAACATATGCACAGTCTGGAAGAAATTTGGAACAATCCCCATTAAAAAGCTTTTTAAAAAAATTTACAGAATGCCTAGCTCTTAAAGTATATTATAGCTTCAAAATGACCTGGAAGTAGGAAAATCATCCATAACCATAAGTCACCATTTTAATGTTGGTCATATTAGATCCCTTAAAAATCAAAACACAGGGCAGGCATTTGGCTCAGTGATTAAGTTGCCATTTGGCACATCCATGTCCCATATAGGACTCCCTGTTTTGAGTTTTCGCTCCTCTGCTTCTGATCCCCCCTCCTGCTAAAGTCATCCTCTGCTCTGCAGGCAGCAGACGATGGCTCAAGTATTTGGGTCCATTCCAATCGTGTGGGAAAACCTGATGCAGTTCTGGGCTTCTGGCTTCAGCCTGGCCGACTCAATTGTTGTAGGCATTTGGGAAGTGAACAAGTGGATAGAATCTCTCTCTCTCTCTCTCTCTCTCTCTCTCTCTCTCAGCCTCTCCCCCAATAAAATAAAAACAAATTTAAGAAAATTTAAATAAGCATATTTTTGAAAATAAGTAACTAAAACATGAAAAAGAATAACCTCAAAATAACCCCTTGCTAGCCTGGGAGCTGAAATCAAGAATTTAAATGTATCCTGTTTTAAGATAGCATGGATATGGATACAGGATACTAAGGCAACAGTCAAGCTGCACTTTTACTTCTTGATGTCTTTCTACTACCTATTTGCATCTACACAAACATGTAAGAATATCCATGAGAAATTCCAAGGAGAAGATGAGATGGCAAGGGATGTCAAAAATCTTCCACCTCCCATGATATGCTATAGAGCAAGAATACTTAACCTACCATCCAAAGTCTTAATATCCAAGAGTTCAAATGAACATAAAAGAATTTTAAGAAATTAATAATGGTGAGAAGCAGCTAGAAAGCTTCAGTCTCCTTTCTGCCCCAGCTTTCAGCCCTCCCATGTCTTCCATTTGCTCCAATCTTTTTCTCTCCTTTATTTCTTTAAGATACATGACATTTTGTTATATAAGAGCTCTAGTGTGGCCTAAAAGCCTTGCTCAATCTTAGAGTGAATCCTTCAAAACAAAAATGTTCTGAAGAAAAAAAAAAAAAGCCCCATTTCTCGAATTTGTGATTCCAAACTGATTTTATCCTAAGACTACGGGTATTTCCCTGCCTTATCAGAAAAATGAAACTTTATTTCTCTTTTGGAGATCAAGAAACTGGGCCATGATAGAAAAAGCACATAAAGCACTTTCTGACCCATATGGGCAGTAGTTCAAATCCCGGCTGCTCCACTTCCAATCCAGCTCTCTGCTATGGCCTGGGAAAGCAGTAGAAGATGGCCCAAGTCCTTGGGCCCCTGCACGCATGTAGGAGACTCAGAAAAAGCTCCAGGTTCTTGGCTTCAGATTGGCCCAGCTCTGGATGTTGTAGCCATTGGGGAATAAACCAGCGAATGGAAGACTTCTATATTTCTCTCTGCCTCTGCTGCCTCTAATTCTTGGCCTTTCAAATAAATAAATAAATATTTTGGAAAAAAAAAAGGTAAATAAGGGGCCTGCACTGTGGTGTGGTGGGTTAAAGCTCTGACCTACAGCGCCAGCATCGCATATGGGTGCCGGTTCTAGTCAACCTTAAAAATCCATATCATTCAGGCCGGTGCCGCGGCTCAATAGGCTAATCCTCTGCCTGTGGCGCCGAAACAAAGAGTTCTAGTCCCGGTTGGGGCGCCGGAATCTGTCCTGGTTGCTCTTCTTCCAGTCTAGCTCTCTGCTGTGGCCTGGGAGTGCAGTGAAGGATGGCCCAAGTGCTTGGGCCCTGCACCCACTTGGGAGACCAGGAGAAGCACCTGGCTCCTGGCTTTGGATCAGTGCAGCACGCTGGCCATAGTGGCCATTGGGGGGTGAACCAACTGAAAAAAGGAAGACCTTTCTCTCTGTCTCTCTCTCTCTCTCACTGTCCACTCTGCCTGTCCAAAAAAAAAAAAAATTCATATCATTCATGCAGGAAAGCTCTTAAGATATCAAAGAAAAAACAGAATGCCTTAAACTGTACCAATTGAAAAGATGCCCCAGGGGCCTGCACTATGGCACAGTAGGTTAAAACCCTGGCCTGCAGCGCTGGCCATATGGGCACCACTGCTCCGATACAGCTCCCTACTAATGCACCTGGGAAAGCAGTAGAGGATGGCCCAAGTGCTTGGAAGAAGCTCCTGGCACCTGGCTTTGGTCTGGCCCAGCACCAGTTGTTACAGCCATTTGGGGAGTGAACCAGTGGATGGAAGACCTCTCTGTTTCTACCTCTCTCTGTAATACTGCCTTTCAAATAAAATAAAACTTTAAAAATAAATTAATTAATTTTAAAAGAAAGGTAAATAGGGATGACTGTTTAGCCTACTGGTTAATATGCTATTTAAGACTACTGCAGGCCGGCGCCGCAGCTCACTAGGCCAATCCTCCGCCTTGCGGCACCAGCACACCGGGTTCTAGTCCCGGTCGGGGCACCGGATTCTGTCCCAGTTGCCCCTCTTCCAGGCCAGCTCTCTGCTGTGGCCAGGGAGTGCAGTGGAGGATGGCCCAAGTGCTTGGGCCCTGCACCCCATGGGAGACCAGGAGAAGCACCTGGCTCCTGCCTTCGGATCAGCGCGGTGCGCCGGCCGCAGTGCGCCGGCCGCGGCAGCCATTGGAGGGTGAACCAACGGCAAAGGAAGACCTTTCTCTCTGTCTCTCTCTCTCACTGTCCACTCTGCCTATCAAAAAAAAAAAAAAAAAAAAAACAAAACAACCACACACACACACACACACACAAACCTACTGCATCCCAGGGCCAGAGCTGTGGCATAGGGGGTAAAGCCGCCCACCTGCAGTGCCGACATCCCATATGGGTACAGGTTCAAGTCCCAGCTGCTCCACTTCTGATCCAGCTCTCTGTTCTGGCCTAGGAAAGCAGCAGAAGATGGCCCAAGTCCTTAGGACCCAGCACCCATGTAGGAGACCTGGATGAAGCTCCAGGCTCCTTGCTTCAGATGAGGCTCAGCTTTGGCCGTTGCAGCCATTTGGAGAGTAAACCAATGGAAGACCTCTCTCTTTCTCTCTCTCTCTCTGCTTCTGCCTCTCTGTAACACTGCCTTTCAAATAAATAATCTTTAATAAAAAAAAAAAAAAAAAAGACTACTGGATCCCACATCACAGCGGGGTCTGATTCCTGGTTCTAGCTTCTTATTCCAGTTTCCTCCTGATGCAGACCCTGGGAGGCAGAGGTGATGGCTCAAGAATTCAGTTCCCACCCACACAGGAGACCTGAACTGAGTTCCTAGTTTCCAGTTTCCACCCTAGCCCAGCCCCATCGGCTGCAGGCATTTGGGGGAGTTAACCAGCAGACAGGAGTTCTGTCTCTCAAACAAAAATAAATTTTAAAAACTTTTAAAAAGGTAACTAAAGGGGCCACCACCTGCAGTGCTGGCATCCCATATGGGTGTTGGTTCAAGTCCCAGATTCTCCACTTCCAATCCAGGTCTCTGCCATGGCCTGGGAAAGCAACAGAAGATGGCTCAAGTCCTTGGGCCCCTGCATCATGTGTAAGACCCAGAAGAAGCTTCTGGCTTCTGGTTTCAGAGTGGTTCAGATCCAGTCATTGCAGCCATTTGGGGAGTGAACTAGCAGATGGAAAACCTCTCTACCTCTACCTCTCTCTCTCTCTCTGCCTCTCCTTCACTCTCTGTGTAACTCTGACTCTGGTTCCTGATTCCAGCTTCCTGGGAGCCAGTAGCAAAAGTAGTTGAGCTCCTGCTACCCACATAGGAGACCTGGACTGACTCCCCAGCTCCTGGCTTTAGTCTGCCCCAGCTCCAGCACTTGGAAGCATTTGGGAAGTAAATCAGTGGATGGGAGCTCTCTCTGATCTCTTTCTCTCTCTGCCTCTCCAAAAATAATTGCATTTGGGGAATGAACCAATGAATAAACAATCCCTCAGCCGGCACCGCGGCTCACTAGGCTAATCCTCTGCCTTGCAGCACCGGCACACCGGGTTCTAGTCCCGGTCAGGGCGCCGGATTCTGTCCCGGTTGCCCCTCTTCCAGGCCAGCTCTCTGCTGTGGCCAGGGAGTACAGTGGAGGATGGCCCAAGTGCTTGGGCCCTGTACCCCATGGGAGACCAGGATAAGTACCTGGCTCCTGCCATCGGATCAGCGCAGTGCGCTGGCTGCAGTGCGCCGGCCGCAGTGCGCCGGCTGCGGCGGCCATTGGAGGGTGAACCAACAGCAAAGGAAAACCTTTCTCTCTCTCTGTCTCTCTCTCTCACTGTCCACTCTGCCTGTAAAAAAAAAAAAAAAAATCCCCCTCTGTTGCCCTGCCTTTCAAATAAAGTATATATACATATATACAATTAAGTATAAATTAGTATACATATATATACACATATGTCTATATATACATATATAAACTGTTTTAAAACATTTTTAATTAATTAATTCATTTGAAAGGCAGAGCTACAGAGAGAGAGGGAGAGAGAAAGAGGGAATGACAGAAACAGATCTTTCATCTATTGGTTCACTCCTCAAATGGTGGCAAAGGTCTGGGCTGGGCTAGGCCAAAGCTAGGAGCCTGGAACTCCAACCAGGTCTCCCATGGGGGTAGTGGGTGCCCATCAACTTGGGCCATCTTCTGTGGCTCTCCTGGGTGCATTAGCAGGGAGCTGGATCAGAAGCAGAGCCACTGGGACTCACACTGGCACTCATATGGGATGCCAGCAATGCAGGCAGTGGCTTAACACACTGCACCACGACACCAGCCCTGAACTTTTTCTTTTGAACTATCAATTTGAGTTTTAAACATAGAGTGTAACTCTAATTATCAGGAACTCAACAGCAGAAACTTGGTACGTGACTTGTGTTAAGATCTTCTCTGCAATTAAGAAAACGTCACAATTCCCATAAGACAGAGAGTCACTAAAAGGCTGGAAGCATCATGTTTTCATTTTAGCAAACAACCCTAGAGAAACAGAATGTTATTAGAACTAAGAAACCTGGATAGCCAGCTGATTAGCCATGACTGCTGGGTAACACTGTGCCTGACCTCCCTAACAATGTAGTCTTGACAACTCTGAAGTTGGCTTCATTACAATGCAGGATCCAACTAAAAAAAAAGTGAGTGGTTTTTTTTATTTTTTAAAAAAGATTTATTATTTTTATTTATTTGAAAGAGTTACAGAGAGAGGTAGAGGCATCTTCCATCCACTAGTTCACTCCCCAAATGGCCACAAAGGCTGGAGCTTCTTCCGGGTCTCCCACATGAGTGCAGGGGTCCAAGGACTGGGCCATCCTGCTGCAGCTTTCCCAGGCACATTAGCAGGAATCTGGATTGGAAATGGAGCAGCCAGGACTCGAACAGGCAGTGCAGGCTGGGGCTTTAACCCACTACACCACAGTGCTGGCCCCAGTGAGTGATTTTTTAAAAAGATTTATTTACGTAATTATTTATTTGAAAAGCAGAGTGATAGAGAACAAGAGACAGAGAGCTTCCATCAATGGGTTCACTCCCCCAAATGGCCACAACAGCCAGGGCTTAGCCAGGCTGAAGCCAGAAGCCAAGAACTCCATCCAAGTCTCCAATGTGGGTGGCAGGGGCAGAACAGCTGCGACTCAAGCCAGCACTGATATGGGATGCCAACAACACGTGCAGCAGCTTAACTCACTTTCAGTAACACCACCCCCCTATTAAGTCATTTTTTTTCTAGGTACTTTTCTAGGCTAACAGATATTTCATCAAACATGTACAATGTACCTAATTCTAAACATGCTACTAAGAGAAAAGGCTTGGGGCCAGCGCTGTGGTGCAGCGGGTTAAAGCCCTGGCCTGAACAGCCAGCATCCCATATGGGTGCCGGTTCTAGACCCGGATGCTCCATTTCGTATCCAGCTCTCTGCTGTGGCCTGGGAAAGCAGTAGAAGGTGGCCCAAGTCCTTGGGCCCCTGCACCTATGCGGGAGACCTGAAAGACGCTCCTGGCTCCGGATTGGCTCAGCTCTGGCTGATGCGGCCATCTGGGGAGTGAACCAGCTGATGGAAGACCTCTCTCTCTGTCTCTACCTCTCTCTGTAACTCTGTCTTTCAAATAAATAAATAAAATAAATCTTAAAAAAAAAAAAAAAAAAAGAGCTCCTGGTTCTTGGCTTCAGCCTAGCCTAACACCAGCTGTTGTGGCCATTTGGGGAGTAAATCAGTGGATAGAAAATTCTCTTTTTTCCTCTCCCATTCTCCCTCCTTTCCTCTCTTTGTCACTCTGCCTTTCAAATAAATAAATCTGAAAAAAAAAAAGTGGGAAAAACCCACTATAAACGAATCCTGAGATAGTCAAGCTTAAATAAATATGTAAATAAATTTTAAAAATAAAATGTATAATTCCATATCATTACATGGATAATAATTTATCCAATCACATTATGATACGATCACAGAGATGTGGATAGTATTTCCAAGCAAGGAATAATCCTTTCAGGTTTCTTAACATTCAAATAATTTTTAAAAACTTAGCAAAATGGAGACCGGCATTGTAGCACAGCAGTAAAGCTGCTGCCAACGACACCGGCATCCCACTTGGGCACCAGTTCCATTCTCGGCTGCTCCACTTCCAATCCAGCTCTCTGCGAATGTGCTTGGGAAAGCAGCAGAAGATGGCCCAAGTGCTTGAGCCCCTGCACTCATGTGAGAAACCCCAAAGAAGCTCCTGGCTTCAGTCTGGCTCAGCCCTACCCATTATGGCCATGTGGGGAGTGAATCAGCAGATGGAAGATCTCTTCCCACCTCCCGCTGCTTTCTCTCTGTTACTGTGCTTCTTGGATAAAGAAAAAATAAATCTTATAAATAAATTTATCAGAATGAAGTCTCTGAAGTGAAAAGGCTCTTATTTCTAGGTGCTCTTGGACTATAAACACAACTTTTATAGGGGTAACATTTGGGAAGAGTCAGTAGGCTCAGCCACTAACCTTTCTCTACCCTTACATAGGAAGTGGCAATTTCATGATTCTGAGTAGTATGAAAAATACGTCCCTCAAGCCTATAAACACCACAGTTAACAATCATTGACAGTCTGTGTTCACTGTGTCATAGATAAACTCAACTACAATTTGATTTGACTAAAAAATAAGGGCAAGGCTACTCTAATTCCAAACAACATGAGAGGATTGCTCAAAATAAAGGGGCATCGCAGGAGCTAGCCCTGTGGCAGAGCGGGTAAAGCCACCACCTGCAGTGCCGGCATCCCATATGGGCGCTGGTTCAAGTCCTGGCTGCCCCACTTCCGATCCAGCTCTCTGCTGTGGCCTGGGAAAGCAGTAGAAGATGGCCCAAATCCTTGGGCCCCTGCACCTTCATGAGAGACCTGGAAGAAGCTCCTGGCTTCAGATCAGTTCAGCTCTGGCCATTGCAGCCTACTGGGCAGTGAATAAACATATGGAAGACATCTCTCTGCCTCTCCTCTCTCTGTGTAACTCTGACTTTCAAATAAAATAAATAAATCTTAAAAGGGGGAGGAAGGGGCATTGCAAATGCCACTAAACTGTATCAAAATGGAAATGAAGACTAAACAATATTACAATTATATGCTTTCCAAAAACTGAATGGTAGAAGAAAACTTAAAAAAAAAAAAAAAAACTTGGCGGTGCCGCGGCTCACTAGGCTAATCCTCCACCTAGCGGCACCCACACATCGGGTTCTAGTCCCAGTTGGAGCGCCGGATTCTGTCCCGGTTGCCCCTCTTCCAGGCCAGCTCTCTGCTGTGGCCCAGGAAGGCAGTGGAGGATGGCCCAAGTGCTTGGGCCCTGCACCTGCATGGGAGACCAGGAGAAGCACCTGGCTCCTGCCTTCGGATCAGCGCAGTGCACTGGCCGCAGCGCGCCAGCCATGGCAGCCATTGGAGGGTGAACCAACGGCAAAAAGGAAGACCTTTCTCTCTGTCTCTCTCTCACACTATCCACTCTGCCTGTCAAAAAAAAAAATAAACACCTCTCCAGTACTTCTCACTAGATCTTTTCTTTTTCCTATCCCAGAAGGTAACATACAAATACTACTGTATTTGTAAAGTATTTACAGATATGTCTAACTACCAAGCTTCCTCCTCCATGCTGAGCTGGGGTACAGCAGAATGTTAAATGCAATGATGTAGCTCCAAGATCAATACAAATATGGATTGAATGTCCTCTGTATGTAAATCTTTCTTCAGTACAGGTGAAGTTCAAAAAGAAAAAAAAAGCTATAGATATTTGAGAGTAGCACAGTTGTTAAGAGTCTTCCATGTACCAAACACCATAACAGTTTCTCTTTACTTAAAAGATTTATTGTGGGGGCCGGCGCTGTGGCACAATGGGTTAAAGCCCTGGCCTGAAGTGCCAGCATCCCATATGGGTGCCGGTTCGAGAACCAGCTGCTTCTCTTCTGATCCAGGGCTCTGCTATGGCCTGGGATAGCAGTAGAAGATGGCCCACGAGCTTGGGCCCCTGTGCCCACATGGGAATTGTGGAAGAAGCTCCTGTCTCCTGGTTTCGTCCTGGCCCAGCCCTGGCCATTGGGCCATTTGGGAAACGAACCAGCAGAATGAAGATCTCTCTTGGTGTCTCTCTCCTCCTCCCCTTCTCTCTGTATCTCTACCTTTCAAATAAATAAGTAAATCATTAAAAAAATTTATTTTGGGGGCCACAGCTGTGGCATAGCAGAGTAAGCCATGGCCTGCAGTGCCAGCAGCCCACAGGGGCTCTAGTTTGAGTCCTGGATGCCTTGCTTCCCATTCAGCTCCCTGCTAGTGAGCCTGGGAAAGCAGAGGAAGATGGCCCAAGTCCTTGGGCCCCCACATCCACATAGGAGACCCAGAAGAAGCTCCTGGCTCCTGGCTTTGGATCGGCCCAGCTCTGGCCATTGCAGCCATTTGGGAAGTGAACCAGCAGATGGAAGACCTCTCTCTCTCTGTCTCTACTTCTCTCTGTAACTCTTTCAAATAAATAAAATAAATCTTTAAAAAAAAATGATTGATTGATGGGGCCAGCGCTGTGGCGCAGTGGGTTAACGCCCTGGCCTAAAGTGCCGGCATCCCATATGGTCGCTGGTTCGAGACTCGGCTGCTCCAAGCCAGCTCTCTGCTATGACCTGGGAAAGCAG
Source organism: Oryctolagus cuniculus (assembly GCF_051225735.1). Taxonomy (NCBI): domain Eukaryota; kingdom Metazoa; phylum Chordata; class Mammalia; order Lagomorpha; family Leporidae; genus Oryctolagus; species Oryctolagus cuniculus. Next base: position 13,749,090 of record NC_142887.1, read on the forward strand.
TAAGAAGATGGCCCAAGTCTTTGGGCTCCTGTACCTGCGTGGGAGACCCAGAAGAAACTCTTGGCTCCTGGCTTCGGATCGGCGCAGTTCCAGCCGTTGCAGCCAATTGGGGAGTGAACCAGCAGATGGAAGACCTCTCTCTCTCTCTCTCTCTCTCTCTCTGCTTCTCCTCTCTGTGTAACTCAAACTTTGAAATAAATAAATAAATCTTTCAAAAAATGATTGATTTAAAAGGCATAAGAGACATTTGAATGAAAGAGGGAGAAGGAGAGATAGAAAGAACAACCTGGGCTGGGCTAGGCTAGGCCAGAGCCAGAAGCCAGGAGCCAGAACTCCACCTGGGTCTTGAGCAGTCATCCGTTGCTTTCCCACGCACATTAGCTGGTAGCTGGATCAGAAGTGAAGCAGCCAGGACTCCGAATGGCTCTCTAGTGTGGGAAGCCTGCATAACAATGGCGGCTCAACCTGTTGCCAGCCCCCAAAAGTGTCCGGATCAGTGTTTCTCAAATTATCTGTGTTGAAGGACCACCTTTTTTTGTTTTTACTTTTTCTAACCCATCATGGCACAACATTGTTTATTAAATACACAAAATTAATTATTAAAAAAAATTGAAAAAGGAGACAAACACAAGCCCCAAGTTTTGTTATGTTCAACAGACATAAAGTTACTCTAAGTAACTTTCACAGGCTTCTAAATCCTAGTCTATTTTTATCCTTATCTTTCCACTACAGTACCAGACAGTTCATGGTATGCAAACCACATTTTGAGTAGTGCTGTTCTACATGCAACCTATTTAATTTTCTAAAGTAATTTTAAAAGCTTCCAAGTTCTCAGTAATGATCACAATAGGCTAAAGGAACTCAGCGTCTTCTGGAAAAAAGCTGGATTAAATGATCTCAAGATCCTTTCAGCCTCACAAATTCTATGATCCCAAAAGCTGAAGATGTGATGTGACTGTTAAGTATAATTCTCGCTGCCTACTGACAGTCATTTTTGTCACACAGAGTGGCTAAAAGAGGAAAGGCAATAAAAAGAGGGGAAATAAACTCAAAGAACAGAACTGAATTGAGAAACAGAACTGTCAGTGAGGAGCCGTGGCCAAGACAAACACCGCCGACCACAGCAGTTATCTGGGGGCTTTCAGGGTGGGGAGTGAAGCTCTTGTAAATTAGTCTCGGAAAATCACACTGTAATAACCAAGTCTAACTAATGAAAACAAGGTTAAAATATCTTTTTAAAAATAATTTTTATTGATTTTATTTGTAATTCTAGAATTGGTCAATACCTCATGTCATAAAAGGGTAAGTGTTTAAAGTTAAAAGATCTTTCAGAAGCTATTCAGGGGCCAGTGCTGTGGTGTAGTGGGTAAAGCTACTGCCTGCAGTGCCAGCATCCTATGTGGGCGCTGATTCGAATTCCGGCTCTCCACTTCCGATCCAGCTCTTTGCTACGCCCTGGGAAAGAAGTACAAAATGGCCCATGTCCTTGGACCCCTGCACCCATGTGGGAGACCTGGAAGAAGCTCCTGGCTCTTTCTCTATGACTCTGTCTCTCTGTAACTCTGCCTTCCATATAAGTAAATAAATCTTAAAAACAAACAAACAGGGCCGGCGCCATGGCTCACTAGGCTAATCCTCCACTTGCGGCGCCAGCACCCCAGGTTCTAGTCCCGGTTTGGGCGCCCGGTTCTGTCCTGGTTGCTCCTCTTCCAGTCCAGCTCTCTGCTGTGGCCCGGGAGTGCAGTGGAGATGGCCCAGGTCCTTGGGCCCTGCACCCGCATGGGAGACCAGGAGGAAGCACCTCGTTCCTGGCTTTGGATTGGCACAGCACACCGGCCATAGCACCATTTGGGGAGTGAACCAATGGAAGAAAGACCTTTCTCTCTGTCTCTCTCTCTCTCTAACTCTGCCTGTCAAAAAAAACAAAAACAAACAAACAAAAAAAAAACATAGCTTCTGGAGCTGGCATTGTGGCACAGCAGGCTGAGCTGCCACCTATGATGCTAGCATACCATATGGGTGCCAGTTGGAGTCCCAGCTGCTCCATTTCTGGTTCAGCTCCCTGTGAATGCACCTGGGAAAGCAGTGGAAGATGGCCCAAGTGCTTGGGCCCCTGCCACCCATGTGGGAGACCTGGATGGAGTTCCTGACTCCTGGCTTTGACCACCGTGGCTACTTGGAGAGTGAACCAGTGGATGGAAGATCTCTTTCTCTGTCTCTCTACTCCCCTCTCTGTAACTCTCAAATAAATAAATCTTTTGAAATTTGTTTCCATTTTTTGATATTTTTTTAAAAAGATTTGTAAGTCAGAGTTAGAGAGAAAGAGAGAGAGAAGCTTCCATCTGCAATTCACTCCCCAGATGGCCACAACAGGAGCCAGGAGCTTCATCCAGGTCTCCCACACACTTGGGCCACCTTCCGCTGCTTTCCCCAGGCCATCAGCAGGGAGCTGGATCAGAAGTGGAGCAGCCAGGACTAGAACTGAAGCCCATATAGGAAACTGAAGCAAAGAAAATACCAAGTTAATTTAGTGAAAATTTTAGTATAAATTTTGTTATCTGTGTAAAATGAATTCTGTAAGTAATACTATTAAACTGTATAAGAAAACAAAGGGTATAATTTTCCAGTTCAGTGATCTTCAAAAGGTCACGGAGGGGATTGATGCGTCTCCTAGAGTGATAAACATTTAGAAACTGCGGGGTGGGAAGTGGGGTTGGGGCCACAGTATGGCCTCTGTAATTCTGTATTACAAAATAAAGCCCTGGCTATCAAAAAAAAAAAAAAAAAAAAAAAAAAAAAGGAAGGAAAAAAAGAAGTGGAGGGAGCAGCCAGGACTAGAACTGAAGCCCATATGGGACGCCAGCATAAAAGGCAGCGGCTTAACCTGCTATGCCACAAAGCTGGCCCCCCCAAAAAGTAAACAATCTTCTTTAATCATCTTCATTAATTATGCCATGTTTGGCAGAAGAGCCACACTCAGACCACTCAAGGAAACCATTACTAGCTAACAGTTTACAGTCAGTAAGTAACAGAAAAATCTACAGGAGGATGACATTTTCTACTACAGGAATTATGCAGAGTTTTTAAAAAATGTGATCACCTTTACTTCAGAAACTGCAAACGAGGCTGTCTTTGACAAACTTCAATTAGAAAAGGGAAGGATGGGGGCGGCGCTGCCGCGTAACAGGTTAAGCTGCCATCTCCAGTGCTGGCACCCATACGGATGCTCTACTTCTGACCCAGCTCCCTGATAATGTGCTTTGGGAAGCAGCAGTAGATGACCCCAGTGCCATCTCTCAGATATTTTTGAAAACCTCAAACAAAATACAAGGTATTTATAAGAAAACTAAGACGAAATACAGTTACCAAAGTACTTAAAAACAAGTGAAGGGGCTAGTGCTATGTTGCAGCAGGTTAGGGCCCTGGCCTGCAGCGCCAGCATCCCATATGGGTGCCAGTTCAGCCCCGGCTGCTCCGCTTCCAATCTAGCTCCCTGCTAATGCTCCTGGGAGGGCAGTGGAGGATGGCCTAAGTCTTTTGGCCCCCGCACCCTTGTAGGGGACCTGGAGGAGGCTCCTGGCTCCTGATCGGCTTGGCTCTGGACATTGCAGCCGTCTGGGAGGTGAACCAGCAGATGAAAGACCTCTCTCTTTCTGTCTCTACCTCTCTCTGTGGCTCTTTCAAACAAACAAAATGTGTGATAAAATAGGAGCTTCCTTTATTAGTACTGAATAACAAGATCTAATAATTATCATAGTTCCTAAGTGATGGTAAGCATAAATAATATTTCAAGATATGTTCAATAATTATAAGATATGAAAAGATCTATGATTTCTATTGGTTATGAAGTCACATGTCCTGCTGATATCACTGGGGTTTATTGACTATGTTCATAATTGGAGGAAATGCTGAATTTCAGCTGAAGTTTGTGAAAATGAAGATATGTTTTTCCCCAGTCAAGTTCACATACCCTGTGAATTCTATTCATGGATCCCATGGACCCCTGAATTCTATTCAAGTTCACAATACCTCCAAAAAAGGAAACTTTTCTTTATTGTAAGCTAATCCAAACAACAACAACAAAACTTCCTCCAAAGTTCCCCTGATGTATTTTTACCTTTCCACATATTTTGATCCTTTCTGAATTAGGTAAACCAGTGTTTCACAGCTATACCAGAACTGTATGTTTAGAAAAGAATTAGTATGCAAAATAAAGAGAGCCAGAGTTTTGGCATAGCAGGTAAAGCCACAACCTGCAACGTCGGCATCCCATATGGACATCAGTTCATGTCCCTGCTGCTTCACTTCCAATCCAGTTCCCTGCTAATACCCTGAGAAAAGCAGTGGAAGATGGCTCAAGTCTTGGGACCCTGCCACCCACGTGGGAGACTCAGATGCAGCTCCTGGCTCCTGATTTCAGCCTCTAGCCCCAGCAGCTGTGGTTGTCTGGGGAGTGAACTAGTTAGTGGTTGGACAATCTCTGTCTCTTTTTCTCTCCTTTTCTCTCTGTAACTCTTGGCTTTCAAACAAATAAATAAATCTTAAAAAAAAAAAAAAAGGTTTGGGTTTTTTGTTGTTGCTGGAGAGCAGGTGATGCTTTGTTTGGATGGCTGGCTTTTTAAAACTTATTTAGAAGGGAGAAAGATGGAGGGAGAGGGAGACAGAGAGAGAAAGAGATTTCACTCAACCACTGGCTCACTCCCCTGTATGCCAGTGCTGTGCCAGGACAATTGGGAGCTAGGAATTCAATCCTAATAGGGAGCCTATCACCTGCTACCTCCCAGGGTGCACATTAGCAGGAAGCTGTAATCAGTAGCCAGGACTCAAATCCAGGCATTCTGATATGGAATGTGAGTGTCCCAAATCCAAGCAATATCTTAGCCACCAAGCCAAATGCCTGCCCTGTACCACTGTCTTAACCCAAGTATGTTGACACAGATTCTCCTTTAACATTGTTAATTATTTCATTTCCTCAGTAAGAAAAGCAAATGTATCAACAGAGATAGAAGGTTCAGGTTTTCTACTCTACTCCATAAATAGTTACATCTATTTTATTAAATTTTGTTCATTTGAAATCAGTAATGCAAACTACAGAGCACAAAGCAAACAGAGTAAACACAGAAAAGATTCTTTATAAATACCAGCTGAATACTAATATTTTTGTTGGTATAAAACCACTACTTGAATGATGCATCCATAGTTACTAGCACTAGCAAAACCTACAATTTACATAAAATAGTTTGCAAATTATGCATCTCTTTATTGTTAATCTAAAATTGCTACACATTGTGCTCTGATTTAGCAATTCAGCCAACTGAAGGTTTCAGTAGAAACACTAGGGATTCAAAAGCATCCATCCCAAAGGGCCCATAATGGAACATTCTTCATTCTACAAGTGTGCCTGCCTAACAGGACTTTCTACACTCAAAACTCCACACAAACATTCAACACCTTGGGGAGATGGATCATATGCCACTAGCTAAATCTCTGTAAGTGATAAACTTTCAAAAGTAAAAGCTTGCATAAACATACTTTTTTAAAAAGATTTATTTATGTGAAAGGCAGAGTTAGAGAGAGGGAGAGGGAGAAGGAAAGGGAGAGGGAGGGGAGGGGGAGGGAGGGAGGGAGAGAGATCTCTCTTCCATTCACTGGTTCACTCCCAAATGGCCACAACAGCCAGGACTAGGCCAGAGTGAACCCAGGAACCAGGAGCTTTTTTGGAGTCTCTCATGTGTGTGCAGGGGCCCAAGCACTTGGTCCATCTTCTACTGCTTTTCCAGGCCATTAGCAGGGAGCTGGATCAGAAGTGGAGCAGCCAGGACTTGAATCTGTGCCCATGTGGGATGCTGGTGTTGCAGGTGGCAGCTTTACCTGCTATGCCACAACAAAACAAACTTTAATCATAAATACATATTCATAATTTACCAAACTTCGAATCAAACAGGTCATTCTAAACACTTAGAACCATTTAGCTTCCTACATCCTGGAATTACCTTTAGAATAGCAGATTATCTGGGGCCAATGGCATGGCTCAGCGGATTAAGCTGCTACCTGTAAGGATGGCATCCCATATGAGTACAGGTTTGAGTCCTGGCTGCTCTGCTTCCAATCCAGCTTCCTGCTAATGCACCTGGAAAAGCAGTGGAAGATGACCCAAATGCTTGGGTCCCTGCCACCCACATGAGACCTAGATGGACTTCCAAGACTTCTGGCCTGGTCTTGGCTGTTGCAGCCATTTGAGGAGTGAACCAGTGAATGCTTTCTCTGTTTCTCCCTCACTCTGTCTATAAGTCTGCCTTTCAAATAAATAAATAGTTAGAAGAGCAGAGTATCATCAAAATAGTGGGTATATACAAGACAATTATAGTAATCCATAAATTACTATGCATCTATTTAACTAACATTTTAAATTCAACAAAACATCCTAATAAGCAATTAAAGGATTATAAAATTACATGTCATAAATCTCAGCTTTATTTATATATGTGTGTATATATACATATATACACATTTATATCTATATATAAAATACCGAATATTTCCTTTATAAAAACACTTGTATAGGGGGCCGGTGCTGTGGTGTAGCGGGTAAGGCCACTGCCTGCACTGCCGGCATCCCATATGGGCGCCGGTTTATGTCCCGACTGTTCTACTTCCGATCCAGCTCTCTGATGTGGCCTGGGAAAGCAGTAGAGGATGGCCCAAGGGGGCCCCTGTACCCCCGTGGGAGACCTGGAAGCAGCTCCTGCCTCCTGGCTTCGGATCAGCGCAGCTCCGGCCCTGCAGCTAAGTAGGGAGTGAACTAGCGGATGGAAGACCTCTCTCTCTCTGCCTTTCCTTCTCTCTCTGTGTAACTCTTTCAAGTAAATAAACAAATATTTAAAAAATAAATAAATATTTAAAACAAACAAAAACAACCATGTCTATCACCTTCTGTGTGTGTATACGTGTGTGTATATATATATAAAGGAACTGTACAATATTAATTTTTTCTGGATAGTACATGGTACAGTCCCAGAGTTTTGTTTTTTTTTTTTTTTTTTTTTTTGGACAGGCAGAGTTAGACAGTGAGAGAGAGAGAGAGAGAGAGAGAAAGGTCTTCTTTTGCCGTTGGTTCACCCTTCAATGGCCGCTGTGGCCGGCGCCTATAGGCGTGCGCCTATCCAAAGGCAGGAGCCAGGTGCTTCTCCTGGTCTCCCATGGGGTGCAGGGCCCAAGGACTTGGGCCATCCTCCACTGCACTCCCTGGCCACAGCAGAGAGCTGGCCTGGAAGAGGGGCAACTGGGACAGAATCCAGCGCCCCGACCGGGACTAGAACCCCGTGTGCCGGCGCCGCAAGGCGGAGGATTAGCCTACTGAGCCGCGGCGCCAGCCCCAGAGTATTCATAATCTCTTATACTGTCTCTCTGACATATTTACATGTTTTCTCCAACATGCACATTATACTTTTTTCAATACTAAAAAATGGTTTTACATAACAATAGAATGAAATCCACCTCATCTCAGCTATCTCAGCAGATCAGAGAAAGACCAAAGCCAACACTGTAGTACATGGTTCAACGGCTGCCTGTGAGGCTAGCACCTCACAGAAGTGCTGGCTTGAGTCTAGGTTGCTCTGCTTTCCATCCAGCTCCCTACTATTGCACCTGGGAAGGCAGTGGAAGATGACCCAAGTCCTTGGGCCTCTGTCATCCACAGAGGAGATCTGGATGGAGTTTCTGACTCCTGGCTTTGACCTAACCCAACCCACCTCTGTGGCCATTTTGGGAGTGAGATGGACAATCTCTCTGTTTCTCCCTCTCTTTCTCTATAACTCTTTCAAATAAATAAAATAAGTCTTTTTTTTTTTTTTTTTTTTTTTTTTTACAGGCAGAGTTAGACAGTGAGAGAGAGTCAGAGAGAAAGGTCTTCCTTCCATCGGTTCAACCCCCAAAGGGGTGCTACGGCTGGCACACTGTGCCGATCCAAAGCCAGGAGCCGGGTGCTTCCTCCTGGTCTCCCATGCGGGTGCAGGGACCCAAGCACTTGGGCCATCCTCCACTGCACTCCCGGGCCACGGCAGAGAGCTGGACTGGAAGAGGAGCAACCAGGACAGAATCCGGCACCCCGACCGGGACTAGAACCTGGGGTGCTGGCGCCGCAGGCAGAGGATTAGCCTTGTGAGCCGCGGCGCCAGCCTAAATAAGTTTTGTTTTTTTTTTTAAAGACATAATTTCTGCAACCACCATGACTTCAGAAATAACTACGCGTTTGTCCCATAGCTGATCACCTGCTGGTTTTTACATTTATCTACAACCCTTGACTGAACATCTTGCAATGCAGACTACACTCCTTGTGTTAACTCCAAACCACTGTGTAAACCAAGAAGGAACGATGGGGAGGGAGGGAAAAGCATGGGGCACTTTCAGGAACTGACAATCCTTTCACAACTATCACCACAGGTACCTTAAGACCTAGAAAAGAGCAGCTCTAGTAGAGCTAGCCAACAGGTGGTATTTTGTGACAGTCAATATGGAAGCCAAGAAGGCAGATAAGCATCAAAGCCGATTTATCTAGAAAGTCCCTAGGCATACAATTATAAGAAAACTGAAATGAAGAGCATCTATTATATCATCTGCCTAGCCACATGGCAAACAATTAGGAAGAAAGAAAATTTCAGAGGAATCACAAAAAAAAGTTTTAAAAAATAAAAATAAAAAAAACTCTGCTACTACAGAAAAAAATTATCTTGATGGGCCAGCTTTGCATTCACATACAATGAGCACAAAATAACTTTCCAGCAACATAGCACCTTATAAAGAAAGTTAACACATTTGAAATACATAATCCTACTTACCTTTCCTTAAGTCTTGCCTTAACTATTACTATCCCACTCTCACAGATGAGGAAAATCTAACACAACAGTGTAACAGCAGGAGCCCTGGGCTGGAATCAGCTCTACTTCAGCCTCAACTTTGCCACTAACTGGGTGACCTTTGTCAATCACTTAACAGACTGTGCCAGTTTCCTTATTTGTAAAATAAAGTGCCACCCTCATAAGGTTTTTGTGAGGATTAAATAAGATCCTAGGTGTGAAGTGTTTAGCAGAGAAACTGGCACACAATATGCTGACATTGTTGCCATGGTAGTGGTAGAGGTCGAGACAATGATGACAAAGTTGTACCAGAAGAAGGTATGGAATTTGCCCAAGGTCACAGAGTTCCAGTGGACACAGCTAGAATTTCAATCCCAGTCTGAGTCTTTAAACCAGACCTCTAGGCAACACTGCCTCCACGATCTTCAGATATTTCATTCTCATTTTACAGACAAGCTTGTTGAGCCTTTTGCCCAAGCTCACAGCACACTGCACCAAGGTCATGATTCTAGCGCTCATAAATTGCATGATAATGAATGTCATTGGTGAACAAGCACTGTGTATTCATTTATTCATTAACTCTAGAATTTGGAATTTTCTAAGAGTATACCAACACTTTCCAGAGGACAAATGCTCCTAGCAGAGCAGATCAACATAAATCTAGGTATTATCTCAAAAATTTCACCTGAAGGCATTCGGTCTAATAGTTAAGACACTGGCTAAGACCCCCATGTCCCATGTCAGAGTACTTGGGTCTGATTTCCAGACCCAGCTCCTAATTGCCCTTTTATTTTTTAATGTAATATTTATTTTATTTATTTATTTGAAAGTCAGAGTTACACAGAGAAGGAGAGGCAGAAGAGAGAAAGAGAGAGGTCTCCATCCGCTGGTTCACTCCCCAACTGGCTGAGCAGATGTGAAACCAGGAGCCAGGAGCCTCCTCTAGGTCTCCCACAAGGGTGCAGCGACCCAAGGACTTGGGTCATCCTCCACAGCTTTCCTAGGCCACAGCAGAGAGCTGGATTGGAAGTGGAGCAGCCGGGACTTGGACTGGCACCCAATGGGATGCCAGCACTGCAGGCGGTGGCTTTACCTGCTAAGCCACAGCACTGCCCCTCCACCCCCACTGCCTTTTTTAAACACAGGGCCTGGAAGGCGGCAGGTAGTCGGATCCCTGCCACCTGTATGGGAGACCTGGAGTGAGTTCACAGCTATGGCTTTCACCTGGCCCAGTCCTGGTGGAAATGAAAATGAACCAGCAGATGAGTTAGTCTGTCTCTCTGCTTCTTGAATTTAAATAAATAAATAGGTTTCACATGAGTGTATCATAAGTATTCAAAGCCTCAGACAATTTGAGTTGATCAGGTCCAAACCCAAATGCTCCTTCCCTTAGGAGGCAAAACAAACAAATGAAAAACCTTGCTGAGCTTGTTTTTCATTTCCTAAAAAATAGCAGTGAGAGACTCTGGGCTTGTGCAGGTTTAGTTATTTCCTTAAGTCTAACTGGCATGAAACAAACTACATATTTAAAGGATACAACTTGATGAGTTTTGACATATATATGTGACATCATCACCACAAACCCCATACAAAACTATGTACCATCCTAGAAGTTACTCATGTCCCCTCCATCTCCAGGCAGCCACAACAAAGGAGTCTGCATTTTCTAGAATTTCACATAAATGGAATTTTACAGTATGTACTCCTGTTCGTCTGACTTCTTCCACTGAGTCTAAATCCATGTTGTGAGTGTCAACAGTCCATTAATTTTTATTGCTCAGTAGTATTCCATTGTGTGGATATACCACACTTGCTTACTCATTCACCTGTTGATGGACATTTGGATTGTTTCCAGTTGCTGGCACTCATCAAAGAACGAATGTTCTCAAATCTGTATGGTGTGTGTGCACCAAGAAAGAGGGGTCCTTATAAACAACGGAAGTGAGGGGTGGGCGTTGGGTGCAGTGGTTAAGGCACTGGTCGGATGCCTGCATCCCATACTGGAATGTCTGTTTCAAGTTCCCCCTCCTTCATTTCCAATCCAGCTTTCTATAAGGCACATCCTGAGAGGCAGCAGATGTTGGTTCCAACACTTGGATCCTTGCCCACCCATGTGAGAGATGCAGAAGGAGCCCCAGATCCTAGCTTTGTTCTGGCCTAACCTTGGCTGTTTGTGGGTATTTGGGGGGTGACCCAGCACATGGAAGCTCTGCCTCTCTCTTTCTGCCTTTCAAATAAAATGAAAATAAGTAAAAATGTTTTAAAAATAAAAGTAGCATAAATTGTGAAGTAAGAAGTATCTTGGGTTGGCACTGTGGCATAGGTTAAGCCCTGGCCTGCAGCATCAGCATGCCTTATGTGCACCGGTTCGAGTCCCGGCTGCTCTGCTTCCAATCCAGCTCTCTGTTGTAGTCTGGGAAAGCAGTAGGAGATGGTCCAAATCCTTGGGTCCCTGCACCCACGTGGGAGACCTGGAAGAAACTCCTAGCTCCTGGCTTCAGGATTGGCACAGCTCCAGCCATTGCGGCCAACTGGGGAGTGAACCAGCAGATGGAAGACCTTTCTCTCTCTCTCTGCTTCTCCTTCTCTTTGTGTGTAACTCTTTCAAGTAAATAAATCTTTTTAAAAAAATTTTTTTAAAAAGAGTACCTCTTGTTAAAAAAGAAAAGTATCTTAGTCACCTTGGACAAATCAATTAGCTTTTCTGTCATTATCCATAGGGGACAGCACTATAGTGTAGTAGATTAAGCCTCCGCCTATGGTGCCAGCATCCCACATGGGCACCAGTTCGTGTCCCAGCTGCTCCTCTTCCAACCCAGCTCTGTAATGGCCTAGAAAGCCAGCGGAAGATGGCCAAAGTGCTTGGGCCCTTGCACCCACATGGGAGACAGAAGAAGTTCCTGGCTCCTGGCTCCTGGTTTCCAATCAGCCCAGCCCAGCTCTGGCCATTGCAGCAGCTTGGGGAGTGAATCAGTGAGGGAAGACCTCTCAATCTCTCTCCCTCTGTCTGCACCTCTGGCTTTCAAATAAATAAATAAATCATTTTTAAAAAATCTATAAATATGATGCCTCTCTGTAACCTGTTGGTTTCACATCTATGGATTCAACCAATCATGGACTGAAAATATTTGGGGGAAAAAAATCCAGAAAGTTCTAAAGAACAAAACTTGAATCTGCCACATGCCAAAGACTGCTGAATCCACAGGAATGCAGTGGTGTGCAGGCACCCCCTGCGCAGCCTCCTGCTCTTCACAGATCCTCACTGTCTCCGCATGCTCTGCCTCGGGTCTCTGTGCCTGATGGAGTGAGGCCCCTGGTGCCTGTGTCTGCACTGCACATTTACATTATTCCCTACACAATATGGCTGCACAACTATTTCCATAGGACTGAGCTAGTATTATGTTTTATAACTATTGCAGAGTTCATTCCAAGTACACTGGGGGATGTGTGTAGGTTATACACAAATACTATATCATTTTATATGAGGGACACTGCATTCAGGTATCTGTGTCGGATCCCAGAGCCAAATCTCACAGATATGGACTACATGTATGTCATATTGCATACTTGGTTAGTTAGGATTATCTATATCACCCCACTAAGATAGAAGCTTTTTCAAAAAAAATTATTTATTTGAAGGTAGTGACAGAGAGAGAGAGAGAGAGTAAAAGAGAAAGAAAGATCTCTGGTTAGGAACCAGATCCACTGGCTTACTCCCCAATGACTACAATAGCCAGGGCTTGGTCAAGCTCAAGAAAGGAGCCTGGCACTTGATCCAGCTCTCCCAACTGTGTGGCAGGGGCCCAGGCGCTTGGGCCATCCTCCACTGCTTTCTCAGGCACATTAGCAGGGGGCTGGATCGGAAGCAGAGCAGCTGGGACTTGAACCAGTGCTCTAAATTAGGAAGTCATTAACACAGGCAGTGCCATGATGCCAGTCCCTAAAACACAAGCTTTTTTGAGGATAGGATTTTATTTACTCACTGCTATATCCCCAGCACTCAGGACAGTGGGATCAGCCCACTTCTGAATTCTACAAATATTTGAACAAGTTTGTTGACTGTACATTATTTTAATTTATTTGAAAGGCAGAGTTACAGACAGAGAGAGAGTCTTCCATTTGCTGGTTCACTCCTCAATGGCTACAACAGCCAGAGCTGGGCCAGGCTGAAGCCAGAAGCTTCTTCCGGGTCTCCACACGGGTGCAGGGGCTCAAGCTATGCCACAACGCTAGTCCCTTATTGATATAAAGAAACAGTTTAACATGCACTTGGCAGGGGCCAGAGCTGTGGCTCACTTGGTTAATCCTCTGCCTAACGCGCCGATATCCCATGTGGGCGCTGGGTTCTAGTCCCGGTTGCTCCTCTTCCAGTCCAGCTCTCTGCTGTGGCCCAGGAAGGCAGTGGAGGATGGCCCAAGTGCTTGGGCCCTGCACCCGCATGGGAGACCAGGAGGAAGCACCTGGCTCCTGGCTTTGGATCAGTACAGCGCCAGCCGTGGCGGCCATTTGGGGGGTGAACCAACGAAAGGAAGACCTTTCTCTCTGTCTCTCTCTCTCTCACTGTCTAACTCTATCTGTAAAATAACAACAACAAAAATTCACTTGGCAGAAAAATTTTAATTCTGATGCTGTGCTCCTGCTAAGTGAACACACTAAGTCATGTGAACTAGCCCTCCGGAGAGGTTTCCTTCAGGCTGACGTTTAGCCCCGCACAGCCCCTACAGCGTGCAAAGAGCGCTGGGATTCAAGGGCAGGAAAGCCCTGCCCTCACCAGCTACACTCCAGGACCCAGTCAGAAGCTCCCCTGAGCAGAGCTGCTTTCTAGAGAACAATTTTGCATTTCTCACTGCGAAATTCTAAGTCCCTTCTTGAATGATGCCAGTCACATGCGAGTACACCGAGTTTGAGTCTCATCCTTCATAACCCAAAATCTTTAACTAAAGGACTCCACATAATTATAAACCCCTGTGGAAAATGGCCTTTATTCACCCCAGTATTTTTATTTTATTTTTTATTCATTTATTTTTTTGACAGGCAGAGTGGACAGAGAGAGAGAGCCAGAGAGAAAGGTCTTCCTTTGCCGTTGGTTCACCCTCCAATGGCCGCCGCGGCTGGCGCACCGCGCTGATCCGATGGCAGGAGCCAGGTGCTTTTCCTGGTCTCCCATGCGGGTGCAGGGCCCAAGCACGTGGGCCATCCTCCACTGCACTCCCTGGCCACAGCAGAGAGCTGGCCTGGAAGAGCGGCAACCGGGACAGAATCCGGCACCCCGACAGGGACTAGAACCTGGTGTGCCGGCGCCGCAAGGCGGAGGATTAGCCTAGTGAGCCGTGGTGCCGGCCTATTCACCCCAGTGTTGGCAAAGTGGAGAGAGGCTAGGAAGCGAGTGATCCACAGGAGTAGCAGCATTTCCAAGTTAACTTCGGAAAAACTGATAAACCTCTAATCTTCCTCGAATATGAGAAAGCAGCAGTTATTAAAAAGGAAATAATGGTATCTGTTTATTACTCCATCTGTAGCTAGCTATGAAATTTTAGATAATTACAAATATAAGTATCACAGATGTGGGGCTAGTGCTGTGGCGCAGCAGTTTAAGGCCCCAGCCTCCAGTGCTGGCATCCCATGGGGGCGCCGGTTCGAGCCCCAGCTGCTCCTCTTCTGATCCAGCTCCCTGCTATGGCCTGAGAAAGCAGTGGAAGATGGCCCAAGTGCTTGGGCCCCTGCACTAGCAGGGGAGACCTGGAAGAAGTGCCTGGCTCCTGGCTTTGGATTGACCCAGTTTCAGCCATTGCAGCCATTTGGGGAATGAACCAGTGGGTGGAAGACCTCTCTCTCTCTCTCTCTCTTTCTGTCTCTACCTTTCTCTGTAACTCTTTCAAATGAATAACTATCACACATGAATGGCGGCAGGAAGTACTGATTAGCAGTTGGTGTGTCTGAGAGGAACAGAACGGGGCCGACATCCAGACAGCAGAGCCATGTGATGTTGAGCGAGCTGCACACCCACTCTGACTCTGTTGGCCTCATCTGTTCAGTGGGTACAGCATTTGCTGTTGTTATATCAACAGCAAGCTTTAGCTCCTAAAGGCTTTTGAGAATTTAGTAAGATAATGCCTGACACTGTGTCAGGATATATTTGGTCAATATGGTTAATTACAAGCGAATACACTCACAAAAACACAAATCCAATAGCTACAAAAACCTTCTTCGCTATCTCTTTCTTCTGATACTATGTAGTCTGCATAATAGGTGGGATAAAATGAAAAAAGTCCTTTACAACTGTCAGTCATACACACATAATTGGAGGTCAGACTAACCTTTTTTTAATTTATTTTTTATTTATTTATTTTATTTTTTTTACTTATTTGACAGGTAGAGTTAGACAGTGAGAGAGAGAGACAGAGAGAAAGGTCTTCCTTCTGTTGGTTCACCCCCCAAATGGCTGCTACGGCCGGCGCTGCGCTGATCCAAAGCCAAGAGCCAGGTGCTTCCTCCTGGTCTCCCATGCGGGTGCAGGGCCCAAGCACTTGGGCCATCCTCCACAGCCTTCCTGGGCCACAGCAGAGAGCTGGACTGGAAGAGGAGCAGCTGGGACTAGAACCCGGCGCCCATATGGGATGCCGGGGCCACAGGTGGAGGATTAGCCAAGTGAGCCACGGTGCCAGCCCCCACCTAGACTAACCATTTTAAAAAGGAAAAAATTTTAATTCTACCAGGTCAGAGATTTCTTTTGAAATCATTCTTCGTGGAAATTTACTCAATTCATTTAACAAGCTCAGGTATCTTAACTAACCCTACCCTTTCTAATCCTAAAAATAAATTACATACAGAAAAAAACATAGTTGGTTCCATGAACTTAGTCTCCAAGGAACAAAGAGCATCCACTTCCCACCTTTCCCACACCTCAGAACCAATTAAGTCAAGAGATTCCACCATCATGGCATCACACCGTTCAGTTTCCAGGCAGATGAAACTCAGACACACCTTGCTTTTTATAGCACAGGCCCAGATGTGGCGTGATAAAACTAGCATCCACGTTAGGAATTTCCTAGCAACTTATATCTTCCGGTTTTCGGTGGCCAGATTGTAAAATCAGTCCGTTCAACAGTCCACAACGGGAAGTGCTGAAGCCACCCCAAATCCAGACACAAAAATACAGTGGGACGCATTCGCATCTCAAGCACGTCCAAATGTCTAGTCCCACGCGATCCGTGTCCAGAAACGCGCAGTAACGGGTTCTAGCCCATTTCTATAAATATAAATGCTCCTTGTGCTGGAAGCCAGAGTGCACGCCAAACCGCAAAACACAAAAGATTCCTTGCATCCCGTTGATAGCCCAAGGGCAGGCCATCTTCCCCGCGCCCCACCTCGACAGCTCTCCTCGCGACATGGAGAATTTCACGACGCCCCGTGCCACCTACACATCCAAATGTCACCCCACAGAGCGGGGAGGGGCGGCTGCAGCACCCACCAGCCGGGACACATCCACGCCGCCGGCGGACGCGGACCCCGGCCAAGTCGCCGCAAAGTTCCCATCCGCCCAGCCAATCTGGTTCCTTTCTGCCTCCAAACCCGGCAGCACCACTGCTGAGATTCGCGTCTGCACCTGCCACGGCTCCGAAGCCCGGCCCTTCTCCGAGACCCCCGGGGGAACACAGCAAGGCCCTGCGGCCTAAAGCGCCCGTGGTCCGACGCGGGATGCACACCGAAGGCCCCTGGAGCATCCTCCCCACGGCGGTCCACACCGCCCGCTTCCCTGACAAAGGCCCCCTGTCAATCCGAGGCGCGACACGGACAAGTTGCCGGTTGCCCACGGCCGACCGGCAGCTGCCACAGTCTAAGCTGGGGCTGGGGCTGGGGCGGGGGCGCAGGGTGTGCAGCCCGCGGGGAAAATAAAGGGTCCCCCAAGCTAGGCAACCTGGGTGTGCCCTGGATGGCAGCCTGGGGGCCCGTGGGGGAGGGGAGCGAGGCCCGGCAGCCGGCGGCGCCCCTCCCGGGAGCGACGGCCTGGCCGAACGATGCTCTAATGAAATGCTGGTGTCGGAACGTCCAACACGAAACCGCAAACGAAATCCCCGGCGGGCGCCTGGCCCCGCCGAGGGAGGCGGGGAGCCGGCGCGGGCTGCAGACCTGCGGCCGCGGCCCGCACCTGCCCCCGCGTGCCCGCACGCACCTGCCGCGCGGCCCTGAGGTGAGGGCTCCGCGGTGGGCTGCGGCGGAGAGGAGCGGGCCCGCCGCCGGGGTGCGGGGCAGGGGCCAGGCGCAGCCTCGCTCACCTCCAGGTCGGTATCGGCGGCCTCCGGGGCCCCGAGGATCTCGCTGGGCAGCTCGGCCAGGTCGGTGACCCGGATGAGCCCGTCGTGCAGGAAGATGGTCTCCTCCTTCACCGAGAGCCACTGCGCCGAGTCCGCGGCCGCGGCGGCCGCGGCCGCCGACGAACCCATGGCCCCGGCTGAGGGGTGGACACTGAGGAGCAGATGCCCGGCCCGGGGAGACGACAGCCGCAGCCGCCGCGCTCACCAACCCATGGCAGCGGCCGCCCCGCTCGCCGCCGCGCCCGTGCAGCTCCGCCCTAGGCGGTCCGAGCCGCCATCCCCACCCCCGGCCCGGGAGACCCCGGCCCCGCCGCCGCTGCTGCTGCTGCTAGCCGCCGCCGCCGCCCTGAGGAGCAGGATCCGCCTCTGCCTCCCGGCAGCCAACTGTCAGTGAGACGCCATGTTGGGGGCGGGGCTCCCGGCATGCTCCGCGCCGCGGACAATACAGGCCCCGCCCGCCGCCCGGCCCCGCCTACCCGGAGACCCGGCTGCGGGACCCGGGCGGCGCAGGCACTCCATCTTGCCCTCCCGCTGACCTCGCTCGGCCCTGTCTCGCCGTTCGAGGTGGCCCGGAGGCGGGCCCCGCCCTGCCCGTCTCCCCTCGCTACCTAGATGTGCACGCGTCGCGCGGGGCGCGTAGGGTCGTGCTCGCACCGCCCCGTCACTCAAGAGTGTGCGCCCCACACCTGGTGAGGAAGGCCACCTGCAGCCCTGCCTTGGAGAAATATGGAGGCGAGCGCCAGGCCGTTGGCGGATCGGTGGAAAGGCGGTTAAGACAGCCGCGTCCTGGGGCCTGGGTGCTATTTCCGGCTCCTGCTCCGACCCCAGCTTCCTGCCGATTCCCTGGGAGGCAGAGGTGATGGCTCAGGTGCCTGCCCCCAGCGCGGAGACCCAGTCGGAGTCCCAGGCTCCTGGCTTCGGCCTGACCCAGCATGGCTACTGAGGGACCAGTGCGTGGGAGACTCCATTTCTCTCTTTCTCTGTCATTCTGCCTCTCAAACAAATAGATAAGCCTTTTTTTTTTTTTTTTTTTTTTTTTTTTTTTTTTTGACAGGCAGAGTGGACAGTGAGAGAGAGAAAGGTCTTCCTTTGCCGTTGGTTCACCCTCCAATGGCCCCCGTGGCCGGTGCACCGCGCTGATCCGAAGGCAGGAACCAGGTGCTTCTCCTGGTCTCCCATGCAGGTGCAGGGCCCAAACACTTGGGCCATCCTCCACTGCCCTCCCTGGCCACAGCAGAGAGCTGGCCTGGAAGAGGGGCAACCGGGACAGAATCCGGCGCCCCAACCGGGACTAGAACCCAGTGTGCCAGCGCCGCAAGGCGGAGGATTAGCCTAGTGAGCCGCGGCGCCGGCCCAAATAAATAAGCCTTTAAAAAAAATAGGTGATGGTGTTCAAATGCAGCCTGCAGCGCCGGCATCCCACATGGGCGGTTTAAGTCCTGGCTGCACCACTTCTGTCCAGCCCCTACTACTGGCCTGGGAAAGCAGCAGAGGATGGCCCAAGTGCTTGGGCCCCTGCACCCGCGTGGGAGACCTGGATGGAATTCAAGGCTCCTGGCTTCAACCTGGGGAGTGAATCAGTGGATAGAAGACCTCTCTCTCCCTCTCCCTCTCCCTCTCCCTCTCTCTCTCCCTCCTCCGCCCCCGCACTGCCCCTCCCCCTCTCCTTCCTCCTGCCTCTGAAACTGTGCCTTTCAAATAAAATAATAAATCTTAAGATTTTTAAAATGTATTTGAGAGGTAGAGTTACAGACAGAGAGGGAGAGCCAGAGAGACAGTTCTTCCATCCACTGGTTCACTCCCCAAATGGCTGCAGCGGCTGGAGCTGAGCCTATCCAAAGCCAGGAGCCAGGAGCTTCCTCCCCATCTCCCAGGTGGGTGCAGGGCCCAAGCACTTGGGCCATCTTCTACTGCTTTCCCAGGCCATTAGCAGGGAGCTGGATAGGAAGAGGAGCAGCTGGAACACGAACAGGCGCCCATATGGGATAGTGGTGCCACAGGCAGAGGCTTAGCCTACTATGGCACTGCAACGGCTAACACAAAATAAATCTTTTTTAAGAAGACAAGTGGAGGGGCCAGTGCTGTGGCACAGTAAGTTAATTCTGCAGTGCCAGCATCCCATATGGGCACCGGTTCTAGTCCCGGCTGTTCCTCTTCCAATCCAGCTAAGGCCTGGGAAAGCAGTAGAAGATGGCCCAAGTCCTTGGGTCCCTGCACCCGCGTGGGAAACCGGGAAGAAGCTCCTGGCTTCGGATCAGCTCAGCTCCGGCCACTGCAGCCCTTTGGAGAGTGAACCAGCTGGTGGAAAACTTTTCTCTCTGTCATTCCCTCTCACTTTCTGTAACTCTACCTCATAAATAAATAAATGTTTTTATTTTTTTTTTATTTTTTGACAGGCAGAGTGGACAGTGAGAGAGAGACAGAGAGAAAGGTCTTCCTTTGCCGTTGGTTCACCCTCCAATGGCCACCGCGGCCGGCGCGCTGCGGCTGGTGCACCGCGCTGATCCGATGGCAGGAGCCAGGAGCCAGGTGCTTTTCCTGGTCTCCCATGGGGTGCAGGGCCCAAGCACCTGGGCCATCCTCCACTGCACTCCCTGGCCACAGCAGAGAGCTAGCCTGGAAGAGGGGCAACCGGGACAGAATCCAGCGCCCTGACCAGGACTAGAACCCGGTGTGCCGGCGCCGCTAGGCGGAGGATTAGCCTAGTGAGCCGCGGCGCCGGCTAAATAAATAGATGTTTTTTAAAAATAATATTTTTAAAAAAGAAGACAAGGGGCTGGCACTGTGGCATAACGGGTAAAGCCCCGGCTTGCAGTGCCGGCATCCCATATGGGCACTGAATCGAGTCCCGGCTGCTCCACTTCTGACCCAGCTCTCTCTGTGGCCTGGGGAAGCAGTAGAAGATGGCCCAGGTCCTTGGGCCCCTGCACCATGTGGGAGACTGGGAGGAAGCTCCTGGCTCCTGGCTTTGGATCGGTGCAGCTTTGGCCATTGCGGTCAGTTGGAGAGTGAATCAGCGATGGAAGACCTCTCTCTGCCTCTCCTCTCTCTGTGTAACTCTGACTTTCAAATAAATAAATCTTTAAAGAAGAAGAAGAAGAATACAATCGTCTGAGAGGCAGTGTTGTTCTCAGCTTCAGCTGGGAAGCCAGGCTCCGTAAAATGCTTTGCTCAATGTCATAAAGCCAGCCAGCATCAAGGCTCGGATTCGATCCCAGGTCTGGCAGACTCTCCAACTCCAGCTGCCCTCTTTTGGCTGCAAAGAAGCCCCCTCATAGCCTTTGCTTAAAATCTCCAAACCAAATAGCAACCACCCACCAGAATTTAAAAATGCTCGGATTTCAAGCTCTAAATAACTCTCTTGGGTATCTCCAAGAAAGTTGTTCCTGCTCTTAATATTTATAGTTCAAGATCAGAAGCCAAGATGCCCAGGAATATTGTCCTCCCTAATGAATGAAAACAGCAGAGATCTAAGGCTTGGGCATCTTCAGATTGCAGATTGAATAGTTATTTAATATTTTAGCAACAGTAATTAATTAGTCATAGGCTGCATGGCTGCCACCATAGCACGACACAGCAGCTGATGAATTAATATTTATAGAACCCCCTCTGGAAACAGGCCCATTTAGTGGGAATTTCTAGAACGGATCAACAGGACAAAGACAGTCCCTGGTCATGAGAACTTTATGCCGGAAATCTTGAAGGCAGGGAATCCATGTTTCACCAAGAAAATGGACACGTGTGCACCCGTGCACACAGGAAGCACCCGTCCACATAAAGCAAAGCCAGGTGGCTGTGACTTCTCTTTGGCATCGTCTCTCTCCACTTCCACTGGCGGAGAGGACCAGGATGAGAAATGGAGCAGGAGAAGGCGTCGGCCGGGGAAGCCAAGTTGGGAGGAGAGCCACCCCACCGCAGTGGCGGGCTGGATGTGGGGTATGCCGCCAGGCCACGCTCGCTGGGGGCCATTTCCCACCTGCCCCTGCTGCTGGCCTTGGCGCCGGCTGGGGCCCCTCTGGGAGTTTTGCAGTCTCCCTTCTGCCGGCTTTTTCTAGAAAATAAGTCTGTAATCCTTACGGGGCCCACAGACGTGCGAGTGCGGTGTGAAGATAAGCAGTCCCTGGTAAACCATAGTAGAACTTGAAAGACAGTTCTAGATGAAGCAGCCATGTTAATTTTTAAGGCCTTTCAAACTGTGCCCCCCCTAAAACCCACATCTGCTAAACACACACGGCCACACCTGTGGGGGAGCTCAATTATTTCCATCTCATCACAGAGGAAACGCCGCCTACTCAAAACCTTTTTTTTTTTTTTTTTTCCGCCAGCTGAGCTGGTAGGAGGCCTGGTTCATTTTATTTCAGGGAAGATTATTTTGGTTCTTTGGCTGGGTCTGTGACGCAGGGGAAGGAAATCAGATGAAAGGGATATTTGAAAGCAAGGAGAGGGGGATTCTCCTTGGAGTTCCACCCGAATGACCTAAGCTAAGGAATAACCGTCCACGTTGATGGAGAGGCCACGGACAGGCAGGCGTGGTGGTGCGCCAGCATCCTGCTCCCCGCTCACGCACACCCTGGAAGGCAGCAGGTGCTCAGCACCTGGGGCCCTGCCAGCTCCATGGGAGATTCAGATGGAATTTCTGGCTCCTGGCTTCAACCTGGCTCAGCCCTGACTGTTGCAGGCATTTGGGGAGTAAACGAAATAATGAAGGATATCTGTCTCTCTGTTACTGTGCCTATCAAACAAGTAAATCTTTAAAAGGAAAACCAATTAAAATAAAGCCGCATTGATGCACGGAGGACACTCAAGGATGATGTGTCCTCTGGCGCCACCTTGTGGGCTTCAGGGGCCTTGCCATGTGGGAATTGAACAGTTCTGACTTGGGAATTTGCACACATTTAGATGAAGAGAAACTGATTCTCATGGACGAAAAGTGGGCAGAGTTTTCCTAAGAGGAAAAGCAAACTTGATTCAGTGTTCACTTAGTGTCTACTTTGTGCCAGGCCAGCTGCCAGGATTGGAAGATCCGAATCTCCAAGGAGACAAAGCTTCCCTTGCCTCCTGAGCTAAGGATTCGAAGTCCAGGAAGCTGGCCGAGGCACGAGGAAGCCTCAGGTGTTGGAAGCTGGTGACCGGGGCCGGCGCTGTGGCACAGCTGGTAAAGCCGTGGATGTTAGGATGGTGGAGAGAGCTTCCGCAGGAACCAGAGAGCAGCACGCAGTGTTCTGGAACGTGGGCAGCCGGGGTCTGGACTGCGGTTCATTGCATGTGACCACAAAACAAGGTCCTGGCTTAGCCAGGCCCACTTTTCTCCCCTTCAGGAGGGCATGGGAGTCATGGTAAACACCTTGGTAACCACGCCAGGCTGGCTCCCTGAGGCCTGCCAGGGTCTGTTCCAGACCTCTCTCCCTGGCTCCCCATACGTGTGTGTGTGTGTCCAGATTTCATCAACATCTTTTAAGAACACTGGTCCTGTTGGATGAGGGCCTATCCTAGTGACTTCATTGGTTACCTTGGTTACATTGGTTCCCATCTCCAAACAAGGCCACATTCTGAAGTGTTGGGGGCTAGGATTTCAATGCATGGATTTTATATTTTTTTAAAGATTTATTTATTTGAAAGGCAGAGTTACAGAGAGGCAGAGAGAGAGAGAGAGAGAGAGAGAGAGAGAGAGAAGTCTTCCATCTGCTGGTTCACTCCACAGATGGCTGCAATGGTTGGAGCTGTGCCAATCTGAAGTCAGAAGCCAAGAGCTTTTTCTGGGTCTCCCATACTGGTGCAGGGGCCAAAGGACTTGGGACATCATCCATTGCTTTACCAGACCATAGCAGAGAGCTGGATTGGAAGTGGATCAGCCAGGACTCGAACTGGCACTCATATGGGATGCCGGCACTGCAGGTGGCAGCTTTACCCGCTATGCCAACGCTGGTCCCTATGCCACAGTGCCGGCCCCTGGATTTTTTTTAAAAAAGGATTTATCCTGAAAGGCACAGTTACAGTGAGGCAGAGAGAACTCTTCCATCCCCTGGTTCACTCCTCAAACGGCCACAGTGGCTGGGGCTGGGCTAGGCCGAAGCCAGGAGTCAGGAGCTTCTTCAGGTCTCCCAGGAGAGTGCAGACACCCAAGTACTTGGAGCCCCGGGCAGCTGGGGCTCCAGCTGATGTCCATATGGGATGCCGGTGCTGCGGGCAGTGGCTCTACCCACTATGCTGCAGCGCCACCCCAGTGCATGAATTTCTAAGGGTCACAGTCCAATACAGACCAGAGACAGGGCTATGACTTCCTGAAAGTGACACGTTAACGAAGGAACAGGTGGAGAGGAGCAAAGGCAGAGAACAAGTCACTCAAAAGAGAACAGCTGAGTCTGTGAGATGATCCGTTTACAACCATCAGTGCACATTTTAAAATAAAGCAGTCATGGCTTAGCAGTTAGGCCCACAGCCTGCAGCACCGGTATCCCATGTGGGTGCTCGCTTCTGTTCCAGCTGCTCCACTCCGATCCAGTTCCCTGCTAATGGCCTGGGAAAGTCTTTGGGCCCCTGCACCCATGTGAGAGACCCAGACAGAAGCTCCTGGCTCCTGGCTTCAGCCTGGCCCAACCCTGGCTGTTGCAGCCATTTGGGGAGTTAACCAGTGAATGGAAGCTCTCTCTCCCCTTTTCTGTAACTCTGCTGTTCAAATAAATAAATAATTTAAAAAATAAATAAATGATAGCATGCAGCCATTGAAAAGGGGTAATTATGTAGCTTGGACAGCAACCCAAAATTATGAAATATTTCATGAAGAGTATCGGACCACCAAAATTTGCATATACTTATAGGAACAACACTTATATGCATCTAACCACGTGCAGGCAGCACACAGTGTAGGAAAGAAAACACCTTTTATTTTTAAACAGTTGACCTTTTTTTTGATGGCAGTGTCACGGGTGGAGGTGAGGGAAGAGAGATTCCTTTTCCTGCTGACTCACTCTAAGTGGCCGCCAACAGCAGGGGCTGGGCCAGGCTGAAGCCAGGAGCCAAGCACTCCATCTCCCACGTGGGTGGCCGCCATGAGCTGCCTCCCGCGTGCATTGGTGGGCAGCTGGACCAGAAGCAATCACTCCCAGGCAGCGGCTGAACCTGCTCCATCCCAACCCCCAGCTGTGCATTTTCTTCCTGCTCTCCTATGTTCTCTCAGTACCTGCATCAGGAAGGAATTCAATCTGAAGTCACATTAAGAACTCCAGGATTCTTTTTTTTTTTTTTTTTTTTTTTTTTGACAGGCAGTGTGGACAGTGAGAGAAACAGAGAGAAAGGTCTTCCTTTGCCGTTGGTTCACCCTCCAATGGCCGCCGTGCTGCAGCTGTGCTGCAGCCAGCGCACCGCGCTGATCCGATGGCAGGAGCCAGGAGCCAGGTGCTTCTCCTGGTCTCCCATGGGGTGCAGGGCCCAAGCACTTGGGCCATCCTCCACTGCACTCCCGGGCCACAGCAGAGGGCTGGCCTGGAAGAGGGGCAACCGGGACAGAATCCAGCACCCCGACCAGGACTAGAACCTGGTGTGCCGGTGCCGCAAGGCAAACTCCAGGATTCTAATCTTCTTCTCCCTCCTGCTTCTGTGGGTTAGAGATTCAAGCAAGGGTCACTCAGGAAGTCCTGACCAGGGTGGGGTGATGGTGCTGGAGCAGCCGAGGGCCACCAGGCAGGTCTTCCTGTGGACCCAGGCCTCTCCTATCGTCCCTGCGTCACCTCCTTGAGGCTTCTGGGTCTTCGTGAGCCATACTCACATGGCAGACAGGCTCCAAGAGCGTGTACTCAGGGCAGCATCGTGGAGTAGGTCAAGCTCCCACTTGAGACACCAGCATCCCTCATGGTGATGGTTTGAGTCCCAGCTCCCAAATGGCCCAAGTTCTTGGGCCTCTGCATTCATGGGGGAGACTAAGATGAACCTCCTGGCCCCTGACTTCTGCCTGGCCCAGCCCTGACCATTGAAGCCATTTGGGGAGCAAACCAAAAGATGGAAAATCTAACTCAGCCTTTCAAATAAATAAAATGTATCTTAAAAAAAAATCAATCCCCATAGCTATCATGTGTACGTATGTATGTGTATATATATAATTGTTTTTTATTTGAAAGGCAGAGAGAGACACAGTTCTCTGTGTGTCTGGTTCACTCCCCAAATCCCCGTCGGTGAGACTGAAAGCCAGGAGCCTGGGAACCCACCTGGGTGGCAGTCAGGTACTTGGCCGTCCCTCCCAGGATGCAGAGCAGCAGGACGCTGGAGCTGGAAGTGAGGCAGGGGCTCCATCATGATGCAAACATCTGTATGCACCCGTGGTCTTCTAGGAGGAAGTAAAGGTCTCCCACCAAATGCTGGCCCTGTATTACAAGGTGCTATGTACTGAGTGCTTGCACTTGATCTCAGTTAAACACCATCAAAGCAGCACTCACAGGGGCCCCAGTCCAACACCCTTCCATGGTCCCAGCTGTTCCCCACGGAGCCCCAGGGACGTCTCAGCGAAGGATCCAGTGTACGGTCAAACCCTAGCTCTCTACCCTTAATACTGACTGTGTGCTTGTGTGCCCCCAAAATTTGTCTTCTGAAGCCCTAAGCAGCAATGGGATGTTGTGTTAGGAGGCATCTTTTGGAAGCTGATTAGGTACAGATGAGGCCGTATGCACTCCAGCACACACACACACGTGTGGTGACTGGAGCTCACTTCTCAGCCTTGGGAGGATAAAGTGAGAAGGCAGCAGTAACGGAAATGCTTCAGTCACCCAGGCTATGGTATTGTTCCTATAGCAGCTCAAATTAAAACGATTTAGCTTCATTCAAGACAGTTGTGCAAATTAACACACGTAAACTGCTCAGAACTGCGCCTACAGCGCTCAAAGTTATCGGACCCTGTAAGATGCCAAGAACACAAGAAATCACTGGACATCTAGAGGGCACAGGGTGTGGCTGGGCTGCTCCACTTCCCATCCAGCTCTCTGCGATGGCCTGGGAAAGCCAAGTCCCTGGGCCCCTGCACCCACACGAGAGGCCTGGAAGCAGCTCCAGACTCCTGGCTTTGCAGCAGCCCAGCTCCGCCCTGGCCGTTGCAGCCATATGGGAATGAACAGTAATGAAGACCTCTTTGCCTCTGTAACTCCGCCTTTCAAATGAACAAACATTAAAAAAAAATTATAGCAGCACATATTCACTGCTAAAAAATAATACTGAAGAGGGCCGGCGCCGCGGCTCACTAGGCTAACCCTCCGCCTAGCGGCGCCAGCACACCGGGTTCTAGTCCCGGTCGGGGCGCCGGATTCTGTCCCGGTTGCCCCTCTTCCAGGCCAGCCCTCTGCTGTGGCCAGGGAGTGCAGTGGAGGATGGCCCAGGTGCTTGGGCCCTGCACCCCATGGGAGACCAGGAGAAGCACCTGGCTCCTGGCTCCTGCCATCGGATCAGCGCGGTGTGCCAGCTGCAGCGCGCCAGCCGCGGCGGCCATTGGAGGGTGAACCAACGGCAAATGGAAGACCTTTCTCTCTGTCTCTCTCTCTCACTGTCCACTCTGTCAAAAAAAAAAAATAACAATAAAAAAAAATAATACTGAAGAGCAGTGTATGAAGTTCCTTGTTCCCAATTTAAGTTTTTTTTCCTTTTAAAAAATTTGAACAGAGTAACAAGTGGGGGCATCTTCCATCCACTCTAAGTGGAGTAACCAGAACTGGAACCCACTCTGGACAGGATGTCAGCTCTACAGGTGCCCTGAGGCCTGCCCCAGGATGCTAAGGCTTTATCAGTTACCCTCACTTGCTGTAGAAATTCACATCAATGTCTGTGGATGGGGCTGAGATGGAGATGAAGAAGTGGATACTGGGCGAAGGACAGGAAAATGTCTGGCCCCACACTCTTCATCTGTACGCTTCAGCACTGACTTGTTAAAGCCTGAGAAAATGCCACTATGTCCTATGGACTGAGGGTGGTGAAGGAGAAGCCAGACCCTAAGAATAAAGCCGAAGCTGAGGGCACGGCCCCGGCTGGAGGAACAGGCTCGGCCACAGACGCCTCTGCTCTCCACCCCACTTTGTAGTTGGGCAAAATCCCATGATGCTGCGGTCAGCATGGTCAAATCCCGCTCCAGTCAAGACGACGACGAAGGGGAAAAAAGGAAAAGGACACAGGTGTTGTTCGTTATTTAATGAGCTTCCCCTCCGAAATCAGAACACCAGTTTGTGAGGGTAAACTCCGTTCGTTAGAGCAAAGACAGACCGCAGGTATCCCTGGAGCTGCGGCACAGCCTTGATCTTCGGCAGTATTTGCGAATCCACAGCTTTCTGATCAACCTTGCGCTGCTCTGTTATCTCGTATTTCTAAACAAAGAGAAAAACATTTTTAGGGACAGCTGTCAAATCCTACCTCAAGAGAACTCGGGAATATTCGGACAATGACAGGCAATTCTGAGAGCCCTCCTCTTCTTGGAGGTTGCAATACAACGTTTTCTAGTACACTAAAAACAACAGCTCGCTCACATACGTCAAGGATGAGCAAGGGCACACTCCCAACACAACAGCAGCAGCAATTCAAGGATCCACACCAAACCCTAAGGATTCCGAGTTGTGCGCCCGGCATCCACATCACTGAGAACTGGAGAATTTCGGAGAATCTGGTACTATCTCCCGGACTCCACTGCTCCCACTTCTCATTTCCCGTAAGCCCTTACTTTCACTCTCAGCTGGAGGGGCTGGTGCGTCCAGCTGGGGCGCAGGAGCAGAGCCCCATCTCACCTCCTTCTCGGTGTCGAAGATCTCGCCTTCCTGGTGTCTGGGCTTCCGCAGCTTCTTCTTCTTGAAATAAGCATCGGTGAGATGCTTCGGGATTTTCACACCGCTGATGTCAATTTTCGTGGAGGTGGCGATGACAAATTTCTGGTGTGTTCTACGCAGGGGAACCCGATTCAGGGAAAGAGGCCCTGTAGGATTTTTAGAGCAGAAACATGAATTTGGGGAGCTCCGACTGCTCCTTCTAGGCCAGCACCCAGCCTCTCCCAGTGTTTGCCCAAGGCCTTCTTCCTCTCAAAGGCAAGGTCACTTAAATAGGTTGGCTCACAGGTCTCCAATGACCGAGTGCCGCCTGCATGAAGCGGACAATCCACTTTTTGTCTATTAGGAACTCCACCCTGGTGCCAGTGGCCAATCACTCCGTTTTTTTGGGTGGCAGTTATTTGACGTATTGCTACAAACATAAATACCTGCCTTGTTTAACCGCGTGTACACGAGACACATTAAGATGGCTCTCAGACTTGCTCTGCATGGAGAAAATGTCTATGTGTGTGGGAGCAAACATGTGGGTTGCAGCATTTAATAAACCCAGTTTCAGAGAAGACGAGCGTCTGAGATCTCCTTACCAGTCACAAGCAGCAAACCACTGCTCAGCTGCTTCAGGAAAACCACCCTCTGCAATCAACAGAGAACAGTGTTAGCTGCAGGGGAGGACGACTTCTTCCCAGGGTTAGAGAGAGGGGAGACGGGCATCTTCTACCCGCTGATTCACGATCACACTGGCAAAGGGCCAGGGGCCGTCAGGCCATTCGCAGAGAGCAGGACTGGAGTGGAGCAGCCGGGACAGGAACTGGTGGCGTTGCCGGTGGGGCTTTACCCAATATGCCACAATCTAGCCCTAAAAACTGACTTCTGTCAGTCAAATCACAGGCATATACATCTGGCCAAATTTCTACACTTATGTGGCTCAACAGTTTGAAGCAACCATACCAAACCACTAAGTGATGTATAGCAAACAGAAGACATTTCTGAAAAATGGACAATTTCAACAGGCTACACAGCAAATGGTAGGAGGTTATTAAATCAATGACGTGTCAGACTTATCTGCACCAAGTAAAAGCAAGCGGGAAAACGGACAGAATATTGGACCACCCGCCCTGCCCCCGCACAGCAAAGGTTAAACAGAGGCCCCGGGCACCCAGCGGGCGGCTCTCTACCCACCTTGCCCCTGTGGCGCCCCGTGAGGATGATGAGGATGGTCCCAGGGGTGATGCTGGCCCGCAGCTTCCTCACGTGCTGACTGAAGGGCTTTTTGCCGTGGCTCAACAGCTTCCGAGGGACATCTTCGGTGGGATAGTACCGCGGCTGCACGAAGGCCAAGGTGACAGTTCATTGCAGTAAGCCGCTCGGATGGGCAGGGCTGAGTTCTGAGCCTGTGCACTCACTGGCCCCGAACGTTTTCTTTACACCACCCCATCTGCATTTCTCTCATGCAGACTACAAGAGGTCCACGTGCGAGACACACCACTTCAGATGTGCTCTGACAACACATGACACATGTCAGGAAGAGGAGCCCTCCCGGGCTTGTTTCCCAACGCAAAGCGCACCAGCATCCTCCACATTGCATCCATCTTCACAGTGAGTCCCATTCTACCCGCAAAGGAAAACACGCCGCGCAAGACCAGACGTCAGGACTACCAGGTCTTTTACTGCAAGAAGCGGGCACCCCAGGACTATTACGATCACAGCAACTCACCATCAACAGCCAGTCTCCCCTCAGCACAAACATCAACACCTGACGAACGCTAGAGCCAGGCGGCAAACACTCAGCTGTCACTCCCATCAACAGCCACCTTCCCGGCATCCAAGCTTCAACGGAGACCCTGCCTGCCAGCCTCCTCCACTCCTTACCATTTTGCGAAGCTTGACCACCCTGGTGCCACCATTCTTGTCGCCACCAACTGGTTTCGTGACGGTAGCCAGCACCTTCTCCCTCTTCTTCTTCCTCTCAATCTACAACGACATGGGCCCACCATCAAGTCGCAGCAGACGGCTACGGCGAAGACACAGCGGGCGCCGGCTCTCGGCTCCTCTTACCCTGGACTTGGGAGCCGCGTACTTTCTCTTGTACAGGGCCTTCCTGGAGTACATGGCGGAGCGGGAGTATCTGCCAATCCCTCTCACCAGGACGGGGTTTCGGCTGCAGTGGGGCTTCCCCTTCTTGGGCTTCTTCTCCGCGAGGGTCTTCTTCTTCGCCTTGCCGCGGGCATGATCGGCTTTCTTGGCTGGAGATTTCTTGGTAGCGTCCGGCTTTGCAGCGGGAGCTTTTTCACCCGCCATCTACCAAGTAAGAAAAAAAAAAAAATATATTTTTTTAAAACGGGGCGGTGGTGGACATCCACCACCCGGTAACAGAGCGACACGACACTGGACGGATGGGCCGCTGGGCCCCCAGACCACAAGCCCCTCTCCACGCTCGGATGCAGGCCTTTCTCCCGGACGCAGGCACCTCTACATCCCCCCAGCACACTCTTCGGTTTATGAGGGCAGGAACCCTGCAGCCCAAACCCTGCACACGACCAGCGACTTCCGGCGCAGGCCGCCAGGAGCTCGGCGGCAGCCCCCGAACATCAACGTGGCCGAAGCTTCCGCGGCGTCTGCCGGACGCCAGGCCCACGGTTCTGCAGCGCGCACTGCGCTGTCGCCCTGATCCCTCTAACTCCCCCAGCCCGGGACAGACGCCCGCGGGCGCCTCCTGCCCCCGGCCCACGAGAGCGGCGGGCGGCCGCAGTCTCTCCGCCACTCCCTTCGCTCCCCGCCGCAAAGCCAGGCCCAAGAAATGCAGCCACTGTAAGGCGTCTCAGTTGGCTCTGAGCCTGTCCGGCTCCTGCGGATGCTGACCCAGCGCCTCCCAGGTTCGGATGGTTAAGGATTGGGGTCCCGAAATCGAGTCTCGCAGAGGAGGCTGCCATTCTTACCTTGCAAGACGGGAAAGAGAACTAAGGGCCCGGCTTCCGGTCTATAAGCAATCACGGGAAATGTCTACTCTCACTTCCTTCCGGGCCCGAGGCATCATGGGAAGTGTAGTTTTTTCAACCATGGGAAAAGCAGAAAGATTTGAACAGGAGTTATTCTGCTTAATAC
The DNA here is from genome assembly GCF_051225735.1 of Oryctolagus cuniculus. Taxonomy (NCBI): domain Eukaryota; kingdom Metazoa; phylum Chordata; class Mammalia; order Lagomorpha; family Leporidae; genus Oryctolagus; species Oryctolagus cuniculus. The sequence goes on from NC_142887.1 coordinate 13,780,146, forward strand.
GAAGCAGAAAATAAGACCATAATGCCTCGTAATGCTTCACTTTACACAACGCCACAAAAATTATTTTTTAAAACAGTCACTCCCTGGGGCCAGGGCTGTGACACAGGCACCTGCATCACCTATCAGCCTGCCCATGGGGCTCGGCTTCTCCACCTTCCATTCTACTTCCATGCATCCTGGGGGGCAGCAGCAGATGACTGGCGCTGGGGTCCCTGCCACCCGCGTGGGAAACCCCCTTGGTCTACCGGGCTCTTGCCTCTTGGCTCCTGGCCCAGCCCTGGCTGTTGCAGCCATTGTGGGGGTGAACCAGAGTTACCTGGTTTGAACTTTAGTGTAGTTTAGTCAAGACAGCCTTCAAAATTTTTTAAAATTTATTTTGAAAGTCAGAGTTACAGAGAGAGAGAGAGAGAGAGAGAGAGAGAGGTCTTCCGTCTGCTGGTTCACTCCCCAAATGGCTGCAACGGCCAGAGCCGTGCAGATCCGGAGCCAGGAGCCAGGAGCCAGGATTCAGGAGCTTCTTCCCAGTCTCCCACAAGGGTGCAGGGGCCCAAGGACTTGGGCCATCTTCTACTGCTTTCCCAGGCCATAGCAGAGAGCTGGATCAGAATAGGACACGAACCGGCACCCACATGGCATGCCAGCACCGCAGGAGGTCCACAGCGTCACTACTCCACAGCGTCAGCCCTGCACAGTGAAATGAGTCATTTGAAAGGCTCATTGGGAGACTTCCACAGACATTTTCTCTGCAGTTGACTTAATGCCCAATTCAGAATATAGACTGTTCAATGGTGGAGGCCTCAAAAAAGCTGGGAGATAAAGCGCATAAAATAGGGGCCGGTGTTTGGCAGCTTGGTTAAGATGCTGCCAGATCCAAGTGCCTGGGTTTAGGTCCCTGCTCTGCTTCTGATCCAGCTTCCTACTGCTGTGCACCCTGGGACATAGCAGAAGATGATTCCAGTGCTTAGGGCTCCACCACCCCCATGGGAGACACAGAAGGAGTTCCAGACTCCTGCCTTTGGCCTGGCCCTGCCCGGGCTGTTGCAGGCATCCAGGGAGTGAACCAGCAGAGGGGAGATATCTCTTTGTCTATGTCTTTCTGTATATCTGCTTTCAAATAAATTCAAAAATTTTTTAATTCATAAGACATAGTCCTGCTCTGGATGGATATGAAATCAAGGGAAAAAGCAAACAAACAAGCAAAAATGAATAATTATGAGATATTTCTCCTGGGAAATTTAGGAAAGTTTTATGGAAGAGTTGGTTTTTGTAATGCATTTGAAAGAACACACTAGAATTTGATAAATGCAAGTGTCAGTCAGAACAATAAATGCAGAGGGCATGAACGCATAAAAGAAGCATTCATCCCTTTCAGAAGCACGTACTGTCCACTTTGTATTCAGTTTCTTCACTTCTATTTTTATTTAAACATTTCTAACAGATTTTTTTATTTATTTGAAAGAGTTACAGAGAGGCAGAGGCACAGGCACAGGAACAGAGGTCCAAGGATTTGAACCATTTTCCGCTGCTTTCTCAGGCACGTTAGCAGGGAGTTGGATGGGAAGTGGAGCAACCGGGACTTGAATCCGTGCCCATATGGGATGCTGGCACTGTAGGTGGCGGCTTTACCTGCTAAGCCACACTGCTGGCTCCTATGTAAAAATTTTTTTTAAGTTTTATTTATTTGAGGGGCTGGTGCCATGGCTCACTTGGTTAATCCTCCGCCTGTGGTGCCAGCATCCCATATGGGCTCCAGTTCTAGTTCCGGCTGCTCCTCTTCTGGTCCAGCTCTCTGCTGTGGCCCAGAAAGGCAGTGGAGGATGGCTCAGGTGCTTGGGCCCTGCACCAGTGTGGGAGGCCCGGAAGAAGCTGCTGGATTGGATAGGAAGTGGAGCAGCCAGATCTTAAACCGGCGCCCTTATGGGATGCCAGCACTGCAGCTGGTGACTTTACCTGCTATACCATAGCACTGGCCCCCAATTTCTTACTTTCTAAAATGAGGATAACAATCATACAGATCTCATATGGCTGTTGAGAAGATTAGATAAATTTATATACACAAAGCACCGGGCACTGTATTTAATTCATGGCAAGTATTATGTAAATGATAGCTCTTGTTATAATTACCACCATTTTTATCATCATCATCATCACCTGTAGGCTTGTTGATGAGGTCCTACTGTGCACCAAGTATTCTGTTAAAGTTTGTGCACCAGAGATATAGGAGTGATTATGCATGCTGTGTGCTTGTGTTATTTCATTGTGTCCCCCCAACAACCTATTAGGGGTGCCAACAGGATGAGACTGAGCCTCAAAGGACTGGAGTAACTGCTGACAGCATGGGTGGGATGCCAAAGATTGCACCCTTAACCATTAAGCTGCAAAGATGAAAGAAATGATTAATAAAGAGGAATTAAAAATTATTTGCTGGTATTAGAATTAAAAGTAAGGACAGTGGCACCGGGTGGTGATGCAGCAGGTTGTGACCACTTGCAACACTGGCATGCCAATATTGGTACGTTGATTCAAGTTCCAGCTGCTCCACTTCTGATCCAGTTCCCTGCTATTGTGCCTGGGACAGCGTGGATGATAGCCCAAGTGTTTGAGCCCATGTTCCCAATGTGGGAGACCTTGATGGAATTTCAGGCTCCTGGTTCCAGCCTGGCCCAGTCCTCACTGTTGCAGCCATTTGGGGAGTGAACCAGCAGATGGAAAATATCTCTCTCTCTCTCTCTCTCTGTCCCTCTCTCTGTCACTGTGCCTTTAAAATACATCTTTAGGTGCCAGCATTGTGGCATAGTGGGTAAAACTGCCGCTTATTGTGCTGGCATCCCATATAGGCGCAGGTTCAAGTCCCAGCTGCTCCACTTACCATCCAGCTCTCTGCTATGGCCTGGAAAAGCAGTGGAAGATGGCCCAAGTCCTTGGGCCCCTGAACCCATGTGGGAGACCTGGAAGAAGCTCCTGGTTCCTGACTTCAGATCTGCACAGTTCCGTCCATTGTGGCCAACTGGGGAGTGAACCAGCAGATGGAGGACCTCTCTCTCTCTCTCTGTCTCTCCTTCTCTCTCTGCATAACTCTTACAAATAAATAAATAAATCTTTAAAAAAATCTTTAAGAGTAGTTATTATCCTTTGAAAAATACCACAGTATATACATGATACTTATTTACTGCTTCACAACCCTTAAACTAACATGTACGAATTAGTGATAGCTTCTTGCTTCAATTTTCTGTTCCCTTCTATTTGTCGCTGATGACCAGAGTTTTCACCTTGATGTCTTCAGACCCAAACCTCCTGCTTTGTGACTGCATTTCTGGGAATTGAAAGTTTTTCTGGGGACCAGGGCTGTGGCATAGCGAGTAAAGCTGCCACCTGTAGTACCGGCATCTCATTGGAAGTGGCTGCTCCACTTCTGATCCAGCTCTCTGCTATGGCCTGGGAAAGCAGTAGAAGATGGTCCAATTCCTTGGGTCCCTGCACCCGCATGGGAGACCCAGAAGAAACTCCTGGCTCCTGGCTTTGGATCAGCTCAGCTCCAGCTGTTGTGGCCATTTGGGGAGTGAACCAGCAGATAGAAGATATCTCTCTCTCTCTCTCTCTCTCTCTCTCTCTCTCTGTCTCTGCCTGCCTCTCTGTAACTGCCTTTCAAATGAATAAATTTTTTTTGACAGGCAGAGTGGATAGTGAGAGAGAGAGAGACAGAGAGAAAGGTCTTCCTTTGCCGTTGGTTCACCCTCCAATGGCCGCCATGGCTGGTGCGCTGTGGCGGGCGCACCACGCTGATCCAATGGCAGGAGCCAGGTACTTATCCTGGTCTCCCATGGGGTGCAGGGCCTAAGCACTTGGGCCATCCTCCACTGCCTTCCCGGGCCACAGCAGAGAGCTGGCTGGAAGAGGGGCAACCGGGACAGAATCCGGTGCCCCAACCGGGACTAGAACCCGGTGTTCCGGTGCCACTAGGTGGAGGATTAGCCTATTGAGCCACGGCGCCGGCCTAAATAAATAAATTTTTTTTAAAGGAATGCTTTTCTGGCTCTGGTTGACTGAGGATACAAACACAATAATCACATTCTGCTGAAGGCCTCAGAACTTTTTTTTTTTTAAGATTTATTTATTTAGTTAGTTAGTTATTTGAAACAGTTACATAGAGGGAGAAGGAGAGGCAGAGAGAGAGGAGAGAGGTCCTCTATCTGCTGGCTCACTCCTCAACTGGCCGCAATGGCTGGAGCTGCACTGATCCAAAGGCAGGAGCCAGGAGCCTCTTTTGGGTCTCCCATGCGGGTGTAGGGGCCCAAGGACTTGGGCCATCTTCCACTGCTTTCCCAGGCCACAGCAGAGAGCTGGATGGGAAGTGGAGCAGCCGGGACTTGAACCAGTGCCCATACAGCAGTAGTAGCTCCTGCTGCTACTCCACAGCACCGGCCCCATGGCCTCAGAACTTTCAGTGGAACCCTTCAGACCACAGTGTGTGCAGACAGACCCTGCTGCCCAAACGTGTGACTTCCAGGCTTGTCTGCTTTCCATACAGACTGAAGATGAAGGAAAGAGCCCAACAGGCTGCATTTGCTGCCAGTTTAGGATTATTCACCAAGAAGGTCTGTAACATTCTCAACCAGGAGTAGGGAACATCTGGCCCGTGGGCCATATAAGGACCACAAAATCATTTGGCCTGGCCTTGCCAAGGCAACCTCAGGGAGGACTGGAAATTCAATCTATAGAAGGCTTACATAGAAGTTGGTAATACTGCGTGGCTGGCGGGTCATAAATATCCAAATGGCCCATTGCCAGAGGGAGGGCTCCCCAGCCTTGGTGGACATTGTTCTTGGCTGAGAGTGGGAATGGCAGCAGCTTTTCTGGAATGGCTACTGCAGAGCTGATCACCTGAACCCCTCGTCATTCACCTACTACATAGCCCCCAAAACACCTGCTGCTGAACTAAAAGTATAACTCGACTCCCTCTTGTGTTTCATTGTGGTATTGCAACACTTAAAATTTGTTAGCTGGGCCAAACACAACCAATATGTTGGTTACAAAGTAAACATTTGAACAAGTTAGTTTTATTTGTTACTTAATTTCATTTTATTTGAAAGGCACACACACACACACACACACACACAGAGATAGATAGAAAAAGATCTTCTATCTACTTTTCCAAATACTCAGGAACTGGGCCAGATGAACCCAGAAGCCTGGAACTCAGTTCAGGTCTCTGATGTGGGTGGCAGGGGCCCAGCTTCACAAACCATCTGCTGCCTCCCAGGGTGTGCATTAGCAGCAAGCTATGGAAGTGGCGCCAAGACTCGAACCCAGGTGCTTTATATGGAATGTGGGTGTCGACTGCACCAAATACCCACTCCTAAATATTATCATTAGCACCTGGTCTTGCTCTATAGAAAATGCTGTTACGTGGGGCTGGCACTGTGGTGCAGTGGGTTAAAGCTCCGGCCTGCAGTGCCTGCTTGGAAGCATTGTTTTTGGTACTTCCCCCCACCCCCCAAACTAACCCCAAAACACACAAAATGCTGGAAACTAAACAAAGTCAGGGATGGCATCTGGGGCAGCAGTTAAGGTGCCACGCAGAGAGTGGGCTTTGTGGCACAGCAGGTTAAGCCACCCCCTGAGACGCTGGCATCCTGTTCTGCAGTGCCTGGGATGGAATCCCCCTCAGCTTCCCACCCGGCTTCCTGCTCTCATGCATCCTGGGAGGCAGCATGTGATGACCCAAGGTCTTGGGTACCTGTCACCCACGCAGAAGGCCCAGATGGAGTTCCATGCCCCTGGCTTCAGATTAGTCCAGCCTTGGCTTCTGTGGGAATTTGAGGAGCGATCTAGTGGATGGAAGACCTGTTAGCTTTCTCTCTCTCTCTCGACCCCTTTATATATATTTCTGCCTTTCAAATACATAAAAAATAATAAATTTTAAAGATGGAGAAGACAATAGCTTTTTATTTATTTATTTGACAGGCAGAGTGGACAGTGAGAGAGAGAGAGAGAAAGGTCTTCCTTTGCCGTTGGTTCACCCTCCAATGGCCGCCGTGGCCGGCGCACTGCGGCCGGTGCACCGCGCTGATCCGAAGGCAGGAGCCAGGTACTTATCCTGGTCTCCCATGGGGTGCAGGGCCCAAGCACTTGGGCCATCCTCCACTGCACTCCCTGGCCACAGCAGAGAGCTGGCCTGGAAGAGGGGCAACCGGGACAGAATCTGGCGCCCAACCGGGAATAGAACCCGGTGTGCCGGCGCTGCAAGGTGGAGGATTAGCCTATTGAGCCGTGGTGCCGGCCATAGCTTTGTTTTAAAGGAGTTCATAATCTAGAGTAAGAGGGGTTGGCATTGTGGCGCTGCGGATTAATCTGCTGCCGGCATCCCTTATGGGCACTGGTTCAAGTCCCAGCTGCTCCACTTCCTATCCAGCTTCCTACTAATATGCTTAGGAAAGCAACAGAAGATGGCTCAAGTCCTTGGGCCTTTGCACCCATGTGGGAGACCCAGATGAAATTCTTGGCTGCTGGCTACGGTCTGGCCCTGGCCACTGTGGCCATTTGAGGGGTGAACCAGCGGATGAAAGACCTTTCTCTCTCTTTGCCTCCACCTCTCTCCCTCTCTGTAACTCTGCCTTTCAAATAAATAAATTTTAATAAAAAAAATCTGGAGTAAGAGACAGAAAGGCCAACCAACAATGATATTGAAATGTGTTAGGGGCCGGCGCTGTGGCGCAGTGCGTTAAAGTCTGGACTGAAGCACCGGCATCCCATATGGGCGCTGGTTTGAGAGTCGGCTGCTCCACTTCTGATCTGGCTCTCTGCTATGGCCTGGGAAAGCAGTAGAAGATGGCCCAAGTCCTTGGGCCCCTGCACCTGCACAGGAGACCTGGAAGAAGCTCCTGGCTCCTGGCTTTAGGTTGACCAAGCTCCAGCCGTTGCGGCCATCTGGGGAGTGAACCAGCGGATGGAAGACCTCTCTCTTTCTGCCTCTCCTTCTCTCTCTGTGTAACTCTGACTTTCAAATAAATAAATAAATTTTTAAAAAATGTGTTAGACACTGAAAGAGCTATGAGCAGGAACCTCGGGCACATACAAGGGGAACTCTGGCTTATTCTCAGACCATTTCTGGGCAGAACTGTCTGACCTGGGGCTGACTTTTGCCTAACACAGAGCTTTCCAGATGGAAAAAGCTTTGAAGAGTATTCCAGGCTGAAGGAATGAATTTCTGCAAGGCAAGGACATAAGACACAGCAAGCAGCCTTGGGAACTGTTGTTTGGGTACTAACTCAGGATGGACCATGAAGGATTTCAACACCACGACAAAGGCTTCCAACCTCCTCCTTGGAAGACGGGGGTGACTCTCTGTAACTACTTTTCAAATCAATAAATAAATCTCATAAAAGGTTTGTAGAAATGTGCATTGTTTTTAAAGATGTATTTATTTGAAAGGCAAAGTGACAGAAAGGGAGAGAGATCCTCCATTTGCTGGTTCACGCCCCAAATGGCTGCAAGGGCTATGGGCTGGGCCAGGCTTAAGCTGGGAGCCAGGAGCTTCATCTTGGTCTCCTATGTGGATGGTCAAGTCTCAAGTACATGAGCCATTATCTGCTGCCTCCCAGGCCCATTAGGAAGGGAGCTGGATCAGAAACAGCAGCCAGGCCACAAATCAGGACCTGCATGTGGGATGTTGGTTGCATAAGTGGCAGTTTAATTTCTGTGTCATGACACTGGTCCTGCTTTTTTTTTTTTCTTTTCTTTTCCCCATATTGAATAGATATTTATTTCAGGACATGCCATGTCAAAATAAAAAGAGTCAATCATCGGCTTTTTTTTTTTTTTTTTTTTTGACAGGCAGAGTTAGAGAGAGTTATAGACAGTGAGAGAGACAGAGAGAAAGGTCTTCCTTCTGTTGGTTCACTCCCCTAATGGCCGCTATGGCCGGTGTTGCGCTGATTCGAAGCCAGGAGCCAGGTGCTTCCTCCTGGTCTCCCATGCGGGTGCAGGGACCAAAGCACTTGGGCCATCCTCCACTGCACTCCTGGGCCACAGCAGAGAGCTGGACTGGAAGAGGAGCAACTAGTACAGAATCCAGCACTGCAACCGGGACTAGAACCTGGGGTGCTGGCCCCGCAGGTGGAGGATTAGCCAAGTGAGCCACAGTGCTGGCCGATCCTTGCCTTTAACAATAATATTGTATTATAAAAGCACTTTCCAGGGCTGGCAGTGTGGCATAGCAGGTAAAGCCACCACCTGCAGTACTATCATCCCATATGGGTGCCAGTTCGAGTCCCGACTGCTCCACTTCCAATCCAGCTCTCTGCTATGGCCTGGGAAAGCGGTAGAAGATGGCTCAAGTCCTTAGGCCACTGCACCCATGTGGGAAGACCTGGAGGAAACTCTTGGCTCCTGGCTTTGGATTGGCATAGCTCTGGCATTGCGGCCAATTGGGGAGTGAACCAGCAGATGGAAGACACCTCTTTGTCTCTCCTTCTATGTCTGTGTGTAACTCTGACTTTCAAATAAATAAATAATTTTTTTCTTTAAAAAGCACTTTACAACTCTATCCTATCTTTGAAAATAAGTTATGGGTAGGTGGGCTAATGAATATCTGAAAGCATTTCTCTGCTCAGATCTGTAATGCAAGTGCTCTCTGAGTAATACAAGATGATAGGAAGTGAGGAGTGGAGGAGAAAGAGGAAGAGCAGGGAAAGATCTCCCTGTTAAGGTTTTTTTTTTTTTTTTAAAGATTTGTTATTTAAAAGGCAGAGTTACAGAGAGGTAGAGGCAGAGAGAGAGAAAGAGAGAAAGGTAATCCATCCACTGGTTCACTCCAAAATGACAACGGCCAGAGCTGATCTGATCTGAAGCCAGGAGCCAGGAGCTTCTTCTGGGTCTCCCACGTGGGTGCAGGGCCCAAGCACTTGAGCCATCCTCCACTGCTTTCCCAGGCCATAGCAGAGAGCTGGATCGGAAGTGGAGCACCTGGGACTCCAACCGGCGCCCATATGGGATGCTGGCACTGCAAGTGGTGGCGTTACCTGCTATGCCACAGTGCCGCTCCACCACCCCCCCCCCGCTTGTTTTTTAAAATTTTCTTTTCTTGGGGCTGGTGCCATGGCTCACTTGGTTAATCCTCCGCCTATAGCACCAGCATCCCATATGGGTGCCGGATTCTGACCCGGTTGCTCCTCTTCCAGTCCAGCTCTCTGCTATGGTCCGGGGGAGGCAGTGGAGGATGGCCCAAGTGCCTTTTTTTTTTTTTTTTAAGATTTTATTTATTTATTTGAGAGGTAGAGGTACAGATAGTGAGAGGAAGAGACAGAGAGAAAGGTCTTCCGTCCGTTGGTTCACTCTCCAAATGGCCGCAATGGCCAGAGCTGTGCTGATTGGAAGCCAGGAGCCAGGAGCCTCCCCTGGATCTCCCACGTGGGTGCAGGGGCCCAAGGACTTGGCCATCCTCTATTGCTATCCCAGGCCACAGCAGAGAGCTGGATTGGAAGAGGAACAGCCGGGACTAGAACTGGTGCCCATATGGGATACCGGAGCCACAGGCGGAGGATTAACCTACTGGGCCACGGCGCCGGCCCCTTTAAAATTTTATTTTCTCTGAACTCTTTGAAGTACCCTCCTGTGTTATTTTCCTCCCCTGCTGCAAATCTTAAATAAATGAATCTCCACGTTATTGAGTAAAAGCCTCAGCTGCTTCAATAGCCTGGAGGATCGATGCTATCTCTACCCTTTTCTAGTCTTGCTTCCTGATACTCCCCCCACCCCCTATCGTCAGAGACCTCCTAATGCAGGAGGCAGGGGTGGCATTTGGCTCAGCTGTTAAGTCACTGCTTTGCATGCCCGGCATTCCGTGTCAGAGTGCCTGGTTTGTCGGAGTCCTGGTTTCTCTGCTTCTGATCCAGCTTCCTGCTGATGTGCACCCTGGGAGGCAGCAGTGGATGGCTCACGGGCTTGGGTCCCTGCCACGCACCTGGGAGACCCAGACGGATGTCACAGCTCCTGGCTTCAGCTTGGTCCAGGTCCAGCTGTTGTGGACATTTGAGGAGTGAACCAGAAGATGAAAATTCTTTCTCTTTCAAATAAAATGCAAAAATAAATAAGCATTTAAAAATTCAGGCAGCAGCCTCCTGCCCCAGGACTTTTGCACTGGCCTCTCCCTGTGTTTGAAGTGCTACGCCACACGCTGCTGCTTTATCAGAGCGTCACTCAAACTGCATCTTGTCAGGGAGGCCTTCCCTCACTACTCAATTTAAAGTGGTAATATAAAAATAAGGAAAGAAAGACGGTGGTAATACACTCGTCCCTCCCACGTCTGGGATATTGCTTGGTTCCAACTATTCACAGTCAACTTGGTGCAAAAATCTCACAAGGAAAATTCCAGAAATAAACAACTGCTAAGTTTGCTAATTGTGTTGCAATGCACACTGCAGGGTTTGTGTTCAAGAACACAAGTAACAGCCCCAAGGTGCAACCAGCAATCGGACAAGCCAAAGAAAAGCCAGGAAGTGCTTCTTTGAAGGGAAAAGGTGAACATTTTCAACGCAAGGAAAATAATCGCACGCTTATAGGTGGGCTTTTGATGTAGCAGTTAAGACATTGCTTGGAACACCTACATCACATATCCGAGCGTCTGGGCTCGCTCCAACCTCCCTCTACCTCCAATCCGGCTTCCCGCTAATGCACACCCTGGTAGGCAGCAGCTTGGGTCCCCATCCCCCACGTGGGAGACCGGGATTGAATTAGACCTGGCTGTTGCAGGCATTTGGGGAGTGAACCAGCGGGGACAAGATCTGCCTCTCTGCCTTTCAGATAAATGAGAAAACAAAAAAAAAACACAAAACTTGTAAGCTGAGGTTGCTAAGATCTAACAGTGAAGAAGGAAAACGGAATTCATTGTAGTTTTGCTGTCACTCCTATAACTGCAGAAGGTGGTATGGCCACGCAGCACAAGCGCTTAGCTAAGAAAAAGCACCCAATGTGCAAGGTGGTATCGCCACGTAGCACAAGTGCTAAGAAAAAGCACCCAATGTGCGGGTGATCGGCTTGAACACAAAGTGTCTTCTGGGGCCGCTGCTTGCGATGCTTCTGCTCTGCGGCCAATCCGGCTCCCTGCTAATGCGCCTGGGAAAGCAGGGGAGGATGGCCGGGGAGGTGGGGTTCTGCCACCCCCCGTGAGGGACCCCCAGGGAGCTCCGGGCGCCTGGCTTCCCCATGGCTGTCGCAGGTATTGGGCGGGGGGGGGGGGGGAGGAGTGAACTGGCAGATAGATTTCTCTGTCACTCTGCCTTTCAAATAATAAATAAATAAATCTCTCAGAAAAAAAAGAAAATGCCTTCTGATTGATGGCACTGTGTTGTACCAAAAAGCGCTGCGCTCACACAACAGCTTACGTTCATTAACTTTTTTTTATTGTGGTTAAACACATGAAACTTCATCATGTATGTACACGCGCAGAGTGTGGTTCGGGCACCCTGGGGGTCGTGGAGTTGAGCTCCACGCGGCCTTCCGCGTTTACAAACAGCACACAGACGTCTTTATAACCTAGCACGCACACCAGAATTCCTCTGCATTGTTGACTGTTTCCAGATCAGGGCTTTTCGGACTTTTGGTTCACGAAGCCACGGTTTAAACCAGGGCTCAGCAGACGGAAAACACTCATCAGAAACGACTGCAACGCAGCTTGTGCCGCCAGACGGGCGCAGGCCTGCCTGTTTTCCACGGTGAATCTTCACGGTAACGCCATGAAGAACGCGTAGCCCTTCTTCACGCAAACGAAGGCATGGGGGACGCTGGAGCTCGGAGAGACCACGTAGCTTTTGCAGCTTGCAGAGCCAACGAGAGGGGCGGCGACGCGGGGAGGGAGACGAACAGAACTCGGCTCGGCGTCTATTCGGCGACGGAAACTGACACGGCGTGGGCGGGCGCGATTGCGAACGCGCGCGGTGGCGGCTCCCGCGAGCCCCGAGACGCAGTCAGCGACCGCCTCTCGCTCGCCGCCGACGGGAAGCAGGAAGTGGCGGCGGGCGTCGCACGGATGACGTCACCGAGGCGCCGGCGGCGAAGGGCGGGGGAGGAGGCGGAGCCAGCCGGGCTTGGGGGGCGGCTGCACAGTGTCCGGGATCCCCCAGGCCTGGAGGGGGGTCTGCGCGCGGCCGGCTGGCTCTGCCCCACGTCCGGTCCCGAGCGGGCCTCCCTCGGGCCAGCCCGATGTGACCGGGCCCTGCGGAGCCTGAGCAAGGAGCGGGTCCGTCGCGGAGCCGGAGGGCGGGAGGAACATGACATCGCGGAGGTGAGGAGCCCCGAGGGGCCCCGGCGCGGGCCTGGGCCGGGCCCCCGCCGCCTCCGCCCAGCCGCGCCCGGGAGGGGGGCGTCCCGGCCGGGCCTCGGACCCCGGTCCCGGGCGAGGGGGACGGGGAGGGCAGGGTGGCTCCGGACCCCCTCGCCGCCCCCAGCCCGGGGCCCCAGCGCACCCCCACCCTCGGGTCCCCATTCATTTCCTGCCTCCCCGAGTTCCGGCTCCAGCGGCCCGGGGATGCCCGTCCGGCCGGGAGCAGGTAGAGGCGCCCGGAGAGCCGCGGCCGCCAGCGGCCCGGCTCGGCGCCGCATTCCTGACCCATTGCCTCATGAGAATTGCCTCATGGTGATTCCGAAATAACCCCGCTCTCCGGGGGAGGCTCCTGGGGCCCCGGGCGCCGCTGGGCACTCGCCGCCCCGGGGCCGCGCCGCCACTCGCGCGCCTCGGGGTGGGGTGGGGGGCTCCACTCAGGACCCCTGACCCTTGCATGTGCCCCTTTGCATCGCCTTCTCCCCCCCCCCCCTCCGCCCCTCACGTGCCAGAAGTGGAAAAACTGACTGTGTGTGCAGCCGCTACGAGTATTTCCTTCCTCTGCGATCCTCGCTCTGGGAGATGGGCGGGAAGGGAGCTGGATCTCGCTACAACCTGGAAAACCAGGACCCATTTCACGGATGTGAAAACCGAGGCCCCGCAGGAGCGTGCGGGTCAGCAGGAAGGGGGAGTTTGCACGAACTAACGTTGACTCGCTTTGAGTCCAGACGCAGACTTTTGAACTCCAGCAGTCCGCTGAGGTCGGTCCAGCTACCCCCGCTGTAAAAAAGCAGAAATCTGCGTTGCCTCCCACCGCTCAGTAAATGGTGGAGCCCGAGTCCAGTGCTGATCGCCGAGTTGCTATTATTTTATAACCGTCACGGGTCGTTTTTGCTGTTAAACAGTAGCGTGACCCGTGGTTCTCAGATAATGAGGCTGCTATTCTGCATCACTGCTCGTTGCTTGGGACTCACACATAAGACCTTTGTCTGTGCTTGCCCGTGGTTGTTCTGCGAGGGTCACCGTCCCAGGCATTGGAGAAGCGCTTTCAGGGGGTCGGGGCTGTTTGAACGAGAGGTGCTTTCGGAATATTAGGAATGTCTGCTCGAGACGCACACACCTGCATGCATGCCATTCGTGCACGGACCTGGAGCAAAAGAGGGCAGGAAACGGAAAAGTGAAACTCGTGAGTGAGTGAGTGAGTGAGTGAGGGGGACAGGTCTGTCGGCAGGTGCTCCCAGACCGGGGGTGTCTAACTGCATGCTGCAGAACAGTGTGCGGCCCCAAACGTTCCACTTCTTTAGGGAGCTCCCACATGAAACAGTTGTCTGTTCTCTGATCTGTCAGGTAGTCATTGAGCCTTTTGTTCCTTGTGTCTGCTCTTTCAGACAAGTAAGGATCTGCTGCGTTGGGGGACAGAAAGACTTGGGGGCTGGGGCTGGGGAAAGGGGCTGAGTCCCAGTAGACCCTGCATTGTGCTGCTTGTTAGTTTAGAAACAGGGAAGTGTGGGCATTGCCAAAGCAGCAAACGGTTGAAGTGACATTTGACATTTTTTTTTTTTAAATGAGTGAAAGGAAGAGTGAGCTAGAGAGAGATGGGTTTTCCATCCTTGGGTTTACTCCCCAAATGCCCACGATAGCAGGGCTGACTAACCCCAAGTCGGGAGTCCAGAACTCGTTCCAGGTCACCACAGGACTCAAGCACTTGAACCACCATCCACTGCCTCCCGGGATGCACACTAGTAGGAAGCTGGGATCAGAGGCAGAGCCAGGATTCGAACCCAGGTTCTCCAGCATGGGATGCAGGCATCTTACTCACTGTGCCAAACACACTCCCAAGGTGGCGGTTTGAAACGGAGTGATTCCTTCTGCCTTCTGGCCCTGGTATTTCTGACTTGCTATTGTAGAAAAGAAGTGGGCGCCACCTAAAAGTCAGGGTCTGAACAAAACACACTTAGTTGGAAATTGTTGCTTTTTAGATTGTGAGTCAAGTTTTGGATTTTTTTTTTTTTTTTTTTGACAGGCAGAGTGGACAGTGAGAGAGAGAGACAGAGAGAAAGGTCTTCCTTTGCCGTTGGTTCACCCTCCAATGGCCGCCGCGGCCAGCGCACCGCGCTGATCCGATGGCAGGAGCCAGGAGCCAGGTGCTTTTCCTGGTCTCCCATGTGGGTGCAGGGCCCAAGCACCTGGGCCATCCTCCACTGCACTCCCGGGCCACAGCAGAGAGCTGGCCTGGAAGAGGGGCAACCGGGACAGAATCCGGCGCCCCAACCGGGACTAGAACCCGGTGTGCCGGCGCCGCTAGGCGGAGGATTAGCCTAGTGAGCCGCGGCGCCGGCCTAAGTTTTGGATTTTTAACCAGCTTTATTGAGACATCCATGATGTGAAATAAATTACATATTGTTAAGTGTGTCTTCCCAAACTATTGATGTGTGTATCCACTTGGGACGTCATCACCACGTCAAGATAATGGACGTATCCATAACCCCCGTGAGGTTTCCTTGTGCTCTTTATAATCCCTTCTTAGGTCTTAGGCAGTCACTGTTCTGCTTCCTGTCACTGTGTGCGAGTGTGCATCTCCTAGGATTTTATATAAATGTCCTTCGTGTGTCCTCCTCTTTGGTGTGGCTTCTCACCCTCAGACAGGTATGCTGAGATTCGTCCATGTTACAGTGTGTCCCATAGTTCCAGAATTTTTATTGCTTAGTTGTAGAGTGTCCCGTTGTGTGGATACACTGCAGTTTGCTTATCCACTCTCCTGTTGATGGACACTTGACTGTTTGGCTGTCACAAATAAGAGTCTTAGAATTCTCACACACAGGTGTTCATACGGACGTGTGCCCGCAAGTGGAATGGCTGGATCATTTAGCAGAGGTTTATTGAATGCATTCAGAAATTGCCAAACTGTTTTTCAAAGTGGTAATGTCATTTTATATTTCTACTACCATTATATGACAGTTACAGTTCCTCCACAGCCATGCCAACACTTAGTATGGTCAGCCTTTAATTTTAGCCATTTTAGTGGAAGTGTTGTGGTATCTCACTGTAGTTTTAGTTTGTGTATTTTCCCTGACGACTAGTTACACGGATCATCCTCTCTTGCACTTATTTGCCATCTGCATGTGTTCTTTGATGATGTGTCCAGATCTCTTTTTATTTCATTATTTGTTTTCTTATTATTGAGTTCTTTATATAATCTCTATGCTTGTCCTTTATCAGAATTGCAGATAAATTTTCCTAGTCCATGGCTTGTCTTTTCATTTTCTTAATAGCATGAGGTTTTTTTGGGGGGCAGCGCTCTGGTGTAGCAGGTAAAGCCATCGCCTTGCAGTACCAACATCCCATAGGGGTGCTGGTTCAAGTCCCGGCTGCTCCACTTCCAATCCAGTTCCTGCTAATGTGCCTGGGAAGGCAGTGGAAGATGGCTCAAGTCCTTGGGCCCCGGCACCCACATGGGAGACCCAGAAGGAGCTTCTGGCTCCTGGTTTCAGATCAGCCCAGCTCTGGCCGTTGCGGCCATCTGGGGAGTGAACCAGCAGATGGGAGGACCTCTCTCTCTGCCTCTCTGTAACCCTGGTTCTCAAATAAGGAAATCTTAAAAAAAAAATAGTATGAGCTTTTTAATTTTGATGAAGTCCAGTTTATTTTTTTCTGATGCTATGCTTTTGGTATTATTTCTGAGAAATCTTTGCTTGACCCAAGGCCTCAAATGTTTTCTCTTTTGTCTTCCACAAGTTTCACAGTTTTAGGCTACCCATTCACTTTGAATATATCTTTGTGTATTACGTGAGATGTGGCTTTGGCTGGGCCCTGCTGCAGCCAGGAGCCCCATATTCCACATGGGTGGAAGGGACCCAGCCACTTGGGCCATCGCCTGCTGTCTTCCCAGGCGCATGACATGAAGTTGGATTGGAAGTGGAGGAGCTGGGACTTGAACCAGCACTCTGGTAAGGGACGTGGGCGTCCCGAGCCCAGGCTTAATCTGCTGTGCGGCAGCACCATTCGCTGAAAAGGCCGCGTGGGGCCACTGGATTTGCATCTCCGTTGAAAAGCACTTGTCTGCTGACGTGTGGGTCTCTTTGTGGACTCTATTCCATTTTGGTCTTGATTATTGTAGCTTTGTAGTAAGTCTTGAACTCAGTGGTATTTTCCAAGTTTGTTCTTTTTTTCAATTACTTTTATCTTGGTATTCGTTCATTCAATAAGTAGTTATTGAATCTGGCAGAGTAAAGCAGTAAGATGGTGAGGATTGCTGTTGGCATGGCTGAGAAAGCAGGGGTGGACATTCACAAATAAGACGATTTCAGGTAGTACTAAGCACTAGGGGGAAAATGCAGTGGGTTTTGATAGGTGGTTAAGGGGAGGTCTCTCTGAGGGTGTGATCATCTGGGCTGACGCTTCAGTGACAAGTATTCCAGACTTTGTTTTGTGTAATTATCAAAAATCATTCCTTTAGATTAATATCTTTAGGGTTCAGAGTTTTGTATGCATTCAGTAATTAAAATATTCATCAAAAGGGCACGCATTTGGTGCAGCACTGCCACCTGGGATGCCTGCATCTCATACTGCAGTGTCTGGGTTCAAGTTCTGGCCCCGTTTTCAGTTCCAGCTTCCTGCTAATGTGCACCCTGAAAGGCAGCGGATGCTGGCTCAAGTCCTTGGGTCCCTGCTACTCATGTGGGAGACAGGAACGGAATTTCTGGCTCTTGGCTTTGGGTCAGCTCAGCCCTGGCTGTTGCAGGCTTTTGGGGGATGTACCAATAAATGGAAGATGTCCCTGTCTCTCTCTGCCTTTCAAACAAAATGAAAATAAATTAATAAGAAACTTTTTAAAAAACTTAATTACAAATAGTGTACATCCCGCGGACTGATACCTCTCAGCACCACAGCTGGGAAACTCGGGCTCCGAGCAGTTAGCTGACTGCCCCCGTAGGTAATTTAGGGCGCATACACTGGATTTAGGTTTTGAGATTGCTCTGTGCTCCACGATGCCCTCTGAGGGGCGCATCTTTAACTTTTGCTTTGGTTCCTCTGGAAGATATATGCGATGGCTAGAGCTGGGACGGGCAGCAAACTGAGACTGTTCTCACACTCAGTGCTTTTGGTCTATCTCCTGCAGGTCAAGTACATTTTATCCCAGGCTGTCCCTGGTGGCCATGTTTGTTGATCTCCCATTGGAGTAAATAAACTTGCTTGGCTGAGAAGTAACAGTCTGTGTCTTCCCAGTTGAAGCTGGGTGTCTTTGTTAACGTAGTCCTGATACAAGGCAGGGCTTTTGACCAGAGCTGCTCACTTGAGCTCAGGGAGTGCTGCTGCGGTTCCTTACCCTTCTTGTGCGAGGTCAATGTGGAGACTGTTAGGAGCTGCACATGACCCTGGAACGGCAGAGCCGTCTCCTGTTTGTAATTGTTCCGAGCAGGCCTTGGTGTGCCTTGTGCAGCAACTCCAGAACAAAGGGGACACTGAGCTGATTCCCCTCTCCTTTGGGAAATGCAGACAGCACTGCCTATCCGAAGCTGACATTTTTAAGGACGAGAAAGGCAAATACTGGCATTTAACACGTTCTGTCGGAGTTGTGGATCACAACCAAGGGTTTGAGGCCCTTGAAATGGAATCAAATGCCCTGAAATGTAGCCCAGTGAATTATGAGGAATTTTGGAGGGTTGTGTGCATTTAGCAAATGTCCTTAGCGTTGGAATATGAAAGATATTATCCATGTTTGCAGGGAGCAATGAATTTAGAGAGGAAGACAGACTTTTTTTTTGATTTTTTTTTTTTTTTTTGACAGGCAGAGTGGACAGTGAGAGAGAGACAGAGAGAAAGGTCTTCCTTTGCCATTGGTTCACCCTCCAATGGCCGCCGTGGCCAGTGCGCTGCGGCTGGCGCACCACGCTGATCTGATGGCAGGAGCCAGGAGCCAGGTGCTTCTCCTGGTCTCCCATGGGGTGCAGGGCCCAAGCACTTGGGCCATCCTCCACTGCACTCCCGGGCCACAGCAGAGAGCTTGCCTGGAAGAGGGGCAACCGGGACAGAATCCGGCGCCCCGACCGGGACTAGAACCCAGTGTGCCGGCGCCGCAAGGCAGAGGATTAGCCTAGTGAGCTGCGGCGCCGGCCGGAAGACAGACTTTTATGCCAGTATTGGATGAGTTTGATAATCTACAATTTAAATTTATCAGTGTAGAATAGGCTGTTTGGTATGTGCACACACACACACACACACTTGCATACTGACCCATATATGCATGAATACATACTGCGTGTGTGTATGTATATACGTGTATGTATGTTGGTCTGTCTGTACATACATACATATGTAAGCATGCACTTCAGAAAGTTGGTGGAAAATGGAATTAAAAGATAAGCTTCTTTTAGTGTGAAGAATTTTGAAACCCATGCATAGGTTCTTTTTTCATAATATACATTTTCCTAAATTTCTTGAAGACCCAGTGTACACACACACATTTACTGTCTTAAAGATGATAGACCATAGGCCAAGTCTTTATTCTTCCATTGACCCACTCTAATGAAACAAGTATTCATTGTTGATTTCTGTAAGCCGGGCACTGTGCTGGGCATTGGACGCTCCAGGTTTTAGGCAATCACACGTGTGGAAGAGTGGAGGTGGGGGGACTCTCGAATGCTTGAGGAGCAGGAGGGCACATGTGCAGGAGCCACAGTGAGACTGGGAAGGAAGGTGGTACTACACAGCATTTATTTGTAATAAAGTGAATGTTTTTAAGATTTATTTATTTATTTGAAAGCGTTACAGAGAACCGGAGGCAGAGAGAGAGAGAGAGAGAGAGAGAGAGAATGAGAGAGAGAGTTTTCCATCTGCTGGTTCACTCCAGGAGCCAGGAGCTTCTTCCAGGTCTCCCACGAGGGTGCAGGGTCCCAAGGCCTTGGGCCATCTTCTACTGCTTTCCCAGGCCATAGCAAGAGCTGGATCAGAAGGGAAGCAGCCAGGATTCAAGCTGCTGCCCATATGGGATGCTGCGCCACAGCACTGACCCCTACACAAGGATTCTTAAGGTCTTCAGTGTCATGTGGACCACGGAAAGGAATTTGGATTGTATTTTAAGAGCAGTGCAGAACCATAGAAGGACGTGATTAGGGAAGTGGCATGCGCTGATCTATTTAAAAATCTCTCTCTGGCTGCAGTGAAGGAAGGATTGTGGGAGGCAGAGTGGATTCAGGGAAATCAGACTAGTGATGAGAGCAGCTTTGAACGAGGCAAGCGATCTGCGTACGAGGTTCTGGGTTTGGTTTTCTTTTGTTGCCCTGCCATCAGAACAGAGCTGCCGCCCAGGGACACGCCAGGAGGAGACAGATTTGTGAAGGCAGAGCTGTCTCCTTCCGTGGAGAAGCTGCTTTCATACCTCTCTGGAGCCCCTTACAATGCTCATCCTACTGACTGCAAGTCTTCATGACTTACCCTTTTGCTGTGGAGTGTTAAACCTTAATTAGAAAGAAGGACTAGGCTTGTAGTCTGCAGAAAGTTCCAAATTATAAACTTTTCCTCCAAGGACAAAGATGATAATTTTTCTTGAGCAACAGGTACGAATATATGCTCAGTATTGCTTTATATGTAGGCAAGAGACTGAAATTAGACTTAAACATTTTTCATTCATTTTTTTTAAAACATTTATTTATTTGTTTATTTGAAAGGCAGAGCCACAGAGAGGCAGCAGTCAAGGCAGAGAGAGAAAGATAGAGAGAGAAGGTCTTCCATCCACTGGTTTACTCCCCAAAATTTAGCTGGGCCAATCTGATGCCAGGAACCAGGAGCTTCTTCCAGGTCTCCCATGCAGGCTCCGGGGCTCAAGCACTTGGGCCATCTTCCACTGCTTTCCCAGGCCATAGCAGAGAGCTGGATTGGAAGTGGAGCACCTGGAACTGAACCAGCTTTACCCACTACACCACAGCACTGGCACCTCATTTATTTTTTTATTTTTTACATTTTTTAAAAGATTTATTTAATTTATTTGAAAGTCAGAGTTACACACAGAGAGAAGGAGAGGCAGAGAGAGAGAGAGAGAGAGGTAGAGAGGTCTTCCATCCGCTGGTTCACTCCCCAGATGGCTGCAACGGCAGGAGCTGCGCCAATCTGAAGCCAGGAGCCAGGAGCTTCTTCTTGGTTTCCCATGAGGGTGCAGGGGCCCAAGGACTTGTATCATCTTCTACTGCTTTCCCAGGCGATAGCAGAGAGCTGGATTGGAGGTGGAGTAGCCAGGACTCAAACTGGAGCCCATATGGGATGCCGGTACTTCAGGTGGCAACTTTACCTGCTATGCACCGGCCCCCTCGTTTATTTATGAAAGGAAGATGGATGAGGGAGGATTGATCTGTCTTTTGGTTCACACCCCAGATGTCTGCACCACGCCAGAGCCAGGAGCCTGGAACTTCATCCAGGTCTCATGGGGGTGGAAGAGACCCAATACTTGGCTTGTCACCTGCTGCCTCCCAAGAGTCTGCATTAGCAGGAGCCTGGGATCAGGAGTGGAACCAGGACTCATACCCAGGCACTTGATAGGGGATGCGGGTGTCCCAGGTGGTTGTGTTAAATGAAATGAGACTTTGGATCACTAGTTCAAACTCCATTCTTAGTCCAGCAGTCCTTAGAATAAGTTCCCAAAACTCTTAGCCTGCTTGCCTGTTTCCCCACGTCACTGGGGAGGGGGAGGCATAGGTGAAACAAGATATTCAGCTTCATTGTCTTTTGCTTTGTCTCATCAGCAGTTTTCTAACCCCTTGACATCAGTAGGTTCCGAGCCTCACAGAGCAGAGGCCTGGCAGACGCCGCGCTCCCTCGTGAGGGATGGAGACTGTGGCTGAGATTTTCCTACACGCAGTCTGGGTCTGTGAGCTCTTGCTGGCAGGGATTACGTCTCATTTCTTGAAGCCCAGTCAGCATACTGCTCCTGTGTAGTAGATCATGATGTCTGGTTCTTTAAAAAATTTTGTTAATAATTCAGAGATGATGTTTAATTCTTATTTATTCATTTTCATTTTATTTGGAAGAGGTGGTGAGAGAGAGAGAGAGAGAGAATATTTCAGCCACTGGTTCACTCCCCAAATGCCTGCAATAGCCAGGAACGCCATCTGGGTCTCGCCTGTGGTGGCAGGGATCCAAGTCCTTGAGCCATCTTCTGCTGTCTCTCAGGGTACGCATCAGCAGGAAGCTGAATCAGAAGTGGGTAGCCGGAACTCAAATCAGGTGCTCTGATACAGGTTATGGATAGCCCAAGGGTGACTTCAGCACTGAGCCCAGCACTCAACCCCTGAAGTCTGTTTTAGACATTGATTTGATGCTGTTTTTCACAAGTGCTGGTATTGTGTGCTTAAGTCTGTTTTTTTTTTTTTTTTTTTTTTTGACAGGCAGAGTTAGTGAGAGAGACAGAGAGAAAGGTCTTCCTTCCATTGGTTCACCCCCAAAATGGCCACCACAGCCAGCGCACCGTGCTGATCTGAAGCCGGGAGCCAGGTGCTTCCTCCTGGTCTCCCATGCGGGTGCAGGGCCCAAGCACTTGGGCCATCCTCCACTGCCTTCCCAGGCCACAGCAGAGAGCTGGATTGGGAGAGGAGCAACTGGGACTAGAACCCGGGGTTCTGGTGCCGCAGGTGGAGGATTAGCCAAGTGAGCCGTGGCACCAACCGTGTTTAAGTCTTTTTAGGAGGTGGGTGGTACCCACCTGGACCATGTTATGACCTGAGATCCTTCCTCAACAGAGATAATGCCGGAAGAGGGTCAGAGGGAAGGTGTTGCTAGGCTTGGCAGGCGTGGAGTGAGCAAGAGGAGAGTGTTTCCCCTTTCCTCTCCATGTGCCTCTCCTTAGGGTCTTTATGTATCCACGCCCCTCAAACTTGCATTCAGCCAACAGTGGTTTATCAAGTACCTACTGTGTGCATGGTGAGGGCTGAAAGTTTGTCCCTTCTCATTCTGTTGGACTCTCCGTGTTAATCACCTTGTTGGTAAATTCAAGTGGAGTCACACTGCCTTGGCCTTGTGCTTCTTTTTAGAGAATGCCGACATAGTTGCATAGCAGGCTTTGTTCGTGTCTGCTAGGTGGCCAGTGCAGGGTGGAGATGTGTGGAGTCCTTATTCTTTGCCTTGGTGCTTCATATCCCAAGTGCTTATAACCTTTGAGGCCAGCCCTATAAATAAAAATTCCCGTTAATTCCATTCTTCATTATCTTCCCCTACGTAGGTCTTGGAGTTGGAATGCATGATAACAGCCGCGTACTAATGAGAAAAATGCTACATATCACAGGAATGCCAGTGATTGAAAACACATATTAAACAGATGACTGGAGAAAGGTTTTCAGTCATTACAAATGCCTTCTGAAGAAATAGCCAAGGAAGGAGAGTTCAGGACATTAAAGCTTAAGCCTATGGGTTATGGAATAGAAATTCAAAGTTATTTAGCATAATGCAGAGACAGCCTAAGAGCTATGAAGAAATTAAGTATGTAACAAAGCTGTGTAGCTTAAATGACACCTACATCAAAATGGCCTATGTGAAGCTAGCATAATTGTGCATGAGAAATATTTATCGTGCTTAATACACACCAGTGATGATGATAATAATAATAGCAACAGTGGAAACTAATGTTTATTAAGGGCTTATGCTGTCCAGCCTCTGTACTAAATGCTGGTTACTAAGTTTCCCTTGAAAACATAACTCTCATCCATTTGTGCTAATAACAGGATAGCTATAATTATAAGTTGTAAGTGAAATAGTGCAGGTTATTTAATAGAAGGGTAAGGATGATGATTTGCCTTATCTTCTGTTGCTGATCTAGCTGATGGGCGTAGGTGATGCTTACGCAGCCTCACCTTCAGCCTTGGAAACGACTTTTATGGTGTGTCCTGCATCCTCTGTGTCAGCAGAATATTCTAGGAAAGTGTTATTTCTGTAAAATATCTAGGCTAATCCTCCGCCTAGCGGCGCCGGCACACCGGGTTCTAGTCCCAGTCGGGGCGCCGGATTCTGTCCCGGTTGCCCCTCTTCCAGGCCAGCCCTCTGCTGTGGCCAGGGAGTGCAGTGGAGGATGGCCCAGGTGCTTGGGTCCTGCACCCCATGGGAGACCAGGAAAAGCACCTGGCTCCTGGCTCCTGCCATCGGATCAGCGCAGTGCGCCGGCCGCAGCGCGCCGGCCGCGGCGGCCATTGGAGGGTGAACCAACGGCAAAGGAAGACCTTTCTCTCTGTCTCTCTCTCTCACTGTCCACTCTGCCTGTCAAAAAAAATAAAAAAAAAATAAAATAAAAAATAAAAAATAAAAATAAAAAATAAAAATTTCTGTAAAATATGCAAAGTGAGAACATGTAGTTACAATAGGACATTATCTGAATTCAGAATCCTGCTGCAAAACTTTTAGAAAAAAAATAGCAGAATGTAATGGTTGAAAGCATGATTTTTTTTTTTTTTAAGATTTTATTATTTGAGAGGCAGAGTTACAGATAGAGAGAGGTAGACAGAAAGAAGAGTCTTCCATCCGCTGGTTCACTCTCCAAATGGCTGCAATGGCCAGAGCTGGGCTGATCCGAAGCCAGGAGCCAGGTGCTTCTTCCGGGTCTCCCAAGTGAGCGCAGGGGTCCAGGCACTTGGGTCATCTTCCATGGCTTTTCCAGGCCATAGCAGAGAGCTGATCAGAAGAGAAGCAGCCGGGACAAGAACTGGAGCTCATACGGAATGCAATGCTGCAGGCGGAGGCTTAGCCAATTTCACTTTGCTCACAGGCAAATGGCAAACATTCAGTAAATGTAGTTGTAATATTAGATTACTAGGCATGTTTATTGCTTTGAAAAGATATGTGTGTGTGTGTACGTATATGTGTGAACATGTATGTGTGTAATTGTTTACAGGCCCTTTCAGCACAAAGAGCCAGAAATCTCACACACACACACACACACACACACACACACATCAAAGTATTTAGAAACCTGTGTGTATGTGTTTATGTATCTGATATATTTGTCTGTGCCTAAGTGCTGTCTATCTCAATGGCGTAATGTAATGGAGCAGTATGGTAGTTGTAATTTTAACCAGCTTTAATGTGTATTAATTTTGTCTTGTTATCAGAGCACAGAGTTATCAATTCACAATTGCTGAAACAAAGTTTGTAATAAGTGTAGAGAAGTCAACTTTGCAATTTTATAACTTAGAAGGTTTTATTTAAATATAGTAAGGATATAAATCTGTCTTCTCTCCATCCCCATAATCTCCTGCTGTAAATTCTCAGGTCTATCTTACTCTTCCTGTCATCCATTGTTAGTACCTATGACAGCCAGCTCAGGTGTAAGGACGGGTAGCTTCCTGATCATGTAAGTCATGCTGATGACTCAAGCAAATGGACTTACCAGACCTTTTTGAAGCAATTTTGACCTTTTTATTTGGAATTAATTTCAAACTAAGAGAAAAGTTATAAGAATAGTACAAACAATAGCCATCATTTTCTCAAATTCACCAGTGTTAATGTGTTGTCCCATTTTTTATCATTCTTTTTTCTTTTTAAAAATTTAAAGAATATTTTATTTTATTTATTTGAAAGTTAGAGAGAGAGAGAGAAATCTTTCTTCCGCAGGTTCATTCCCCAAATGGCCACAATGGCTGGGGTTGGGCCAGGTTGAAGCCAGGAGCCTTGAACTTCATCCAGGTGTACTACATTGGTGGCAGGGGCCCAAGCACTTGGGCCATCTGCTGCTGCTTTTCCCAGGCCATTAGCAGGGAGCTGGGTCAGAAGCAAAGCAGTTGGGACACAAACCAGTGCCCAAATGGATGCTGGTGTTGTAGGTGGTGGCTTAACTTGCCATTCCATGATGCTGCCCCCGTTCTCTTTCTTACTCTGTAAAATTATCATATTTTAAATATTTTTCTGAACATTTGAGGGTAAATTGTATACATAATTCAGTGTATATTTTCTGAGGATAAAGTTACTCTCTTTAATTCTTTTTTTTTTTTTAAAGATTTATTTTATTTATTTGAAAGAGAGTTACGGAGAGAGGTGGAGACAGAGAGAAAGGTCTTCCATCTGCTGGTTCACTCCCTAGATGGCCGCAATGGCTGGAGCTGTGCCAGTCCAAAGCCAAAATCCAGGAGCTTCTTCCGGGTCTCCCACGTGGGTGCAGGGGCCCAAGGACTTGGGCCATCTTCCACTGCTTTCCCAGGCCACAGCAGAGAGCTGGATCAGAAGTGGAGCAGCCGGGTCTCAAACTGGTGCTTCAGCCCAGGGCTTTAACTTGCTATGCCACAGTGCCAGCCCCTCTCTTTAATTCTTAACTTGAGTAAACTTACCACTAACAATACTTTTATTTTTTGTCTTTAAATATTTTTTTTTATTTGTTCGAGAGGCAGAGTTACAGACAGGAAGAGACAGAGAGAGAGGTCTTCCATCCGCTGGTTCACTCACCAGTTGGCTGCAATGGCTGGAGCTGGGTGCTTCTTCTGGGTTTCCCAAGTGGGTGCAGGGGTCCAAGCACTTGGGCCCTCTTCCGCTGCTTTCTCAGGCCATAAGCAGAGAGCTGGATCGGAGGAGGAATGGCTGGAACTTGAACTGGCGCCCCTGTGGGATACCTGTGCTGCAGGTGGAGGCTTAGCCTACCAAGCCACAGTACCAGCCCCACTAACAATACTGTTTGACTAATCTCTGTATTCCATCTGTGTTTATTGACCCAGTAATATCCTTTATAGCATTTTCCCCTCTCCAGTACTGGATCCAGTTGTATTTGGTTTTTGGGTTTCTTTAATCTGGAACATTTCTTCAGCCTTTATCCTTTATTTTATTTTATTTTTTAAAGAATGCATAAGCCCTTCCCCACCTTTAAAATAAATTTCTCATTTTGGATTTGTCTGTGGTTTCATCATTCTAATCATGATTAGATTCACTCTAATCATTATATTAGATTTATCCTTGGCATTTACATAGACAATATTGTATACTTCTGAGTATTACAGGACATGCCTTGATGATGTTAATTTTGATTGCCTGATCACTTGGTTGTTCATCTTCATTGTATAATTACAGCATAAAATAATATACATTGTGGACTGGGCATTTGGTGTAGCAGTTAAGAAGCCATTTGCAGGAGGCTGGCATTGTGGGGCAGTGGATTAAGCTACTGTCTGTCAAGCTGGAATCCCATTTGAGCACCAGTTCGAGTCCTGGCTGCTCCACTTTGGATCCAGCTCCCTGCTAACATATCTGGGAAAGCAGTGGAAGATGTCCTGAGTACTTGGTTCCCTGCTACCCATGTAGGAGACCCAGGCTCCTGGGTTCAGCCCGGCCCATTTGAACTGGTGGATGGAAGATACCTCTGTCTCTCTTCTCCTCCCCTGTTCCCTCCCTTTCTTTCTGTCTCCCCTCCCCATTCGGTAACTCTACCTTTCAAATACATAAAACAAATCTTAAAAAACAAACAAACAAACAAACAGGTGAGGTGCCACTTGGGGTACCTGCATCCTGTATTGGAAATGTCTGGTTTTGAGTCTGGCTCCTCTTCTAATCCCAGCTTCCTGCTAATACACACCCTGGGAGGCAGCAGGTGTTGGTTGTCTGTGCCATTCACGTGGGAGACCCAGGTGGAGTTCTGGTCTGCTGGTGTCAGCCCGGCCCAATGCTGGCTATTGCAAGTGTTTAAGGAATGAACCAGTGGATAGAAGAGCTTTCTCTCTCTCTCTCTCTCTCTCTCTCTCTCTCTCTCTCTCTCTCTCTCTCTTTCCTTTTCAAAAAAGAAAGAAAGCTTTCAAAAAGCTATATACATTGTAATGTTTCTCCAGTGTATCATTACTATGTATAATATACAATGATACATGTGTAATGTATAATTATACATTATAATGTTTCTCCAATGGATAATTGCATTGTATAACTGTCAGTTTTGTCCTTTGTCACTAAAAAGTGACTGAGACAGGAATAGTTTACGTCCCCAGTCCCGTATATCCTGCTCCTCTCAGTTTCTCCCTCAGTTCAGCATCTGTTGGTGATTCTTCCCTTATCCAGTCCTTACTGTGTTGTTTGCTAATTGCATGTCAGAAACTTTTAATGTGGTATTTCAGCTTCTTAAGTTATAGCAGTAGCTTAAAACAGAGAGAATGTATTATACGCTTCGAAACACTTCTTTTCAAATTAGATTGCGTGTTGAGAAAACAGAACTGTGCCTTAGTCTCACTTTTTTTTTTCATTGTGAGTAATTAGGAAGGGAATAATAAGCTAATATTTCTTGTTTTTGATGATATAATAGTTGAGCACATTTAATGTTTAGAAAAACACAGCCATGTCAGCCAATAAACGTGCATGTGTTTCTTTAAAATATGTATGATTGTTGCCTTTATTGGAGAGAAAAAAGCCCCAGAATGTATGAGTTTTTGTTGTTGTTGTTAAATGCAGTTGGTAGAAAAATTATGTTTCACCCTTTGCTGTGCCCTTTTAGAGCTGACAGAATGCTTTAAGAGGCTAGCACAGAAGGGGAAAGTAAGTTTGCATCAAACCCAGAGAAGAGGTTGTCAGCTCATCTTTGAATCCTGTCTGGAGTCACAGCTGGAAAAAAAATTACATTTCTTCTCATAAATTAAACAGAGCTTTAAACCAGTTTATAATCTACCTGCTGTGACCTTGGTAGGATGGTTGCCAACATCTGTAGAGATGTTTCTGATTTTGGTTCTTTCCCTCTACTATCAGCCTGATAGAACTTGCCATTTCTATTAGCATAAATACAAAGGTCCGTTGCTTTAGATGGTGTGTCTAGTGTGCTACGCTGTGAGATTTAGTTTAGCTTGTTACCGTATAGAAAGCACCTGCAGTAGCTTTTTTTTCAAGTGTGTGTTTATTACCACAGTTACCAGTGGTGAGCTCCATCTGGGTCTCCCACATGGGTGCAGGGGTCCAAGTACTTGGGCCATCTTCTGCTGTTTTCCCAGGTGCATTAATAGGAAGCCGGATTGGAAGTGGAGCAGCTGGGACCCAAACTGGTGCTCATATGGGATGCCGGCTTTGCAGGTGGTGACTTAACCCACTATGCCACAATGTTGGCCCTCACGGTTCTTTCCACTGGTGTTAAAATAACAAAATTTATTTTCAAATGCATGGGAGGCTTTGGTGCATGGTTTTGGTTTATATGCACAGGTGCACTAGTAATCAACCTTATAAATTCTTGTTAATATCACTGCATTGGCATATAGACAGGGAAAAATGGGGCTTCAGCACCACAAATTGCATAAGAAGTAACTGTATACTAGAAATAATAAACATTTTTGGTCCAGTAAGGAGCTGGAGGGGCCGGTGCTGTGGTGTAGTGGGCAAAAGTACCAGCAACCCATATGGGTGCCAATTCAAGTCCCGGTTGCTCCTCTTCTTATCCAGCTCTCTGCTATGACCTGGGAAAACAGTAGAAGATGACCCAAGTGCTTGGGCCCTGCATCCATGTGGGAGACCCAGAAGCAGCTCCTGGCTTTGGTCATTGCTGCCATTTGGGGAGTGAACCAACAGATGGAAGATCTCACTCTCTCTGTCTGTAACTCTGCCTCTCAAATCAATCAATAAATCAATCAATCTTAAAAAAAAAAAAGAGCTGGGGGGGTGATATGGATACACTGGAGAAGACTTAAGCACCTCCTCTGCCCCAGGGACCTGCCAATCTAGCTTCTGACAGGCAATTGTAGAAAAGTATGGTCAGATGTTGTGTGTCATTAAGGGAAACATCGTAGAGATGTGTGGTTTGGGGCCTGGCATTTGGCATGGCAGTTACGGTGCTGCCTGTGTCCCACAAATCAGAGTGCCTGGGTTGGAGTTCCAGCTTTGTCTCCCACTCCCAGCTTTCTGCTGATGTGCCCCATGGTTCCTGCAGGTGGGACCCTACAGTCCACTTGGGAGGCCCAGACTGAATTCTGCACTGCTGTTTTGGCTTGGCCAAGCCTTGGGTGTTACGTGGGTTTGGGAGTGAAACAGCAGATGGAAGATCTCTTTTCTGTGTATGCCTTTCAAATAAAACGTTTTTTTTTAAAGGAAATCAATGATTCAACACTGCATCACCCAGTGGAAACATGATAGAAATGTGTTATTAGATACTGTGTTGTATTTTACCCAGTGGAAACATTGTAGAAACATGTTATTAGACACTTTGTTGTGTGTCACCCAGGAGAAGCATGATGTATTGAGAAGGTGGGCTAAGGGAACTGCCTGTGAGGACCCAGAGGGAAAAACAGGTGCAAGGTCAGGTGTGGCACGTCTGAGGAAATCGGAGAGATTGTTGGAGCATGAGAGTCAAGTAAAGGCCACACCCTGTAAAGCCTTGTGAAAACTTATGACTTCATTCTAAGTATTTTCTGGTTGAAAACTAAACTCTGGGTTCCAAAGGTGAAACTCTTGGGGCTGGCTCTGTGCTAAGCATTTTGCATGCATTAATTTGTTTCCAGTGCACGACAGACGTCATAATGGAAAAATCTGATAAATTTTACCATGGCACGATGAACTGCTATAGGAAAAAAACCCACAGGTAAAAAGGGGGAAAAAAACTTGAGACAAATATTTGCCACACATATGCTAAAGGATAATTTTCTGGTTAAATCAAGAACTTCTACAAATAAAAATAAATTTTATAGAAAATGAGCAATAAAAAACTGACAACTCATAAAAAGGAAAAACAGGTGGCTTGAAAACATGAAAAAGTACTTGATCTCACAAAGAAATATAGACTTGAAATGTATCATTTTCCATTAACAAAGATGAAAAAGTTTGGTTATACATAGTACTGACAAAAGTGAAGAGAGATGGGGATTTCTCATGCAATTTATAGCCTTCTCTTGAAGATAGTTTGGCAGTATTTGTCAAAATTTTAAAAGCATATATATTGGCAAAGCACATTATTTCCTTTTTTTCTCTCCCTAAGATTTGTTTATTTGAAAGGCAGAGAGAGAGAGAGAGAGAGAGAGAGAGATCTTCCATCCATTGGTTCACTCCCCAAATGGCCGCAATGGCCAGAGCTGAGCCAATCCGAAGACAGGAGCTTCTTCCAGGTCTCCCATTCGGGTGCAGCGCACCAGGCACTTAGGCCATCTTCTATTGCTTTCCCAGGCCATAACAGAGAGCTGGGTCAGAAGTGGAGCAGCCGGGACTCCAACCGGCGCCCATATGAGATGCTGGCACTGCAGGCGGCAGCTTTACCTCCTATGCCACAGGGCTGGCCTCAAGTGAAATAGATTTTTAAAAATTTGTAAAAAGATCAAGACATTGCTTATTCAGTTCCTTCTGACCCAGTTCAGCCACTAGTCCAAAGGAACCTTGAGCTTTTCTTTGGCTCTCATAGCTGCCTGCACTGTTCTAATAAATGGATTAAAACAATTTTAGGAAGTTTATACTTGTGTTCTCAGCAAGATTTAAAAAGAAATTGACTCAAAAATCAGAACCTGAAATGACTGGCTAAGTAAAGATTAAGTGGGAGTGAAAAACAGGACAACCAAATACAAAGATCTCGATGGACATGGTTAATGGTGTACTTGAGGCTGCCACCACAGTGGTGTGGTGAAGCACAATGTGAGGAATTCTTCTAGGACCTATTTTTAAAAAGGAAAGTAGATAACAGCGGTGATGGTAAGGGAGCAGATTAGCAGGTGGCTTATGGAGGCTGCTGCCGGGTAACTCATGTTTGCCAGGAAGCAGGTGCAGAGTCTGCAGTGTGACGCTTGGTGAAGGCTAACGGGGTAGGGTGATGGGAGCGACCATCCCCAGAGGAGTCCTCGCCATCCATGGAGATGACAAAAACTTTCCCCCTCAGGAACTCCATCATTTAGGCTTAAGGATATTTTTTAAAATACTAAAGTATAATAATCTTCATAAATAAAAAATAGAGAGGCTGACATTGTGCAGTGGGTTAAGCAGCCACCTGTGTTGCTGGCATCCCCTGTGGGTGCCAGTTCAAGTCCTGGCTGCTCCACTTCCAATCCAGCTTCCTGCTAAAGCACCTGGGAAGGTAGTGGAAGATGACCCAAGTACTTGGGACTCTGCCACCCATGTGGGAGATCAGGTTGGAGTTCCAGGCTCCGGGCTTATCCTGCCCCAGATCTTGCTGTTGCAGTCATTTAGGGGAATGAACTGATAGGTGGAAGATCTCTCTGTCTCTCCCTCTGCCTTTCAAATAAATAAATAAATATTAAAAAAAATTAGAGTGTGTACTTTCTAATCGCCAAAGTAGTCAAGTAGCAAAACACAAAACAAAACTTGAAAGTTCAGAACAGTTGGCAGATAGGAAACTTAACATAAGGTGTCAGTAGTAATGGATTAAACCTTCTCACTCAGTGGCTGAATCAGGTGAAATTAGACTAATCTGATTGGCACAGAAAGAATGACAGATTTAAACAAACATGAGCAAAAAGGATTTGAGTGGTACCAATTACATCAGGCTAAGTGGAATTCAAAATAAAGAATATTAAGTTATTTAATACTAGAATAATTTTGTATTGAGGAAAGGTACAATCCATGGCATGGAGATTGTAGTCAGGAATCTTTGGGGGCAGGCATTTGGCACAGTGGTTAAGATGCCTGCATCTTATATATCGGAGTGCTTAGGTTCAAATCCCAGATGCACTTAGGATTTTAGCTTCCTGCTGATAGGTACTGCAGGAGGCGAGGGATGATGGCTCAGGTGCCTGAGTCCCTGCCACCCACGTGGGAGACCTACACTGAGTTCCCAGTTCCTGGCTTCAGCCTGGCCCCCCCAAGCTGTGGCAGGCATTTGGGGAATGAACCGGTGGATGGGAGATACTATCTTTCTATCTCCCTCTCTTGCTTCCTTTCGCTGCTTTCCAAATAAAGTAAGAAGAAATAAAGAAAAAAGAATCATTGTATATGTTGAATGAGATTAACAGTAAGCAAACAAACTATAATAGTTCTAAGGCTGTTTTTCAAGTGTTAACTTACTAATTTTCACATCCTAAGAAGTAGACAATATTTTTCCCCTCATCTTACAGATAAAGAGATTGAGACAGAGAGATGAAGTTGTAGCATGCTGGGATTCCTAACAGTGCTTTGGCTCCATAGCCAGCTTCAGTGATGAGAACATGCTCCAAATGAGGTTGTTAAAACGTGTTTTGCAGACTCATTTTTCTTTTATTTCTCCCTTTGGATAGGTTTTAGACTTGCAGATTGAAAAAGATGACTAAACAGTAGGAGAGCCTAACATACATCCAGGTTCAATAACACGGCCGTTTTTCGACCCCTGGAGGTGCATTGCTCTTACACGTGAAGGTTTTAGGTTGAGAGTAGCCCTGAACGTAGGGAGAAGGACTGGGCTGTCCATTGTTCCCTCTACAGAAGTTGCGTTTCAGTATCTTGGTTCCCAGAGAATGAATGGTTTGTGGACAGACTCTTGATTTGGAGGTGAGAACTGTCTTTGAGGTTTTACCATTCAGTGACTGTTTCTTAAAAACAAAACAAAACAAAACAAAAAAAGAATTGAAGGAGATAAGATTTATTTATTTATTTGAAAGGCAGAGTGACAGAGATGGAGAGACATACAGAAGGACCTTCCTTTGCTGGTTCTCTTCCCCGGTGGCCACAGCAACCAGGGCTGGGCCAGGCTGAGGCCAGGAGCCAGTAACTCCATCCAGCTCTCCCAGGTGGGTGGCAGGGACTCGAGTACTCGGGCCGTCATGTGCTGTCTTCCCAGGCACATACACAGGAATCTGAATTAGAAGTGGACTCATACCAGCACTCCAACATGGATGTGGGCTTCTCAGCTTAACCCACTTTATCACAATGCTTGTCCTTGTATGGTTTCATTTTTTACATTTAAAATTTCTTTTTTTTCTTTTTGTTTAAAAAAATTTTTTTTAATCTTACTTGAAAGACTTACAGAGAGGGAGAGGCAGAGGCAGAGAGAGAAAGGTCTTCCATCCTCTGGTTCACTCCCCAAATGGCAGCAATGGCTGGACCCGGGCCAGTCCGAAGCCAGGAGCCAGGAGCTTCTACCAGGTTTCCCATGTGGGTACAGGGACCCAAAGACTTGGGCCATCTTCCACTGCTTTCCCAGGTGCGTTAGCAGGGAGCTGGATTAGAAGTAGAGCAGCCAGGACTCTAGTGCCCATATGAGATGCTGGCACTGATGGTGGTGTTTTACCCCCTACGCCACAGTGCTGACCCCTTAAAATTTCTAATCCATTTAGGATTTATTCTTTTATATGTGAGATATGGGCCTAACTATATGGTTAGGTTGTGGTGTGTTACTTTCTACATGTGGTGTTGGATTCTGTTTCTAACATTCTGTTGATAACTTTTGCATCAATGTTCCTGAGTACCATTGGTCTCTTGTTTCTTTTTGCTCTGTCTTTATCTGGCATAGGTATCAGTATTTTTCTTTTTAAAGATTTATTTATTTATTTGAAAGGCAGAGGTACAGAGAGGCAGAGGCAGAGGGGGAGAGAGAGAGAGACAGACAGATATTCCATCTGCTGGTTCATTCCCCAAATGGCTGCAATGGCTGGTGCTGTGCTGACCTGAAGCCTGGAGCCGGGAGCTTCTTCCAGATCTCCAACGTGGGTGCAGGGGCCCAAGGACTTGGGGCATCCTCTACTGCTTTCCCAGGCCGTTGCAGAGAGCTGGATTGGAAGTGGAGCAGCTGGGACTCGACCCAGCACTCACATGGGATGCTGGCACTGCAGGCCGTGGCTTTGCCCACTCCGCCACAGCGCCGCCCTGTTTTCACACGTTCTTTCTGGAAATTGTGGTGGAGTTTTAGGCCTGCAGCTAGCTCCTGTCTCTTCTGCTGTGTAAGATTTTTCTCAAAATGCCCTTGTTTGGCACAAAGGCTTGTAGTAGGAGGAAGAGAGATCATTTACTGAGATTTGGCATATTTTCTTTTTTTCCTGTGGTACTTTAGAAGTTTGATCATTCCCTGGTTTCTTCTTTTGACTGTGTGTTTTTTGTATATTTGATTTTTTTTTAAGTTCTGTATTGTTTTTGAAGGATCTGTGGGGAAATGTGGATTTAAGCAGTCTGCATTGTTCTTGGCTTCTGGGAAGCATAGGCCCTGTTCTAGACACTTTATAAATATAAACTCATCCTCCCGACAGTCCTATGAGATAGATGCTATTACTATCCTCATTTCCCCCCATTTTATTTACAATTTGAAAGACTGAGAGGTAGAGAGAAATCTCTCTTCTGCTTATGTACTCCCCAGGTGCTCACATTAGCTAGGGCTGGGCCAGGCTGACGCCAGCACGTGTAACTCAGTCTGGATCTCCCATGTGAATGGCAGGGGGACAGGTACCTGCTGCCTTCTGTGGGTGTGTATTAGCAGGAAGCTGGATTGCAAGTGCAGCTAGTTTTTTTTTTTTTTTTTTTTTTTTTTTTTTTTTTTTTTTTTTTAAGATTTTCTTATTTATTTGAAAGAGTTACATAGAGAGAGAGAGGTCTTGCATCTGCTGGTTTGCTCTCCAAGTGGCTGCAATGCCCATGGCTGAGCAAGGCCAAAGCCAGGAGCCAGGAGCTTCGTTTTGGTTTCCCATGTGGGTGGCAGGGGCCCAAATACTTAGGCTATTTTCTGCTGCTCTTTCCCAGGCCATTTATAGGGAGCTGGATGGGAAGTAGAACAGCCAGGACTTGAACCGGCACCCTAGTGGGATGCTGCTGTCACAGATAGTGGCTTTACCTGCTAGGCCACCATGCTGGCCTCAGAGCTAGGATTTGAACTAGGCACCTTGATAAGCCATGTGGGGTTCCAAGTGGAGTCTTAACTGCTGTGCTAAAAACGTACCTTGTACTATCCTTAGTTTATGGATTACTTAACATAGAAGTTAAACAACTAGTTCAGGGTCACATAGAGCTGAAAGTCAAACCAAGGTTATCTGTGACCAGAGTTCCAGCTCCTGCCCCTATAAGTGTTGTTACCACATACTAGTGATCTTCCGTCAAACTGGGGGTGGAGTGCAGTTACAATTTTGCTTTCATTTAATTAAATTAATTTTTAAGGGGGAGACAGAGTGAGAGAGTGCTCTTGTCTACTGATTCACTCTCCAAATGTCCACAGTGACTGAAGCCGGAAATCATGAATTCATTTCCAGTCTACTGTGTGGGTGGCAGAGACTCAACTACTTGAGCTATCACCTGCTGCCCTCAAGGGTATGAATTAGCAGGAAGCTAGAATTGAAAACAGGGCCAGGTAGCAAACCCAGACATTCTAATATGGTATGTGTGCATCCTTAGTAGCATCTGAACTGATATGGCAAATGTCTGTACCTCTTTTTGTTTTTAAACCATAGACCTATTATTCTGAAAGACTTGGTTTCCAAACCTGTATTATAAAATAATCTGTTTTTCCATTTCCTTCCCCTATGGGTAGAAGCCATATTTGGCATTCAGCTTCTGACTGCCATACCAAGGTAACAGAATTGTTTTGCAGTCAAAAGCAGAAGAGATTTGACATTTTAATTAGTTTATGTGGGTAGACAAATTGAGGGTTAATATGAGAGTTCCATTATAACTTTTGAAAAATTATAAGTAGCTGGAAGCCCTTTTATTCCTTTTTGATTCCCTACAGCTCTAAGCACCTAGATGGGAACCACAGATCAAAGAAGCCGAGGACAAAGGTGATTTTTTTCCTCCTGATAATTAGATGATTGAAGAAATGATACTGAATGCAGAAGTAGGGTATGACAAGTATTGCGTGAATTGTGGTCGATGTTTCCCAGGGCGAGAGTCCGTCTTCATCTTCTGACAAGCTCTCAGATGGAACAAAAAGCAAACTAATATTTTATTCATTTGATCTGAGCCTTGTGATTTTTTTTCTTAGGCCAATCAGTTAGTCAGAGTGACATTTAGATTTCTCCCAAAGCTCTAATGAGATGCTGTAAGAAAAATTAAAAATAAATTTCATTTAATGTAAACTAGGAATGTTGAAGTCATACTACATCTGGATTCTTCCATTTCCTGGTTATTTATTTATTTATGTTTGGATGGTGAAACACAGATAGTATATTGTCATACTTGAATGCTTTTCTTTAAAAAACACAATTCCAGTCCTTGTATATATTACAAAACAGCCTTAAAGGAAGAAGTGGCATCTTTTCTACAGTACTTAAGATACTCATTATAGAACTGAAAAGCAGTCTAACAGAAACAAAGGCTAGGTCTTCACAGCTGTTCTGGTTATTTTTAAATGTTTATTTTTATTTGGGGGGGGGGTTGAGAGAGAGAGGGAGAGAGAGAAAGAGAAAGACTATCTGTTGGTTTACTCTTTAAATGCCCACGACAGCCTGGGCTGGGCCAGGCAGGCACCAGGAATTTGGAACTCCATCCGGGCTTCCCACTTGAGTGGCAGGGATCCAAGTACTTGAGCCATCATCTACTACCTCCTAAGACACTAGTTAGCAGGAAGCTGGAGTAGAAGTGGAACAGCCAGAACTTGAAACAGATACTCCAGTATGAGATGTGGGCATCCAGGCAGGGGCTTAAGGTCTGCACAGGGTCCACCCCACTGTTACTGTTCGAATGCAATCCTGTTATGATTGGCAGTATCAGCATCGGCATTATCAGCACGTACCTAACATTAGAGCTCCATGTGTACTAGGTGCTCAGATGACTACTAAGCAGCTCAGGTTTCACATGTACTGATTCCCACACATCCGGTTTTCCTCTCTCTACCTTTTCTGCATCCCTTTATACAGAACTTTCTATCTTCTAGTTGCCTAGCCAAAAGCCTGGGAGTTATTCTTCTTCCCTCTTGTCTTTGCCATTTTATATAATTCATTAGCAAATCCTGTTGACTACCCTTAAAATATTTCTAGTGCAGCTGCTTCGCACCTTTCTTATTGCTGCTGCCTGGGTACTTGGCGTCATCATTTCTTGCCCAGTGGGGGTGTTTTGACTGATCTGGATGCTTTTCTGTCTGTGTTCTTACACAGTAACTTGAAGGATCATTTAAAAAATCAGGGGGGGCCGGCATCATCGCGCAGTAGATTAATCCTCTGCCTTCAGTGCCAGCATCCCATATGGGCACCGGTTCTTGTCGCAGCTGCTTCACTTCCAATCCAGCTCTCTGCTATGACCTGGGAAAGCAGTAGAAGATGGCCCAAGCGCTTGGACCCCTGCACCTGTGTGGGAGACCCGGAAGAAGCTCCTGGCTCCTGGCTTCGGATTAGCCCAGTGCTGGCCTTTTCGGGCCCTTTTGGGGAGTGACCAGAAGATGGAAGATCTTTCTCCCTGTCTCTGCCTCTCATTGTCTGTAACTTTACCTCTCAAATAAATAATAAATAAAATTTAAGCAAGCAAACAAACAAACAAATAAAAAAACAAATCAGAGGGGCTGACGCTGTGGCATAATAGCCTAAGTGTCCGCCTGTGGTGCCGGCATCCCATATGACGCTGGTTCATGTCCTGGCTGCTCCTCTTCCTATCCAGCTCTTTGCTTATGGCCTGGGTAAACATCAGAGGATGTCCCACGTACTTGGGCCCTTGCACCCACAAGGAAGACCCAGAAGAAGCTCTTGGCTCCTGGCTTTGGATCGGCTTAGCTCTGGCCATTGTGGCCATTTGCAAAGTAAACCAGCAGGTGGAAGACCTTTCTCTCTGTCTTCCTCTCTGCCTCTCAAATAAATAAAATCTAAAAATCAAAACAAAATAAAACAAAAATCAGGGAGGGGGAGGGAGAGAGGGAATATGATTATATTAGAATTGTATCTACCGGCTGGCGCTGCGGCTCAATAGGCTAATCCTCCTCCTGCGGTGCCAGCACCCCGGGTTCTAGTCCTGGTTGGGGTGCCGGGTTCTAGTCCCAGTTGCCCCTCTTCCAGTCCAGCTCTCTGCTGTGGCCCGGGAGTGCAGTGGAGGATGGCCCAAGTGCTTGGGTCCCTGCACCCGCATGGGAGACCAGGAGGAAGCACCTGGCTCCTGGCTTCAGATCAGCGTAGCGCACCAGCCGCAACACGCTGGCTATAGCAGCCACTTGGGGGGTGAACCAACGGAAAAAGGAAGACCTTTCTCTCTGTCTCTCTCACTAACTCTTCCTGTCAAAAAAAAAAAAAAAAAAAGTACCAAGTATATTGAATGTTAAAAACTAATTGAAAATAAAAAACAAAAACCATAAATCAGATAATGTTGCTCCTCTGCCTAAAACCCTCCAGTCTTTTCCCACTTCAAAGAAATAAAGACTGGAGTTTTTACAGGGTCTCTGAGATCATGGCTGCATGACCTGGCCTTCCATTACCTCACTGGCTTCATCTCCTGCTCCTCTGTTGCTTGTTTCCAGTGCTCTGGTGTCACTGGCCCCTTGCATACTTGAGCACATCGAATATTGGCCCCCGTGCCCTTGACCTTGCTCCTCCCTGTTCCAGGGCAGCTCCTCTCCTGGCATCTGCATGTCACTGCCTCAGCCCTCCTGGGTCTCTGGTCAGATATTGCCCTATCACTGAGGCCTTCCCAGCCACCTCACTTTCCCTGCGCATCTGCTGTGCCCGTCCTGCTTTGTTCCTCTTCGTTTATCACCATCTGACGCTTTATTTGCCTATTACCTCTGTATTTAAGAAACTTTTTTTCTTGGGGCTGGCGTCACAGTGCAGTGGGTTAAGCCACCACTTGTGACACTGGCATCCCACATGAGTGCTAGTTTGAGTCCTGGCTGTATTACTTACAATGCAGCTGCTTGCTAATGTGCCTGGGAAAGCAGCAGAAATGGCCCAAGTATTCGCATTAACAGGAAGCTCGATCAGAAGTGGAGCAGCCAGAACTTGCTTATAGCAAGCCAGAGAGGATGAAGGAGGGTAAATCAGGTCCCTGCCTCATAACTGAATGTCAGTCTGATTGTCAGGTTTTTTTCCTCAAAATTGTACTTAAAAACCCCAGTGCCGTGGGACCCTTTGGGTCTTTTCCTCTCTTGGAAGTTGGAAGTCTCCCTCCATCCTGTTCTGGCTGGAGGTCTTTGACTGTAATAAATCTTGCTTTTTAAAATCTCAAAAAAAAAAAAAAAAAAAAAAAAGAAGTGTTCGTATTTGTGGTGAGGTGTTGCGCGTGGTGACTTAACCTGCTGTGTCCCAGCACCAGACCCTGTCTCCTGTCCCCTGCTTCAGGAGGTCAGGAAGTACATTTTACTGACTGCCCGGTCCTCAGTGCAGGACGTCTTCCTGTGCTGTGTGCTCGCTCGGTGTTGGTCGAGTGAGTGAATCCGGTGAGTGCTTCTCTTTCATTATCTCAGATACTCTTTTTCTTTTAAGTCGTAGATATTCTCAGAGAGCTTCACTGAGATGCGGTTTCTGTACCATACAATTCACCCATTTTAACTGTAAAATCCAGTGGTTAACAAACAGTACATTCATATTTGTGACGATCCCCACAATTTTAGGATGTTTTCATCATCTCAGAAAGAAAGCTCTCCCTATTAGCTATCTTGATCCCACCCTTCCCTCCCCCACCATAAGTAAGTGCTGATATCCTTGGGGTCTCTGTGGATTTGTCTGTTTCGAGCATTTCATATCAATGGAATCATATGATGTGTGGCCTCTTGTGTTTGGTCTTTCACGTGGCATATGATGTGTGGCCTTTTGTGTCTGGTCTTTCATGTGGCATTATGGTTTTGAGGCTGATCTGTGTTACTACATGAAGCAGTATTTCGTTCCTTTATAAAAATTTTTAAAAAATTATTTTGAGTTTATTTGAAAGCTAGAGTCTCATACACACACGTACACACACGTACACATACACACACACACACACATCTTCCATCTGAGGTTCACTCCCCATTGCTCACAACAGAGCTAGGCCAGGCTGCATCAGGAGCTGGGTCTCTCTGGGTCTCCCATGTGGGTGGTATTGATCCAGGTGCTTGAGTGGTCACCCGCTGCCTCCCAGGGTGTACATTGGCAGGAAGCTGATTCATAAACAGAGTGGCCAGGACTGTAACCAGGCACTCTGATGTGGGGAAGTGGGCATTGAAAGAGGCAACTTAATCACTGTGACAAATGCCCATCCCTTCATTCCTTTTTCTGAATGTGTGACTTTTCGGTTTACCCTTTTTTTTTTTTTTTTTTTTTTTTTTTTTTAAGATTTATTTATTTGAGAGGCAGAGTTACAAACAGAGAGAGGAAGAGACAGAGAGAGGTCTTCCATCCTCTGGTTCACTTCCCAAATGACCACGATGGCTAGAGTTGCATCAATCCGAAGCCAGGAGTCAGGAGCTTCTTCTGGGTCTCCCATCTGGGTGCAGGGGCCCAAGTACTTGAGCTATCTTCCACTGCCTTCCCAGGCCATTAGCAGGGAGCTGGTTTGAAAGTGGAGCAGCCAGGACAAGAACTGGTGCACATGTGGGAAGCTGGTGCTGCAGGAAGGGCTTAGCCTACTACATCACAGTGCTGGCTCCTCTCAGTTTATTCTTTTTTTAAAAGATATATTTATTTATTTGAAAGAGCTACAGAGAGGCAGAGGCAGAAAGAGAGAGAGAGAGGTCTTCCATCCTCTGGTTCACTCCCCAAATGGCTACAACAGCCGGAGCTGTGGGTCTCCCATGGGGGTGCCGGGGCCCAAGGACTTGGGCATCTTCTGTGCTTTCCCAGGCCATAGCAGAGAGCTGGATCAGAAGTGGAGCAGCCAGGACTACAGTCAGTGGCTCTACCTGCTACGCCACAGCACCAGCCCCCTCTCAGCTTATTCTTTTTTTTTTTAATTTTTTTAAAAATTTTTTGACAGGCAGAGTGGACAGTGAGAGAGAGAGAGAGAGAGAAAGGTATTCCTTTTACCATTGGTTCACCCTCCAGTGGCCGCTGCAAACGGCACACCATGCTGATCCGAAGCCAGGAGCCAGGTGCTTCTCCTGGTCTCCCATGGGGTGCAGGACCCAAGCACCTGGGCCATCCTCCACTGCACTCCCGGGCCACAGCAGAGAGCTGGCCTGGAAGAGGGGCAACCGGGACAGAATCTGGCGCCCCGACCGGGACTAGAACCTGGTGTGCCGGCGCCGCTAGGTGGAGGATTAGCCTATTGAGCCGTGGCGCTGGCCTCAGTTTATTCTTAAAACGAGCTTAAGAGTTACTGCCTCCATTTTGCAGACGAGGGATATGAGGTGGGGAGAGATGAAATAACTTGCTCAGGGGACTGTGTTACAGTGTGGCAGGTGAAGCCGCCACCTGTGATGCTGGCATCCCATATGGGTGCTGGTTTGTGTCCCAGCTGCTCCACTTCCAATTCAGCTCCCTGCTAATGGCCTGGGAAAGCAGTGGAAGATGGCCCAAGTGTTTGGGTCCCTGCCATGCATGTGGGAGACCTGGGTATAGCTCCTGACTTTGGCTTGGTCCAGCCCTGGCCGTTGTGGCCATCTGGAGTAAAGTAGCAGATGGAAGATCTCTCTCCCTCTCTCTCCCTCTCTCTGTAACTCTTTCTAATAAATAAATGAATCTTAAGAAGAAGAAGAAGAAGAAACCCTTGCCTAGGTCACAGAGCTAGCAAGTGGCAGAGCTCAGTTCTGTTGGGGCAGGAGATTCTGACCATGTGCTGGGAGGCTGTCCTGGTTCTTGGAATAGGGCTTGTGACAGCTCTTCACCCTTGCCTTCTCCCTCTCCTTCCCTGTTGTACAACACTTTGATCAGGCCGGTATTTGATGAGGAAGTTTCTTTAAAGTTCACTTGATTGTCCGTACCAGGACTCTACATTTAATGTTGACTTATGTTCGTGGGAGTATTTAAGAGTATTGAAGTAGTCTGTAAAGATCCAGGATAATTGAGCTTTAGAAATTACTGTCTTAATACAAATCTTAGTAACTTTCGGGGTCCAGGAAGGGACTTTTACTGGAAACTGGAGAGGACACCTCTGAAGTGAATGCCACTCATGATGGACTTAATCATTCTTGCTTGTGTTTTTTTTAAAGCTTTATATATTTATTTATTTGAAAGGCAGAATGACAGACAAGGAGAGCCAGAGAGAAAGAAAGATCTTCCATCTGCTGTTTTATTCTACAAGTGCTTGCAATGACCTGCAGCCAGGAGTCAGGAACTCCTTCCGGGTCTCCCGCCTGCATGGCAGGGACCCAGGTACCTACTACCTCTTAGGGTGCCCATTAGCAGCAAGTTGGATTGGAAGTGGAGGGAATTGGCCATTTATCCAAGGAGCCCAGTTCCTTATATTGGAAAATCATTGTTAGACACCATGTTGAAGGTGTTAGGTGTGTTGATTGCTATAAGGATGTCATTTTTTCTAAGCCCCTTGTGAAGGAGCACTAAGAAAGGTGTGGATGTGTCTTCATAAACACACACACACACACACAGAAGCATGCGTTTGAATTTCTGTGTCCAGATATCTATGTCCATATGTATGTTCAAAATTAGAGTTTGCATTGATACTTCCAATTCCAGTCTAACACCACAAAATTTACTCTGGTTTTCTCCATTTCCGTACTTGTATCTTCTCCAACATCGAGAAACTAAGAAGTTGGTTTATTGACTTATTTGCTCCGTCTCATTTAGCGGACTCAATTTCCTGACCATATGGGCTGTCTTTTTGGGTCGGGCCCACCAGAGTACTATCTATCCTCCCAGTTCATCCCACAGTGCTTCCAGGGTACCAGGCGCCTACCCAGAAGGCAGGGAGGGGTGGTGACCAAGGAGAAGGAGGGGCGGGGCAGGCAAGCTCTGGCTTTGTGTTTCTGTCCTCTACCCCACCCACTCATGGGGTGTGGGAAGCAGTGCTTTGAGTTCTTTGTGCTTTATTGCTTTCTGTCTTTTTCCCTCTTTCCAGATGGTTTCACCCAAATATCACTGGTGTGGAGGCAGAAAACCTACTGTTGACAAGAGGAGTTGATGGCAGTTTTTTGGCAAGGCCCAGTAAAAGTAACCCTGGAGACTTCACACTTTCCGTCAGGTAAGGTGGAAGGAAAAGATGATGCTGGGAGTGTTTTCCAGGTAGGAACTGGTAACACCACAGGTGGACAACTTACTTCCCTTGCTTAGAGTTGAAAGCGGGGGCCCCAGGCTCACAGGGCTTGTGGGACGGCCTCCTGGGAGTGAGAAGCTGGGGAATTCAGTGGAAGGGGTGGGTGGTGAGCATCTCCCCCTGCCCCGGCCTGGCCAGCCGAGTTTCCCACTGAGGAGGAGTTGGACAGACCCGTCAGGTTCTGAAGGCCCCCGTGCTTGCTCCTGGTTCCTGCATTTTTCCTTTCCTTGCCGTTGGTTCCTTCATGGGGAATACTTTCCAAGGGGTCCTTCAGAT
This sequence comes from Oryctolagus cuniculus, assembly GCF_051225735.1. Lineage (NCBI taxonomy): Eukaryota > Metazoa > Chordata > Mammalia > Lagomorpha > Leporidae > Oryctolagus > Oryctolagus cuniculus. The sequence continues at coordinate 13,823,635 of NC_142887.1, forward strand.
CACTTCCTTTGCCAGGAAATAAAACACGACAGGAAGTTGTGGCCCCTTTGCTCCCCTGCCCAGTCCCCTTCCCCTCCCTCTTTCCCCAGAGGAAACCACCACCAAGGGGCTGGCGCGGGGCCTTTCTGACCACGTTTCTATTCTTGTACCACATTTTCGTTGTGCAGGAATGACGCCGGAGAACTTAGAGAAGTTTACCCATAATGGAATTACAAGATACATTTATTTTACAGCAAATTTTTTTTTGAAATTTGTGCATAGGAGGGATCTTCAAAAAGCTCATGGATGATATGTATGATAATAATACTGCTTGGGTTATGAACATAATTTTACACCAAAGTCAACTTTTATCATTCATCTGTGTTTTCCACCACCTTTAAAGTATCCTTATATGACGTTGGTTTGTATGTTTTCAAAAATCACATAAATTGCTTCATTCATTTTATAACTGCCTCTTACCACTTTTGAAAATTCTGTACTCATACGTGCAGATGGAATTATTAACTTTCATGGTTGTGTAACAGTCAAAAGATGTGACCATCTCCGTTTATTGGGATGGTCTCCTGGTGATGGATATTCAGTTACTTTCTGTTAGTTTTAGTTTTTTTTTTTTTTTTTTTTTTTTTTGACAGGCAGAGTAGACAGTGAGAGAGAGAGACAGAGAGAAAGGTCTTCCTTTTCCATTGGTTCACCCTCCAATGGCCGCTGCAGCCGGCGCGCTGTGGCTGGCACACTGAGCTGATCCGAAGTTAGAAGCCAGGTGCTTCTCCTGGTCTCCCATGCGGCTGCAAGGCCCAAGCACTTGGGCCATCCTCCACTGCACTCCTGGGCCACAGCAGAGAGCTGGCCTGGAAGAGGGGCAACCGGGACAGAATCCGGCGCCCCAACCGGGACTAGAACCCGGAGTGCCGGCGCCGCAGGCGGAGGGTTAGCCTATTGAGCCGCGGCGCTGGCCTTATTTTTTTTTTTTTTGACAGGCAGAGTTAGACAGTGAGAGAGAGAGACAGAGTCTAGAAAGGTCTTCCTTCCGTTGGTTCACCCCCCAAATGGCTGCCACGGCTGGCTCACTGTGCCGATCCAAAGCCAGGAGCCAGGTGCTTCCTCCCGGTCTCCCATGCTGGTGCAGGGCCCAAGCACTTGGGCCATCCTCCACTGCACTTCCAGGCCACAGCAGAGAGCTGGACTAGAAGAGGAGCAACTGGCACAGAATCTGGCGCCCCAACCAGGACTAGAACCCGGGGTGCTGGCACTGCAGGTGGAGGATTAGCCAAGTGTACCACGGCGCAGGCCTAGTTTTAGTTTTTTTAATATTTATTTTTATTTATGTGAAAGGCAGAGTTACAAAGAGAGAGAGACAGGAGAAATCTTCCATTTACTGGTTCACTCCTCAAATGGCTGCAACAGCTGGGCCTAAGCCAGGCTGAACCCAGGAGCCTGGAGCTTCTTCCATGTCCCCCACATGTGTGCAGGGGCCTAAGGACTTGGGGCATCTTCTACTGCTTTCCCAGGCCACAGCAGAGAGCTGGAGCAGAAGTCGAACAGCCAGGACCTGAACCGATGCCCATATGAGATGCCGGCACTGCAGGCGGAGGCTTAGCTTTCTATGCCACAGTGCTGGCCCTGCTCCTTTTTAGTTTTGAGTGTCACTGTGAGCTCAAGGATGCTTTTTCTATTCTTTTTATCCAATATATGCTGACTTACTTTTTATAAGTTTTATGTATGTATGTAAGTATTTGAAAAGCAGAATAGAGACACACACACGGCTGCAGCTACCAGGTGAGGATCAGGCCAAAAGCAGGAGCCAGGGACTTCCTTCTGGCGGCAGGGCCCTAAGTACTTGAGCCGTCACCCGCTGGCATCCCAGGGATGCTAGTAGGGAGCTGGAGTGGAAGTGGAGCCAGAGCTCACATGGTGCTCCCACGTGGGATGCATTACAGGTGGCAGCTGAGCCCACTGCACCACAGCGCCGGCCCCTATTTTAACTTACTGGTAACATTATTCTTTTTGTTCGGCTTGCTCCAAATTTGGCCTGTATCCTTACGACATGTCTCCAGTAGTCTGCATTGTTACTTGCTTTCCAGATCCATAAGATGTTTTTTGCAGTTTTCCTTTCCCAGGCCTAGAATCACGCATTTCTCACAGGAGCCTTGGTTCTTGTAGGAGATCATATTTAGAAGCCAAGATCTTGGTGCTCGATATGTTGGTGCCCCTGGGGTGTTCTTGCTTCTAGACTCTTATTGTGGAAAAACTGGGAAATAAGTATATAGATATTTAACACCAAGTAGTTTTACTGGTAGTTCCAGCTAAACCCAGTGCCCTTATCTTCCCCATTCCATATTTGTATCTGCCTTCTCCTGTGAAGAGAACCCTACTGATAGGCATTGTGGTAGGTTAAATTGCAGCTTGGGACCCCCACATCTCAGGTCAGAGTGCCTGATATGCTGCCCTTTAAAAGAACCAGTTTCCTGCTAATGTGCAACCTGAGAAACAGCAGGTGATTGCCCAAGTACTTGAGTCCCTGCACCATGTGGGAGACCCAGATGGAATTCCTGGCTCTTGGCTTTGGCCTAGCCCAGGCCATGCTGTTGCAGGCACTGGGGGTGTGAACCAGCAGGTGGAAGATCTCTCCCTTTCTCTTTGTAACTCTGCCTTTCAAACAAATAAATAAATCTTAAAGAAAAAAAAAAAAGGCAAGCAAGCTCTGATTTCCAGCAGCATCCATAGGTGGCCACGTTTGCCCAAACTTCGAATACAAACTAGTTTCAGAATTGCTATACTACTATCATTTCTTTCTTTTTTTAAAAAAGATTTATTTATTTGAAAGGCAGAGTTACCGAGAGGCAGAGCCAGAGAGAGGGAAAGAGAGAGCTATTCCATTCACTCCTCAAATGGCTGAAGCTGAGCCAATCTGAAGCCAGGAGCCAGGAACTTCTGGGTCTCCCATATGGGTACAGGGGCCCAAAGACTTAGGACATCTTTTGTTTTCCCAGGCCATAGCAGAGAGCTGGATTGGAAGTGGAGCAGCCAGGACTCAAACTGGTGCCCACGTGGGATGCCAGCACTTTAGGTAGTGGCTTTACCTGCTGTGCCACAGCACCAGCCCCACTATCATTTATTTTTAAATGTGTACTTTAAATTTTAATCGACATATAATAAGTGCACATATTTTTGGGATACAGTGTGGCATTTCAGTGCAGGGATACAATATGAAATGATCAGAGCAGGGTAATTGGCTTATCCATTACCTCAGATATCTACCATTTCTTTGTGTTGGGAATATTACAAATCCTCTGTTAGCTATTTTGCAATTTATAATTAATTGTTGTCCACTACAGCTATCCTACTGTGCCATGGAATATTATGCATATTCAAGCTATCCAACTTTACCCTGTACCTACTTACCATCCTCACTCCATTCACCACTATCTTTTTTTTTTTTTTTTTTAATTTGACAGGCAGAGTTAGACAGTGAGAGAGAGAGAGAGAGATACCGAAAGGTCTTCCTTTTTCCATTGGTTCACCCCCCACATGGCCGCCAAGGATGGCGCGCTGCACCGATCTGAAGCCAGGATCATCACTGTCATTTCTTTTTTTTTTTTTTTTTTTTTTTTTTTTTTTTTTTTTTTTTTGACAGGCAGAGTGGATAGTGAGAGAGAAATAAATAGAGAAAGGTCCTCCTTTTGCCGTTGGTTCGCCCTCCAACGGCCGCCACAGCTGGTGCGCTGCGACGATCCGAAGGCAGGAGCCAGGTGCTTCTCCTGGTCTCCCATGGGGTGCAGGGCCCAACCACTTGGGCCACCCTCCACTGCCTTCCCGGGCCACAGCGGAGAGCTGGCCTGGAAGAGGGGCAACTGAGACAGAATCCGGCGCCCCAACCGGGACTAGAACCCGGTGTGCTGGTGCCGCTAGGTGGAGGATTAGCCTACTGAGCCGCGGCACCGGCCACTGTCATTTCTAATTACAGATTTGTTAAGTACAAGATTCCTCTGGAGTCCTTTTGTTTTTATACTACATCCTTCTAAGTGTAGACATTCAAAAGTTGCTGGAATTAATTTTTTGTGTAGTTATGAACTTACCTCACAGATTCATTTCTTTCTGTTTACACAAACACACATACTCACACGCACACACACACACACACACAGACAGACCTTCCATCCACTGGTTCTCTCCTCAAGTGGCTGCAACAGCCAGAGCTGAGCCAGGCCGAAGCCGAAAGCCTGGAATTCCATCCAGGTCTCCCACATGGGTGCAGGGACCCAAGCACTTGGGCCATTTCTGTTGCTTTCCCCAGGTTGTTAACAAAGAGCAGGACCAGAAATAGAACAGCTGGGACATGAACCAGTGTTCATGTGAGCTACTAGTGTTGCAGGCGGCAGCTTTACCCAGTGTACGCCAGTCCCAAAAAAGTGTGTTCTGAAAGATCTCACTTTTTTTTTTAAGATTTATTTATTTTATTTTATTTTTGAAAAGATTATTTATTTGCAAGTCAGAATTACACAGAGAGAGGAGAGGCAGAGAGAGACAAAGAGAGAGAGAGAGGTCTTCTATCCGATGGTTCACTCCCCAATTGGCTGCAACGACTGGAGCTGTGCCGATCTGGAGCCAGGAGCTTCCTCCGGGTCTCTCACGTGGGTGCAGGGGCCATCTTGGGCTTTCCCAGGCCACAGCAGAGAGTTGGATCGAAAATGGAGCAGCCGGGTCTCGAACCAGCGCCCATATGGGATGCCGGTGCTTCAGGCTAGGGCAGTAACCCACTGTCTCTCCCTCTATTTCTTTCAAATAAATAAATACTTTAAAATTTTAATTTTTTAAAGAGTTATTTGAAAGGCAGAGGCAGAGAGAGAGAGAGAGAGAAAGAGAGAGAGAGGTCTTCCATCTGATGGTTCACTCCTCAATTGACCACACAGCCGGAGTTGCGCCGATCCGAAGCCAGGAGCTTCTTCCAGATCTCCCATGTGGTTGCAGGGACCCAAGGACTTGGGCCATCTTCCACTGCTTTCCCAGGCCACAGCAGAGAGCTGGATGGGAAGTGGAGCAGCTGAGACTTGAACCGGTGCCCATATGAGACACTGCAGGCGGCAGCTCTACCCGCTACACCACAGTGCCAGCCCCAGGATCTCATTCTTGTCTCTATCCCTTGCACACTCTCTCCATCTGTCCTTGGAGGTAGTCGTTTCTGCTAGTCTGATTCATCCTTCTGTGTCTCTTGCAAAAGGAACTAAGCAAATATGAGTTTTTTTAAAAAACATTTTCCTTTTTTTTTAAGATTTATTTATTGAAAGTCAGAGGTACACAGAGAAAGGAGAGGCCGAGAGAGAGAGAGAGAGAGAGAGAGAGAGAGAGGGAGAGGGAGAGAGGGAAGTCTTCCATCTGCTGGTTCACTCCCCAGATGGCCGCAACGGCCGGAGTTGCGCCGATCCAAAGCCGGGAGCCGGGAGCTTCTTCCCGGTCTCCCAAGTGGATTCAGGGGCCCAAGGACTTGGGGGCCATCTTCTACTGCCCTCCTGGGCCACAGCAGAGAGCTGGATCAGAAGTGGAGCAGCCAGGTCTCAAACTGGCACCCATATGGGATGCCGGTGCTTCAGGCCAGGGCATTAACCCTCTGTGCCACAGTGCCAGTCCCCAATTATTTTCCTTTTACTTGTACACATGAAGCTGAATATTGACTGTATTTCTTAGTAGTTTACTTTTTTTTTCATTTAAAGAATTCTTTCAGTGATCTCATCTCTAATCAGCTGCATAGCACTCTATTGTGTGAATATTTCAGGTCTGTATATAATCACCAACAGATGGGAATTTAGTTGTGTCAGATATTTGAAAATGATATATAGTGCCTCAAAGAATGTAATAACTGCTTGCATATGTTCTCTTGTGCTCTTGGAAATGTTTCCACAGAGTGAATTCGTGGGAGTGAGAGAGATGACTGGGACTGGAGTGAAGTACGGGTTTTTCCAGATTCTCCATAGTGGTTGGACTGCTGTGCGAGCTTTTCATTATCAGTCACTAATCTGTGAGGCGAGAAGTGGGATCTTGGGAAATTTTAATTTTCACTTATCTTATGATTGAACCTGAAATTCCTTTCAGAAGTGGAAAGGCTGTCTGTAATCTCTGGTGAACGCTCTCAGAACCAGTGTTTTGAGTGAGCCTGCCAGACCTCCACGTGTTCCCTTTCCATATATGTGATACGGGTTGAATGTCTCTTATCCATTTCTTTTGTATGAATGTATGCTCAGTAGTGGAGTTGTTGATCATAAACATTCTCTTAATGGTCAAAATTGTCTCTGTAGTAATACTAAGAATTGTAAAAATTTAGAATCACCATCACATTGGTAAATAATTCAGTCAACCTCCATCAATTTGGAAATGAATGAGTTAAGGTTAATTCTTGTCTGTTTTTGTTTCACTTACATTTGATATTTATTTCGTACCTTGAATTAATAAAATCTTACTTCTGACACACACACACACACACACACATGAAGATCTCTTTTCCAAAATACTTGAGATGAGAAGTGTTTCAGATTTTTGCATTTTTTGGAATATATATCTATATATAGGAATATATATATATTTGGAATATATATATTGGAATATATATATTGGAATATATATATTGGAATTATATATATATATATATATATATATGTAATGAGATATCTTGGGGATGGTTCCTAAGTCTATAAACACAAAATTGATTTATGTTTTATATACACTTTACATAAAAAAGACTGAGGGTAATTTTATATAATATTTTTAGTGAGCCTGTATTTTAAAATTTTTAAAAAATTTTATTTATTTGAAAGGCATAGTTACACACAGAGAGGAAGAGACAGAGACAAAGAGAGAGAGAGAGATACCTTCCATCTGCTGATTCACTCCCCAAATGGCTGTGATGGTCAGGGCTGGACCAGGCTGATTCCAGGCACCAAGAATTCAATCCTCAGTTCTCCCATGTGGTGGCAGGGATCTAAGTCCTTGGGTCATCTGCTACCTTCCCAGGTACACTAGAAGGGAGCTGGATCAGAAGTAGAGCAGCAAGGACTTACACTGGCACTCTAATATGGGATGCTGGTGTCCCGGAAGGCCGGCTTAACCTACTGTTATTGCTATCCTGAATCTTGAGTTTTTTTTTTTTAAAGATTTATTTTAGTTTTTTTTTTTTTTTTTTTTTTTTTTTGACAGGCAGAGTGGACAGTGAGAGAGAGACAGAGAGAGAAAGGTCTTCCTTTGCCGTTGGTTCACCCTCCAATGGCCGCCGCTGCAGCCGGCGCACCGCGCTGATCCGATGGCAGGAGCCAGGACCCAGGTGCTTTTCCTGGTCTCCCATGGGGTGCAGGGCCCAAGCACCTGGGCCATCCTCCACTGCACTCCCTGGCCATAGCAGAGAGCTGGCCTGGAAGAGGGGCAACCGGGACAGAATCTGGCACCCCGACCGGGAATAGAACCCGGTGTGCCGGCGCCGCAAGGTGGAGGATTAGCCTATTGAGCCACGGCGCCGGCCTGATTTATTTTAGTTTTTAAAAAATATTTATTTTATTTATTTGAAAGGCACAGTTACAGGGGGAGAGAGAGAGAGAGAGAAAGAGAGAAAGAGAAAAGTCTTCCAGCTGCTGATTCACCCCCCAAATGGCCACAATGGCCGGAGCTGAGCCCATCCAAAGCCAGGAACCAGGAGGTTCTTTGAAGTTTCCACATTGGTGCAGGGGCCTAAAGACTTGGGCCATCTTCTGCTGCTTTCCCAGGTGCATTAGCAGGGAGATGGGTCGGAAGTGGAGCAGCTGGGACTTGAACCATTGCCTACATGGGATGCTGGCACTCCAGGCTAGTACCACAACGGTGACCCCATGAGCCTGTATTTTTTTTTTTTTACAGGCAGAGTGGACAGTGAGAGAGAGAGAGACAGAGAGAAAGGTCTTCCTTTGCTGTTGGTTCACCCTCCAATGGCCGCTGAGGCTGGCGCTGCGCTGATCCGAAGCCAGGAGCCAGGTGTTTCTCCTGGTCTCCCATGCGGGTGCAGGACCCAAGCACTTGGGCCATCCTCCACTGCACTCCCTGGCCACAGCAGAGAGCTGGCCTGGAAGAGAGGAGCAACCGGGACAGAATCCGGTGCCCCAACCGGGACTAGAACCTGGAGTGCCGGCGCTGCAGGCGGAGGGTTAGCCTATTGAGCCGCGACGCCGGCCATTGAGCTTGTATTTTTAAAAAAATGATTTATTTATTTATTTATTTGAAAGGCAGGGTGACAGAGAGAGGGAGAGACAGACAGAGATCTTCCATCTACCGATTCACTCCCCAAATGCCCACAACAACTGGGCTGGGCCAGGCCAAAGCCAGGAACCAGGAACTCAGTCTGGGTCTCCCACATAGGTGACAGGGACCCAAGAATTTGAGTCATTGCCTGCTGCCTCCCAGGGTGCATATGAGCAGGAAGTTGGGTTGGAAGTGGAGGCAGAACCTGAATCCAGGTACTCTGATGTGGAATACATGCTTCCCAAGTGGTGGCTTACCTGCTGCACCAAGATGCTTGTCTTTTTTTGAGACAGACATTCTTGTATAAGTGTTTTTTTTTTAGATTTTAAAAAGTTTATTTATTTGAGTGGTAGAGTTACAGACAGTGAGAGGGAGAGACAAAGGTCTTCCATTCACTGATTCACTCCCCAAATGGCTGCAATGGCCAGAGCTGAGCTGATCCCAAATTGGGAGCTAGGAGCTTCTTCCAGGTCTCCCACGCAGATGCAGGGGACCAGGCACTTAGGCCATCTTCCAGTGCTTTCCCAGGCCATAGCAGAGAGCTGGATTGGAAGAGGAGCAGTTGGGACTCGAACTGGAGCCCCTATGGGATGCTGGCACTGCAGGTGGAGGATTAACCTACTGTTCCACAGTGCCGGTCCCGTATAAGTGCTTTGATGCTAAATAATTTTTAGTAAAATACTTGGGACTTGTATTAGTCAACTTTTAGCTGCTTTAACTGATATACTGAAAATAACTTCTGGGGAAGATAGAAGGTTTATTTTGGCTTACAGTTTGAAGATTCACAGGTCAAGATTGGTTGCTCCTTTGGTCTGGTGTGTGATGTGAATGGTGGGTGACAGAAGTTGTGTGGTGATCCAGGAAGCACAGAGACAAAGAACTTTCTTCTACCCTCTAAGTTAAATCTCTTTTTAAGCTGCCGTGGTTGAACCACGGGCTCCACCCTAGCAGCGTAACCCAATCTAATTCAGTTGCTTTCCAAAGGCCCATCTTCTGATACAAACTGAATCTAACCTCCATCCTTGATCCATGAACCACTGATCCGTTAACCATTAACATAAGAAGGTTTTGGGATTTGAATGTTGGCATGAGTTTGAGGAACAAAACAGGTAGATTTGTTACTGTAATTAGATGTGTCCTTGAATACTGATGAGAATAATTATTGTCACTTTGATAGGTCGATCATTCGAAGTAGAAGATTTACAAGGTACAGAAACTAAAGAGCAAAGCCTTTCACATGGAGACAGTGGACCGTGTGGCCATTTTGCCCATTGCATTTGTTACAGCGAAGGAGGAAATCCATTCTTTCCTTGGGTTCATCTCAACATTTGGGTGAAGTCTGATATCGAACGTGAGATATGTTTTTACTAGTCTAACTCTTTGTTTCTCCCTTCCTTTCCAATGGACTATTTTAGAAGAAATGGAGCTGTCACCCACATCAAGATTCAGAACACTGGTGATTATTATGACCTCTATGGAGGGGAGAAGTTTGCCACTTTGGCTGAGCTGGTTCAGTATTACATGGAACACCATGGGCAGCTGAAGGAGAAGAATGGAGATGTGATTGAGCTCAAGTACCCTCTGAACTGTGCAGATCCTACCTCTGAACGGTCAGTGACATTTTTGGGACACAGACTCTGTGTCACTCCTGTGCCATGCGTGTCATGCAAGTGCAGTGTGGTGAGTTGTGTGTGACTCACCGACTCCAAAGCTGGTGTCTGTTTCTCAGTGAAAATGTTACTAAAGTAAGAAGAGTAGTATCAAGTTATTCTCAGATTGACCTTGCCTTGCAGAAGCTTGATAAAGCGTTCCTTGGACTCACTTTGCGGGGTCTCACGCTGTTCCTGTACATACGTGGCACATGCAGTACTTCTAAGCTTTGTTGCACTTCAGTTGAAAACCTTTGAGGGTATTGAGAGGAAGACAAATGGTAATGGAGACACCAGGATCGCAGCAGCTCTCTGGGCGGCTCCTGACCAGTAGTTACTCAGCAGTCCACCAGCAGATGTCAGTTGAAGCCCGGAAGTGGAAACGCAGAGAGAACTCGGAGGGCCAGCTTTGTCATCTGTTCTTTTCATGTTATATCCACGAATGTGGGAGGGCCCTTATTTAACGGGAACTGCATTATGTTGGAGATCTTCCCCTGGTGTGGGAACCAAGTGATGCAAGCTGGGGCCTGACCGACTTGCACGTCTCGTACTGGGTTTCTGCATCCCCGGCCGCCTCTGATTCAGCACAGGTGCAGGGTCTGCTACTGAGGTTTGTCTGTCTGTATCGGCAGGTGTGGGTTTTTTTTTTTTTTTTTTTCAGCTTTACACCATTACATCAGTGCTGTTCATGTGCCAATAATTTGTTTCTGACTCCCCCTGCAGCTTCCAAGCAGAGGCTGTCGGCCAGCTCTGCAGTTCGTTTCTACGCTGCACTCTTTCCAGTTGAGTGTGGATGAGAAAGAACTCAGAGACCTTTCCTTTAGTGGTGGACGGTTAGCATAACCCGCCTCAGTCATGCTTGCTTTCCTACTGAGGTCCTGAGGGAAAAGGCCCACTGCCTACGTGACTATGTGACGATGCTTCCCACAACAACTTAGAGCAGTGTTGGCTCAAAGTCTGTCCTTGAGTGACCTTTGGCAGCCTACGTCAGGACTCTGTGGCCTGCTAGTTAAGCCTCTAGATTTTTGGGTCCATTCGGACTTAAATGTATTAATTGATGACTCTGAGTATGGGGTGTGAGAATTCACATTTTTTTTTAAGTTTTATTTATTTATTTGAAAATCAGAGTTACACAGAGAGAGAAGGAGAAGCAGAGAGAGAGAGAGAGAGAGAGAGAGAGAGAGAGAGAGAGTCTTCCGTCCGCTGGTTCACTCCCCAGTTGGCCACAACAGCCAGAGCTGTGCCATTCTGAAGCCAGGAGCCAGGAGCTTCTTCCAGGTCTTCCCACACGGGTGCAGGGGCCCAAGGACTTGGGCCATCTTCCACTGCTTTCCCAGGCCATAGCAGAGAGCTGGATTGAAAGTGGAGCAAACCAGCGCCCATATGGGATGCCCGCACTGCAGGCGGCAACTTTACCCGCTAAACCACAGTACCAGCCCCAAGAATTCACATTTTTAACAAAATCTGTCACACAACTCCAAGTCTTAGTGTGCATTGAAATTTAAAATGATAGTCCTCTATATAGCCCACAGACATGACAGCTAATATGGAGGTTATTGAAGTATAGATTGGAAATATGGCAAAATTTAGAACGTTTGAATTAATTTATAACAAAGATCCTTTTTAATCTTCAATAAAGTAATGGCAAACACTCAAAATGATTTCCTGTCTCTGTCACAACTTTAAACATATTTATTTATTTGAAAGATAAACACACAAAAGAGAATGAATCTACTGTCCTTTGGTTCACTACCCAAATTCCTACAACGCGAAGTTTGGGCCAGGCTGAAGCCAGGAACTCAGTCCCATTTTGGTGACAGAGACTCAACTTCTTCATTTTTTTTTTAAGATTTATTTATTTATTTCAACATCAGAATTACACACACAGAGAGAGGGAGAGAGAGAGGGAGAATCTTCCATTTGATGGTTCACTCCCCAATTGGACACAATGGCCAGAGCTGTGCCGATCCGAAGCCAGGAGCCAGAAGCTTCTTCCTGGTCTCCTACGTGGGTGCAGGGACCCAAGGACTTGGGCCATTTTCTACTGCTTTCCCAGGCCATAGCAGAGAGCTGGATTGGAAGTAGAGCAGCCAGGTCTCTAACCGGTGCCCTTATGGGATGCCGGCGTTTCAGGCCGGCCCCGAGACTCCACTTCTTGAGTGATCACCGACTGCCTCCCAGGGTGTGCATTAGCAGGAAGGTGGAATTGAAGGGGAGCTAGGACTCAGACCCGGATACTTTGATATGGGTGCAGGCATCCCAAGTGGTGTTCCTACTGCTGTGCCAAATGCCTGCCCCTGCAGTGTCTTATTAGAACTTTCTTATATGGCTGTGATAGAATAATTGGTCTTTTAAGAGTGGGCAATCAAAAAGAGCAAATTGTGTCTTTAAAAAATGAGAGATTTGGGGCCGGTACTGTGGCACAGCAGGTTAACGCCCTGGCCTGAAGCGCCAGCATCCCGTAAGGGCGCCGATTCTGGTCCCGGCTGCTCCTCTTCTGATCCAGCTCTCTGCTATGTCCTGGGAAAGCAGTAGAAGATGGTCCAGGTCCTTGGGCCCCTGCACCCATGTGGGAGACTTGATAGAGGCTTCTGGCTCCTGGCTTCATATGGGCGCAGCTCTGGCTATTGTGGCCATTTGTGGAGTGACCCATCAGATGGAAGACCTCTCTCTCTCTCTCTCTCTGCCTCTCCTCTCTCTGTGTAACTCTGACTTTCAAATAAATAAATAAATCTTCTAAAAAAATTGAGAGATTTAATTGAAAAACTGGAAGACATTTGTCTCCAAATGACTGGTCATTTTAACATTTTTGTCATTTTCCTGTCTTCCTGAACTGCGAATTCTGTCTTATGTGAGATTGATCAGTCCCTTGCAGGGACTAATTCGTAATTGTCTTAGGAGAGCTGACTATATATGGTAGTTATTTATTGATTGATTGATTGATTGCTATTTCCTTGAAATTTATATAAACTTTCTATATAATCTGCCATACAGTGCCATGTGTTATGCTTAAAAATCATTTCAGACTGGCCGGTGCCGTGGCTCACTAGGCTAATCCTCCGCCTTGCGGTGCCGGCACACCGGGTTCTAGTCCTGGTCGGGGTGCCGGATTCTGTCCCGGTTGCCTCTCTTCCAGGCCAGCTTTCTGCTGTGGTCCGGGAGTGCAGTGGAGGATGGCCCAAGTGCTTGGGCCCTGCACCAGCATGGGAGACCAGGAGGAAGCACCTGGCTCCTGCTTTTGGATCAGCGCGGTGCACCGGCTGCAGCGCGCCAGCCGCGGCGGCCATTGGAGGGTGAACCAACGGCAAAGGAAGACCTTTCTCTCTGTCTCTCACTGTCCATTCTGTCTGTCCAAAAAAAAAATTCAGTAATGAGAAGGATGCTTTGTATCCAGAACATACGTGTGGGATGATCATATGAAATCATAGATAGGATCTGCAAAATACATGAAATTGCAAGAGCAAGCCAGTTAATCCAGTGGCATACTGTCTTGAGTAGGGAAAACGTGGTGAGGCTATGAATTTTGCCTGTGAATGAATGAATGAATGAATGAGGCAGTGGTCCTCACCTGGGGTTTTACTCTGCAGGAAACATTAGCAATGACTGCAGTATTTACGGTAGTTTTAGAAAAGAATGTTGTGAACTGGCAGTGGAACTCAATTTGTTTTCATTCTTAAAACCAGGTGGTTTCACGGGCACCTCTCTGGGAAAGAAGCAGAGAAATTATTGACTGAGAAAGGAAAACATGGCAGCTTCCTGGTCCGCGAGAGCCAGAGCCACCCTGGAGATTTTGTTCTCTCCGTCCGCACTGGCGACGACAAGGTGGAGAGCAATGACGGCAAGTCCAAGGTGACCCACGTCATGATTCGCTGTCAGGTAATGCTCCGCCCGGCCTGCAGGGCTGCAAACTGTCGCCCTGGGGGGTTTTCCCCTGCGAGGAGACAGATGCTGTGCGGCCCAGGTCAGCGTTTCTGCACTTGTGGTATGTTGATTATAACTGTTTCAGGATTTCAAAACTCTTTTGAGTCATTTACTTCCAGGTTATCTCTGGCAGATTAAATCATGCCTAACAACCCCCTCTCCCCCCATGATGGGAATGCTTGAGATCTACTCTTCTAGCAAAGTCCAGTCTGACAAGACGTTGTTACTGACTGTGGCCCCTGCGCTTCCGCATCCTACTGAAAGCTGTGCACTCTGGCCAGCCCCGCCCCTTGCCCCAGCCCCTGGTGACCACTGTTCTGCTCTGTGTCACCATGGGTGTGTTTTTAGCTTCCAGTTGTGAGTGAGCTCACGAAGTGTTTGCCTTTCTTTCCTGGCTTTTTACACTTACGTAATGTCTGCAAGTATAATGTTGTCACACATGTCAAGATTTGCTCCCCCTCCCCCCTTTTATGGCTGAATAATTTTCCAGTATTTGTGCATGCACACATATACATACACACACCACATTTTAAAATAAAGATTTATTTATTATTTGAGAGGTAGAGTTACAGAGAGAGAGAGAGAAAGGTCTTCCATCCACTGGTTTACTCCCCAAATGGCTGCAGTGGCTGCAGCTGGGTCGATCTGAAGCCAGGAGCTTCTTCCGGATCTCCTGTGTGAGTGAAGGGGTCCAAGCACTTGGGCCATCTTTCATTGCTTTCACAGGCTATAGCAGAGAGCTGGATCGGAAGAAGAGCAGCTAGTACTTGAACCAGCACCCCTATGGGATGCCAACACCACAGGCAGAAGCTTAGCTTTCTGTCCCATAGCACTCTCCCCTCCCCCATTTTTATTCATCTGATCTGTTGCTGGACGTGTAGGTTGTTTCTGTATCCCATCTATTGTAGATATTGCTGCCGCGAACACAGGAATGCAGGAAGCACAATAGTTAAACACAAAGGTAATACATGCCGTCTTTTTGTCTTGAAAGGAACTGAAATACGATGTTGGTGGAGGAGAGCGGTTTGATTCTCTGACAGATCTGGTGGAACATTACAAGAAAAATCCTATGGTAGAAACCTTGGGCACAGTGCTGCAACTCAAGCAGGTAAGTGGCTCAGAAAGCTACAGCTCCTTCTCCTTTTAAAGTTTTGAAACCCCAATTTAGAGTTTTCCGAACTTACAGGGGTAGACAGAGTAGCGCTGTCAACGTCCATGTGCTCGTTCTTCAGCCTCAATTGTAACTGATTCTTTAGTCCTTCCTTCTGTATGCTGTGTTCACTGGCCACCTCCGTGGTGTCTGGAAACCAAGTCCAGATGTTGTGGAATTCCACTGGTGTCTGTGAAGAGCCTGATGGCTTTAGAGGAAGCTTTCAGCATGGATCCACTCTGGTTGTTGTTAGGTGACCACATGGACATTAAAGTTGTTGCTATTTCGGAGTTCACCCTTATGACAGTGGCAGATGATAGAATTTTTCAAAATAATGTTGTGGTCTATTTATAAAGAAAAATAGGATTGAATTTTTATCAGCAGAGTAATGTGTGTGTGGAATTGAAGAAAGTTTCGTTTCCTAGCAGCACAGAAGAGAAGGTGAAACTGCATTTGAAAACTTAAATAAATTATTATTATTTATTTTCATTTTATTTGAAAGAGAGTCAGAGATAGACAGAGAGAAGGCTTCTATCTGCTGATTCCCTTCCCAAATGGCCACAACAGTCAGGACTGGGCCAGGCCAGAGCCTGGAACTCAGTTTGGGTTTCCCATGTTGGTGGCAGGGACCCAAGTACTTGGGCCCTCACCTCTGCCTCCCAGGCTGTGCATAAGTGGGGAGCTAGGATCAGAGGTAGAACCAGGACTAGAACTCTGATGTGGGAGACAGGTGTCCTAAGTGGCCGAACGCCTGCCCCTGAATTTGAGAATTTTATTGTGGCATACCGCATCCCGAGAGGCCTGTCCTTGCCTGCAGGCTTTCTTTATATATTAACATTATATTTTCTTCATTTTACACCTACTGCTGAACTTGATCAGCCCCTCAATACAACCCGTATAAACGCAGCTGAAATAGAGAGCCGGGTTCGAGAACTGAGCAAACTGGCCGAGACCACAGATAAAGTCAAGCAAGGCTTTTGGGAAGAATTTGAGGTAAGTTCTTAAAAAGCTTTTCACATGAAGTTATTAAATCCTATTTTTGGTAGAAGAGAAGTTGGTCTTGTTTTTGGACTTGGATCTGAAACACTTGAATCTGACATCCTTTCTTAATTCAGCCATTGATTGACATGGAACAAGTTGCCGAGGGGCCTCTTTGAAATAGAAGGGCGCTGTGTTCCCAGAGACGAGTTGGCAGTTAGTACGGAACGGGCGCGCCAACAGCTCCATTTGGCTTTTTTGGTTTGGACCACTGGCAGAAACTCAGAAAAACAAAAGTATCTAATTCCTTTGGAGGATTTCCAGCATTCACTGGGGTCTTTAGAAAAAATCTATAGCCTTATTGCAGTGAGTAAGTCAAAGACAAATGGCTCATGTTGGCTCTAATTTAGGACTGACTTGGTATCGTTGGGAAGCTAAGGGAACCCATTTCTCTCCTGAAAGCAGCTTGGGTGGAGAATGTCCCTGATGGGGCTCTGCGCAGTTCTCCTGCTCTTCCGTGTAACTTACCTTCGACACTGTGATCTCTTTCTGTTCGCATCTATTTGAGTGAAACTTGTTCAAAAACAGAAATTCTGGCATATTGCCCTGTGTGGTTGTCCTCTGCATTTAGCACTCAGCAAGGTCTCTTGCACGTAGCAGAAACTCCATGAATGTTTGTTGAATGAGTATTTATATTTAGCTAATGCTTACATAATGTAAAAAGTTTTTTTTTATTTATTTGAAAGAGAGAAAGATAATCTTCCTTCTGGATTACTCCCCAAATGCCCACAAGAGCTGGGTCTGGGACAGGCCGAAGTCAGGAGCCAGGGACTCCATCTGGGTTTCCCACGTGGATGGCAGCCTTGCTCTGCTGCCTCCCAGGGTGCCTCCCAGGGTGCACGTTAGCAGGAAGCTGGCTTGGAAGTGGGGGTTGGGTGCCATCCAAGATCCCGGGCACTTCAATGTGAGATGCAGGCGTCACACGCAGCAGGCTACCCCTCCGTGCCATGATGCTCGCCATCATTTCGTTATGACTGTTCTTTTTGATGGAACTGATCATTCCATACTTTTGGTGAGACTTTTGCGTTTACAAATAGTTGTGGAATGAACGATTGGGCAGTGTTGCCCTTTTAGCCCTGGCGTGTCAGAGCAGCACGGTGAGCTGGCTAACATTTCCGTTCTGCAGGTGCACAGCTGAGGCTCAGGGAGTTTAAACTGTCCAGACCTGACATGGGCTGAGCTCCAGCACTGGGGATGGGTGCGGCCCAACAGCGCAGAGCAGAGACTTGAGTCCAGGCTTATTCTCTCTTATCAGGCGTGGGGTCAAGTGCTAAGGGCACTGTAATGAGCAAGGCAGAACAGATTTTTGCCTAAAGGAGCATTGAAAAGCATCCCTGAAAAGCGATGACGAACGTAACGAGCCGGGATTTCAAACTCTCCAGCTCACCGCTTGCCTCATTCTACCCCTTCTGCCTACTTAACAAAATGCAACATTGCAGCAATCATTTCTTTTTTATTTATTTTACTTATTTGCAAGTCAGAGAAAAAGAAACAGAGGTAGAAGGATGGAGGGAGCTCCCATCTACTGGTTCAATCCCCAAATGCCCACAACAGCTGGGGCTGGGTCAGGCCCAAGAGGAGCCTGGGATTCTAGCCAGGTCTTCCCTGTGGTGGCAGAGACACAGTGCATGAGCCATCACTTGCTGCAGCCCAGGGTGTGCATTAACAGGAAACTGGAATCAGAAGCAGAAGTTCTATTGGAAGTTTTTCTGGGGCCGGCGCTGTGGCGTAGTGGGTAACAGCTGGTAAACCTGGCGCCTGCAATGCCGGCATCCCATATGGGTGCCGGCTCGAGATCCAGCTGCTCCACTTCCAATCCAGCTCTCTGCTGTGGCCTGGGAAAGCAGAAGAAGATGGTCTAAGTCCTTGGGCCCCTGCACCTGTATGGGACATCAGGAGGGGGCTCTTGGCTCCTGGCTTCGGATCTGTGCAGCTCCAGCCAATGCAGCCAATTGGGGAGTGAACCAGCAGTTGGAAGACCTCTCTCTGCCTCTCCTTTTCTCTCTGTGTAACTCTTTCAAATAAATAAATAAATCTTAAAAAAAAAAAAAAAGTTTTTCTTTGCCAAGACTACATAGCAGTGAAATATCAGCAGGCACTTGAGTCCTGTGTGGTTTCTGGTTTTATGTTCTGAACAGTAACTGATATTTATTGCTTGGACCCCTTGATTCATAAGGGATTCTAAGGTAATGATTTTATAATTTTATGATTCTTCATTATTTATTTGGTGGGATGTTTGATTCTTTTTTTTTTTTTTTTTTTTTTTTTTTTTTTTTTTTTTTTGGACAGGTAGAGTTAGACAGTGAGAGAGAGAGACAGAAAGGTCTTCCTTCTGTTGGTTCACCCCCACAAATGGCCGCTATGGCCAGTGCTGCGCCGATCCAAAGCCAGGAGCCAGGTGCTTCCTCTTGGTCTCCCATTGGGTACAGGGGTACAAGCACTTGGGTCATCCTCCACTGCCCTCCTGGGCCACAGCAGAGAGCTGGACTGGAAGAGGAACAACCAGGACTAGAACCCAGCGCCCATATGGGATGCCGGCACTGCAGATGGAGGATTAACCAAGTGATCCACGGCGCCGGCCTTTTTTTTTTTTTTTTTTTTTTCTAAGTAGTTTCCAAAATAACGTTCTGGGGCTGTTGTGACATAGTGGGTGGAGCTGCTGTCTGTGATGCCGGCATCCCATATGGGTGCTAGTTCGAGTCTTGGCTGCTCCATTTCCTATCCAGCTCCCTGCTAATGGCCTGGGAAGAGCAATGGAATGTGGCCCAAGTACTTGGGCCCCTGCTACCCATGTGGGAGACCTGAAAGAAGCTCCAGGCTCATGGTTTCTGTCTGGCCAGTCCCCAGCCATTACAGCCATTTTGGGGAGTGAACCAGTGGATGGAAGATCTCTGTCTTTCTCTCTCACTGTAACTCTGCTTTGCAAATAGATAAAAATAAATATTTTTAAAAATCAAAATAACATACTGTAAAGTTTTATTTTATATCAATATATACTCATGGATGTTTAACACATTTGATGTATTTCTGTCTACAAAATTTATTATCATATTTGCTGTTAAGATTTTTTTTAAAAAAGATTTATTTATTTATTTGAAAGACAGGGCCACAGAGAGTGGTAGAAACAGACAGAGAGAGGTCTTCCATCCACTGGTTCATTCCCCAAATGGCTGCAGTGCCAGAGCTGGGAACCAGGAGATTCTTCTAGGTCTTCCATGCGGGTGCAGGGGCCCAAGGACCCAGGCCATCCTGTGCTGCTTTCCCAGGCGCATTAGCAGGGAGCTCGGTCAGAGTGGAGCAGCCCAGGACTTGAACTGGTGCCCATATGGATGCTGGTGCTGCAGGCAGGGGCTTTAACCCACTGCGCCAAAATGCCAGGCCCAGCTCTTCTTACCTTCGGTCAGTGTGAGCTCTGCGGGCTGGCTTCTAGCCCTTCTATTCAGCTTGAGCAGACCCTGCTTGATTCCTCTTTCTGGTGGATTGCCTTTTCACGGGCTAATTGCTTTGCAGTGCAGAACTGCGTCTTTCATTCCCCCACCCAGTGGGCTGACCTCTCCCCTTTTTCTGCGTTTCCTCCCCTTTTCCTTCCTTCTCTTTGTTCATTTCAAGGGAAGTGGTGTTTCTAGACTGTAATCTGGGTATCAGAGTTCATTGCTGCTAGGTTGGTTATTACTTCTAGACCTCGTCAGTGCATGGGGCTAGACGTTTTTTAAAAATTTTTTCCCTTGAAATAAAATACATTCTGAGTTCAGACGATACTTCCAAATCAAGTTCAGGACTTTGGAGTTTTTATTAACCTCATTGATCTTGGTTACCTCTGCATCTTCTTCCTCTGGTGCTAGAATTTCTATTCTCAAAGCTGTTACGTGATGACTTATTTGCTTGCATCCCACATTGCCTCAAAATGGTAACACTTCTTAATCTGATTACTGAAAATGGTTGAATATTTTTGCAGTTTCTTTCTTAATCCTTGAGAGGTGTAGAGTCAGATCAGTGCCTTCAATTCATTTGTCATTCTCTGTGTGGTTACAAATGAGCGGAGTGTGCATTCACTTACTTCTGTCATTTTACATTGGAACCTAAAGTTTTATTTATAATTATGCAGAGCATGCACTTCGATTTGGAAGTCAGGTTTCATACTAAATACATTCCTTTTATCCCTGTCCTTTCCTTCTCTGTATTTAACTGTAGTTAAAAAACTGTAATTTATCATTACGTGTTAAAAATGTAAGGAAATATGTATATATTCCTATTTTTTCTGAAACAAACATAGTGCAACTTTATATACACTCTTTGCCTTTTTTTTTTTTTTTTTTTTTTGGACAGGCAGAGTGGACAGTGAGAGAGACAGACAGAGAGAAAGGTCTTCCTTTGCCGTTGGTTCACCCTCCAATGGTGGCCACGGCTGGCGTGCTGCGGCCTGCGCACCATGCTGATCCAAAGGCAGGAGCCGGGTGCTTCTCCTGGTCTCCCATGGGGTGCAGGGTCCAAGCACTTGGGCCATCCTCCACTGCACTCCCTGGCCACAGCAGAGAGCTGGCCTGGAAGAGGGGCAACCGGGACAGAATCCGGCGCCCCAACTAGGACTAAAACTCGGTGTGCCAGCGCCGCAAGGCGGAGGATTAGCCTATTGAGCTGCGGCGCCGGCACTACATACACTCTTTTCTAACCTTTTCAGCATCTTGGACGTCAGTCCATGGTAGTATCTGAAGATGCTCTTCATTCATTTTTTTACTGCATAGTACTGCATTGTGTGGTTGAAGTACAGTTTATTCAACGTATGGATAGGCATTTGGGTAATTTCTAAATGAATTACAAAGAGGGTCATGATAACCATGTCCTTGTGTCTTTTCCTGTTTTTTTTTTTTTTTTTTTTTTAAGTTAAAAAATGATAATAGTTTCTCATCTTTCTTAAAATAGTCTTGATCTTTTTTTTTAAAAAAAAGTTTATTTTTCATCTACTTGAAAGGCAGAGCAAGAGTGAGAGAGCACATGTGCAAGAGAGGTAGAGAAGTAGAGAGAGAGAGAGAGAGAGAGAGAATGAGAGCGAGGGAGAGGGGAGATCTTCCATTTGCTGGTTCACTCCCCAGATGTCTACAACAGTGAGGGCTGGACCGGGCCGAAACCTGTAGCCCAGAACTTCATACTGATCTTCCCTGTTGATGGCAGGGCCCAGTGCTTGAACTGTCATCTGCTGCCTCCCAGGGTATACTGACCGGAAACGATGGCCAGCAGAGCAGCCAGGACCTGAACTGGCTCTCTGATGTGGAGTGAAAAGTGCCCCAAGCAGCGGCTTCACCTGCTGCCCCACAGTGCCTGCCCCTGCTTCCCATCCTTAACTTTCATTATATATTAGACAAGATTTTGGTTAGCATATTTAACATCTGCAAAATACTGTTGTTAATTAAAATGTCAGTTAAATATAAGGAAGTTATTTTGTGATCTGAATTCTTTTTAGTCTTATATTTCCTTCAGAAATGATGATCTATACATAAATGACTTTTCATGGAAAGTTATTTTTTTTAATAAAGATTTATTTATTTGTTTGAGAGGCAGAGTTACAGAGAGAGAGAGGGTGAGACAGAGAGGTCTTCCATCTGCTGGTTCAACAGCTCAGTGGCTGGAGCTGGCCTGATCTGAAGCCGGGAGCCAGGAGCTTCCTCCAGGTCTCCTGTGTGGGTGCAGGGGCTCAAGTACCTGGGCCATCTTCTGCCGCTTTCCTAGGCGCATTACTAGGGAGCTGGATCGTAAGTGGAGCAGCCAGGACTCAAACTGGCATCCATATGGGATTCTGGCATTGCAGATAGTGGCTTTACCTGCTATACCACAGTGCTGGCTCCTAAAGTGACTTTGGATCTAAAAATTTTAGCAGAGAGGTGGAATGACTGCATTTGCAAAAATGCTTTGGCCTGGCTCAGCCCTGGTCGTTGGTGGCCATTTGGGGAGTGAATGATGGGTTGGAAGACTTCTCTCTGTCTCTTCCTCACTCTCTGTAAATATGCCTTTCAAATAAATAAGAAAAATCATTAAAAAAAAAAAAAAAAAAAAGAAAAACAAAACTTTCCCAGAGAGCTGGTGGCAAGGGCTGCTTTTCATGGTCCCATTGGGATCAAGATATGACCTTAGAAGCCCAGCTCTCTGATGGAAAAAGACAGTGGATCTAAGTGCTGACCTGATGGTTTCACTCTGTGACATCTCAGATTCAGCTCATCTTTTATACATTATTTGTAACAAAAAGGGGGAAATTGAGTTGGCTTTAGAGGGAAATGGAAAATAACAAGATCACAGCCATACAAGGTCTCTGTAGAGGTCAGGTTGAGGCGGTGCCCTAAATCAGGGCATTAACATTTCTTCGAAACTGAAGCGTGTCTCAGGAGCTGGCGTCCTGCTTGCTAGCTCTCTTACGTGCCTGCTTCTCCACTTCAGCCAGTTTTTAAAAAAATCGCCCTTTCAGGTTGGACCCAGGGGAATGAGACCGAGAACAAAGCAAACCGCTCTAGAAAAAAGCAGATCCTTGGAAGCAGATCCCCCCGTTATAATTTAAATCCTCTGAAGCCAAACTGAACACAGCAAGGCAGTGTTACTTCAGTGATTATACCTTCGTGCACCAGAGGGTGATAAATCTGGGCCCTGATGGTTCTGAAAATGACGCTGGCAGTAATTTAACCCTGGCAGCCATTTTTTTAAATTTTGTCTCTGCTCAGCTCCTGGTTTTCTGTAAAACTGTGCATCGTTTCTGGTGTGTTTACCCAGAAGATACCTATAAATTACCTTTGCTTTTGACGCATCTTAAAATACGAAGTCTTCGTTAAAGCTCGTTGATTTTTTTCTCCTTTGCTACTGAAATAAATTCAGGTTGATGATTTCCATCTAGGATATGTTGTGTAATCAAAATGCCATGAATCTAAGTCTTTGATTTTTCCTGGAGATTGCCCGTTTCTGAGCCGTGTAAACATCTCACATCTGCTCATGAATGTAAAGAGGTGGATAATATTTCCAAATTTATGGACATCCAGTAAAGTTCTGCCCCAGTGAGCCTGACAGTAAAGGAGTGGCATGGCAGTTTATGGTTCTGTACGTCTGCGCTTGCGATGGGCACATTATGCCAGGCTTGAGTCAGCCTGTGCCTCGTGGCAAGGTGGGTATTGCATGGCCACCTTTATGTGGCGTTTGCCTTCTGTGCCTGTCCCTCCCTTTTGAGTCCTCTAGGCCTGAGCTGCCAGGGGACACTGGTCTGAGCCTGGGCGCTTGCCTTCACCGACGTCAGGGTCGGTTGCCTAGAGGATCTAGGTGCTGCCAGTCCTTTGGGCCTCACTCTTCCTCTCCACCCTCCTCTAGCTTGCTGCCCTCTCTGTGTCCAGAATCCCTGTTCCCTCCTCATCTTTTCTAGTCTTTTTCCATCAGCAGATTTTCAGTTTCTTGACTTACAGATTGTCCGACCCCTGTCAGATATGGAAAGTAGGGGCAGGTGTTTGGTGGTTAAGACACGTTTTGGGATGGCCACATCTCTTATTACAGTGCCTGGGTTTGAGTCCTGGTTCTGCTCCCAGTTCTAGCGTCCTGCTAGTGTGCACGCTGGGAGACAGCAGGTGATGGCTCAAGTACGTGAGTCCTCGCCAACCACAAGAGAGACCTGGATTATGTCTGGGCACCTGGCTTCAGCCTGGCCTAGCCCTGGCTATTGAAGGCATTTGGGGAGTGAAATAGTAGATGAAACGTCTCTGTCTATTACTATCTGTGTGTGTGTGTGTGTGTGTGTGTGTTTGTCTCCCTCTCAAATAGATTTTGAGGGGCTGGTGCTGCTGCATGCAGTGCCAGCATCTCGTGTGGGCACTGGTTCGAGTCCTGCCTGTTCCACAATCCAGCTCTCTGCTATGGCCTGGGAAACCAGTGGAAAACGGCCCAAGTCCTTGGGCCCCTGCACCCACTTGGGAGACCTGGAGGAGGCTCCTGGCTCTTGGCTTTGGATCGGCCCAGCTCCAGCTGCAGCTGCCATTTGGGGAGTGAACCAGTGGATGGAAGACCTTTCTCTCACTCTCTCGTTCTCTCTCTCTCTCTCTGACTCTGTGTAACTTTGCCTTTAAAATAAATATATCTTAAAAATATATATTTTGAAACTAGCAACTTTCAGTCTTTGTACCCAAGTCTCAGCAATTCTCATGGGTTCAGGTGCTACCTATCTGGAGTCCAAAGAGCAATGCCAAGTGCATGATCATGTGAACGAGGTGTGTCCGCCGTGGACTGCCCTCCTCGGGGAAAAGTGGTTCTTAGAGAGGAAGGTTGTAGTAAGGTGGGCAGACATCCCAAAAATATCACCTAAGACTATAGACACCAATGGTGTTGGTTTCTCTCCTTTCCTCCCTTCTTTCTTCCTTCCCCCTACTAATATTTATTGAACACAGACTCTGCTAGGCTCTGTTTTAGGGTCTGGGGATGTCAGCAATGAACAAATCAGTTTAAAAAAAATCTTTTTTTTAATTTTATTTTTATTTTATTTGAAGAGCAGAGAGGCAGAGCCAGGGAGAAAGAGAGAGAGAGAGATCTTCCATATGCTGGTTCACTCCCAAAATGCCTATAACAACCAGGGCTGGACCAGGGCAAAACCAGGAGCCCATAGATCTCCTATGTGGAGAGCAGGGACCTGAGCTATTCCATGCCACCTTTCAGAATACGCATTAGCAGGAAGTTGGATTAAAAGTGAAGTAGCTGGGACTCAAACTAGGCACCCTGACATGGGATGCGATATCTCAAGTGGTGACTTAACCATTGTGCCAAATGCCTGTCCCAAGAAGTCAGTCTTGATCCTTATAAAACTAACGTCCAATTGGAAGAGACAGATAGTAAACAAAGATACAGTTAAATACCCAGCACGTGAGATGATGATCACTCCTATGAAGAAAACAGAGTAGAGCGGGCCAGTGTTGTGGCACATCAGGTTAAGCTGCTGCTTGCATTGCTGGCATTCCTTGTTGGCGTGCCAGTTTTCGTTCCCATCCAGCTTCCCATCAAGGAAGACAGTAGGAGGTGACCCAAGTACTTGGGCCTCTGCCACTCATGTGGGAGACCAAGATGGAATTCCTAGTTCCTGGCTTCAGCCTGGCCTGACACTGGCTGTTGAAACCATTTGGTAAGTGAACCAGTAGATGGAAGGTTTCTGTCTTTCTCTCTCTGTTGTTCTACCTTTCAAATCAGTCAAGCAATCAGTCAGTATTAGAAAAAAAAGTAGGGTAGGTAGGATGTACAGGATGAATTGGTGAGGCGTGGCTTTCCCAGGTCTTCGGTGATACATGGCGTTTGAGCAGAGACCTGAGGGAGATAAAGGCACACATCATGTCAGCGCAGGAAGCGCGTTCCAGACAAAGGGAGCACGGAGCCTTGGCGTAGAATCAGCAAGCAGGCCAGTGCAGCAGTGTCTGGTGGAGGAGCAGACGGCGCCCGGATAGTGGTCAGTGGAAGGCTTTGGCCTTGTGCATGGAGGAGGGAGGAAGTCCATGGAGAGTGAGCATAGCGGGGCTGTGAGCGCGAACTGCGGGGGGAGGGCAGCCGGAGGGAGAAGGGGGAGCAGGGAGCCCTGTAAAGCGGCTGCTGCTGTTACCCAGGCAGAGAAATGGTGGGCAGGTGGTTGGGTCCTGCACCTGTTTCACAGGTTGTGTTGTCAGGATTTGGAGATGGAGGTTACAGGTCACATGACTTGACAGAGCCACGTCAGGGGTGGTGTGAAAGCCTGAGCCATTGGGAGGACAGAGTTGCTGTTTACTTAGATGAGGAAGACTGGAAGGAATAGGTTTTGGGGGAGGGGACCAGTTTTTATTTTGGACATGTGAGAGTTTGAATCGCCCATTAGACGTCTGTCTGGAGCATGATTCTGCAGTGAGTTCTGTGATGTTACAGCTGCGACTACGCTAGAACATTCTTCCTTCGTCACTTCTCTTCCTGGCTCACATCTCCTCACTCTTTTTTTTTTTGTAAAAGATTTTATTTATTTGACAGGTAGAGTTACAGACAGTGAGAGAGAGAGACAGAGAGAAAGGTCTTCCTTCATTGATTCACTCCCCAAATGACCGCAATGGCCAGAGCTACGCCGATCCGAAGCCAGGAGCCAGGTGCTTCTTCCTGGTCTCCCATGTGGGTGCAGGGGCCCAAGGACTTGAGCCATCCTCCACTGCCCTCCCAGGCCACAGCAGAGAGCTGGATCAGAAGTGGAGGAGCCAGGTCTTGAACCGGCGCCCATATGGGATGCCGGTGCTTCAGGTCAGGGCTTTACCCGCTGTGCCACAGCGCTGGCCCCCTCTTCACTCTTGAGTTCCCAGCCTCAGGGGCATTTTCTCGTGGAGACCTTCCTTGATGCCCCTCTCCATGGCTATATTGGTCTTTTCTGTTCCATGTGTGCAGGGCAGGGAATCCTTGTCTCTATGGTACGTGAATAATTTGTATGGTTGTTGGTTTCAGATACTAGGAATCCATACAAGCAGATAACGTTAGTAGATTTGTTGGAACAGAGAGAGATTTTGCTCAGGCAAAACTGATAAGGAACCAATATGGAGACCCATCTAGGTCCTGTTATTTTCTTTCGGCTGTGTTTATCTAGGAAAGAAAAAAACTCAGCAGTCCATGGGCCCCACAAAGACAAGGTCATTCTTGGTTTACTGTGGCTGCAGAATCCACAGAGAGCCTGGCAAGTGGTTTGCGCAGAGAAGTGTCTGTGGCATGTTGAATCTGACCACTTTCGGTAGTGAGAGAGCGTTCTGTTAATTCGGACTCTTGTGTATATTCAGCAAGAAAACAGCTTTTTGCTGCTTCAGAGTTCTGGGGAGTGTTCTGGGCTTTGCTCTGAGATGTTCTGCTTCTCTCTCCTACAGTCCGTCTTTATCTCAAGCCCATCTGAGGCCTGGTGGGCTCACATTTTTTTTTTTTTTTGTAAAGATTTATTTTATTTATTTGAAAGACAGAGTTACAGAGAGAGGTAGAGACAGAGAGAGGTCTTCCATCCACTGGTTCACTCCCTAGATGGCCGCAACGGCCGGAGCTGTGCTGATCCGAAGCCAGGAGCTTCTTCCGGGTCTCCCACTCAGGTGCAGGGGCCCAAACACTTGAGCCATCACTACTGCTTTCCCAGGCCACAGCAGAGAGCTGGGTTGGAAGTGGAGTAGCCGCGTCTCCAACCAGTGCCCATATGGGATGCTGGCGCTGCAGGCCAGGGTGTTAACCCGCTGCGTCACAGCGCTGGCCCCTGGGCTCACATTTTATCCTCTGAGATCACTGTACGCAAATGTCCAGAAAGATCTAATCTGGGTTTGCAGTGCTGAATTTCTGACAGCTTTTATTTTTAAACTTCCTGTTTCTGATTAATTAAAAAAAAAAAAAAAAAAAAAACCTCAAAAACCTCCAGTACCAACCCCTTTCAGCCCCAAATGAGCCAAAACACCCGTGTAATACCCTATTAACTGAGGTTACTTTTTTCTTAGTGCTGTAAAACGTGTTTCCTGTAGTAATTCCGTTGTTGTTTTTAAAAAGAACCCAGCTCCTTCCATTATGCAAGGCTCTCCTCTGTGAAGTGGGAAGAGCTGTTCTTGGTTGTCATAGCAGGGGCGGCCACGTGGCTGTCCCTGGACGCCCCTGCTGCCCTGCTCACCCGTGGGTCTCCTGGACAGGCCGGAGCGTCTCCCGGCTCACAGTCCAGTCTGATTGCTTTCATGCGATTGTGTCCTGCTTGGGGAGGGTTGGAAATCCTGCTGTGAGATGGTTAGGTTTGACGGAAACAAAGCTTCAAGTGCAGCCCAGAGCCACGTCCCACATGAGAATTCTGGCTGGTGATCTCTGGTGGCAGCCGTACCCAGGGCTCCAGTCTCCTGCTTAAAACCCTCCGGGATGGTGGGCTTGTGCTGTTGCCAGCGTTTTCCATCTCGGTGCGAGTTCGCAGTTGCCTACTAGAAGAGCTGCTGCTTTCCTGGGGAAAGAACGTTTCCGTGGACAGAGGTTTGCTTCCACAAGCTCAATGCTCCATGCTCGAGAAAGGTGTTTGTGGTGAAGTATTTCTCTTCTTCTTCTTTTGTCCCTGTCTCTCCTTCATCCCCCATGCTCTCTCGCTCTTGCTCTCGCTCACTCTCTCTCTCTCTCTGACCAAAAACGGGAGCCTGGAATTCCATCCAGGTCTCCCCTGTGGGTGTTAGGAGCCCAAGCACTTTGGCTCTCACCGGCTGCTTTCTAAGGTGCATTAGCAGGAAGCTTGTTAGGAAGTGGAGGTGGGACTCCAGCCCAGGCACTCCCATATGAGACACAGTGGCGTCACCTGCTGTGCCACGGTGCCTGCCCCGCGTTCTTTAGTCTTGTTATGTGACTTCTGATGCAATGAAATGATGCTCTGGAAAGACCCCAGTGGCCTTCTTGCGGTGACCGCGTAGTCTGTTTCCAGCCCCCTCTGTGGGTGTGTCCAGCCTCTTGGCCAGCTCCTGGTTGCTGCCCCTTCTTGATGTCTGAACTGCAGCCACAGCACCCTGATCACACCCTCTCTCTCCTCGTGCCCTTGTTGCTCACTGCATCCTCTTCCGGCGTAGCTCGCTCGTGGTTCTCTGAGAGCCTTCCTGTGAACACACGGTCCTTGGAGAACACAGCCATCTCCTCCTGTTCTGGTCACCCCCATGTTCATGTTGCTTTTGAGCTCTGGTTTGACTTTGGGCTTGTACATTCCACCTTTCTTCTTGGCTGTCACGGCTCTTCAAACTCAAGCTTTCCAAGCAGGCCCTGCTGTTTTCTCCTTCAAGCCAGTGATCCCCTTTAACGGCCCCGTCCCTGCTGGCATTCATTTCTTCTCTGGACGGGGACCCGCAGAGTGTCCTTGACTCAAAGGGCTCCCCCTTCCCCGCCTCTCTCCAAGTCCTGTTGATTCTCTTTCCTGATGTCTTTCTGGCCTTAGAGGAAGGAAGAAAAGCAGCATTTATTGCCTGCATGGTCCTGCGTGTTGCACTGCGGAGGCGTCTCATTGCATCCAGGGTCCTGTGAGGGAGGCTGTGTGGCTGCCGCGTGTTCTGATAGATGAGGAGACCAGGGCTGCCCAGGGGCAGCAGCAGAATAGGGCTCCTGCCTGAGGCCGGAAGTGTAGGCTCTCAGCAGCTTAGAAGACAAAAGCTGCCCTTTCTCTCTAACCTTTCCCTCTGCCCCCCACTCACCCTTCATGCCAGTCTTCTCTTGGGATCTCTCGTGTCACCACTCTGCTCACAACCCTCCAGTGTCTCCCTGTTTCCTACCAGAGGTGTAGTGTTTTCCTTTGAAGACAAGGAAACCGACTTCCAGAAGTGAGCAGGTCGTCCCCGAGGTGTGGCTGGCAGGTGGCTAGCTGAACTTGTGACTTCCAGAAGTGAGCAGGTCGTCCCCGGGGTGTGGCTGGCAGGTGGCTGGGAGGTGGCTGGCTGAACTTGAACTTGGCATCTCCCATCCCCTATCTGTTTTCACCCAGCCGTGGAAATTTCTGCCCAGTCTCCAGACCCCTCCATGTTTTCACTCTCCTCACCTCACCTCCTTTCCTTTGTCACCTCCTTTCCTTTGCCACCTCCTTTCCTTCGCCTTCCTCGCACCGCTTCCAGACTCACCACCCAGGCTCCTTCACCTGCCCACAAGCGCACTGAGCCGCCTTTGCACCTGACACCCCGCCCCCCACTTGTCTCGCGCCCCCCATCCTCCTGTGCTCACCCGTGTCCAGCCTGGGCTCCCACAGCAACCTCTGCAGCTAGTTTTTGTGGCTCTCACTCCTTCAATTCCATAACATGTAATTAATTACTCACTTAATTATAGATTTGTCTTGTACAGTCTGCTGCTGTTGCATGTGTCAGAACCTGTTCTTTAGGGGCCATGCCTTTTTAATTAATTTTCTTCTTTTTAAAAAAAAACTTTATATTACTTGTCTTCATTTTATTTTAAAGGCAGAGAGAGACAAAGATCTTCCATCTGTTGATTATCTCCCCAAATGCCCGCAGTAGCCAGGGCTGGGCCAGGCTGCAGCTGAGGATCCAGAACTCAGTCTGGGTCTCCCACATGGAGACCGTGGTGCACATTGGCAGGAAGCTAGAATCAGAAGTGGAGCCAGGACTCAAACCCAGGGACCCCTATATGGCATGTGGATGTCCCAACCATCATCTTAATAGCTGTGCCAAATGCCCGCCCCAGTTAGCTTTTTGATGTGCTCACCCCCTCCTTGGAGGGGTGGAGGTGAAAGTTGGCTTACACAGCACCTGGTGGAGAATCAAAGCCTTCGTGGTACTTTGAGAGTGTGTCGGTCAGCTGGGACTTGCCCTGGCCATGAGCGTCTGCGGTGTCCTCCTCATTCCTGGGCAGCGCCGCCCTCGCTCAGGAAGAGCTGCCCCAGATCCAGAGCAGCCGGGACTTGCAGCGCAGCGTCGGAAAGCAGGGCCTTTGCTGCTGCAGAGCCGGCAGGGGAGAGGCTGGGAGGAGACACTGCAGAGTTGCTCCGCAGAGCGGCCAGATGCCACAGGGAGGCAGCAGTTTCTTCAGTCCCATCAGAGGCCTGGTGTTGGAGCCGGCCCAGGTGGTTAACCGCTGTCTTAATTATTCATGGCGTCCAAGCGGAGAGGCCGTCTGTCCGACGACAGCCCTTCTCAACTTCTCTCTCCTTCTGGAGTCACAGCCACGAGGGGGGGGGGGGGGGTTAGCAGGAGCTTTTTTATCTATTTATTATCAGCGTGTTTATCACACCCTTTATTTATTGAAATTTTCAAACAGACCCATTAGTGGAGAAAATAGTATAGTAACCCCCGCCTTAACACCTGCTGACATTTCATTAATTTTGTTTTTTCCCTCTCTATCCCCTCCGTGGCCTGGCCCTGTCCAGCACACACACTCGGCCGTGTTTTTAAAAGTAAACAATGGCACAGCTTGTTCTGGCCTCGGTGGTCAGTGGCATCAGTTATTTTCCCCTCTGGCACTTTGGCCCTGTTGCTCAGAGCCGTGCAGGCAGAATGGTCATTGGAGCATTGTCCCGGGGCCCACAGATGACTCGCCCTACCAGCGATGCTTTTGCTCCACTTTCTTCCTTTACTTTTTAAAAAATAAATTATTTATTTTCGTTTATTTGAAAGGCAGAGAAAGAAAAACAGAGCTCTCCCATCTGCTGGTTCACTTCTCAGATGCGGGCAACAGCTAGGCTGGGCCCAGCTGAAGCCAGGAGCCGGACCCAATCCAAGTCTCCTGTGTGGGTGGCAGGGACCCAAGTACTTGAGTCATCACTTGCTGTCTCCTAGAGTGCCCGTTAGCAGGAAGCTGGATTGGGGTCAGGGCCGGGACTCGAGCCCAGGCAATCTGATATGGGATGGAGACATCCCTAGTGGTGACAAATAACCACCCATATTTATTTAATATTTGAGGGCTAGCTAGAGAGAGAGACACACACATAAATATATATAGAGAGATCTCCTGTCCGCTGATTCACTCCCCCAATTGCCTGCAATGGTCAGGGCCGGACTAAGGTTGAAGTTGGGAGCCAGGAACGCAGCCCAAGTCTCCCATACAGGAGACAGGAATCCAGTTATTGGAGCCATCATCACTGCCTCCTGTGATGTGCATTAGCAGGAAGCAGCAGTCAGGCGCCAGAGCTGGGACTGAACCCAGGCACTCAGGGTGGGATGCAGGTGTCTTTTTTTTTTTTTTTTTTAAGATTTGTTTATTTATTTATTTGAAAGAGTTAGAGAAAGAGAGAGAGAGAGAGAGAGAGATCTTTTGGTTTATTCCCCAAATATCTGCAACGGCTGGGGCTGGGCCAGGCTGAAGCCAAGAGCAAGGAACCAGGAGCTTCTTCCAGGTCTCCCACGTAGGTGCAGGGGCCCAAGCATTTGGGCCATTTTCTGCTACTTTCCCAGGGTCGGAAGTGGAGCAGCCGGGACTTGAACCAGCACTCATATGGGTTACTGGCACTGCAGGCAGCAGAAGATGTGAATGTCTTAACCAAAGTCTTTTTTTTTTTTTTTTTTTTTTTTTTTTTTTTTTTTTGACAGGCAGAATGGACAGTGAGAGAGAGAAAGGTCTTCCTTTACCATTGGTTCACCCTTCAATGGCCGCTGTGGCCAGTGCACCGCGCTGATCCAAAGCCAGGAGCCAGGTGCTTCTCCTGGTCTCCCATGCGGGTGCAGGGCCCAAGGACCTGGGCCATCCTCTACTACCTTCCCGGGCCACAGCAGAGAGCTGGCCTGGAAGAGGGGCAACTGGGACAGAATCCAGTGTCCCAACCGGGACTAGAACCTGGTGTGCCAGTGCCGCAGGCGGAGGATTAGCCTAGTGAGCCACGGCGCCGGCCTTAATCAAAGTCTTAACAACCACCGTTACAACCCCTGCCTCTTTTCTTTCTTTTTTTTTTTTTTTGAAGATTTATTTATTTATTTGAAAGTCAAAGTTACACAGAGAGAGAGAGAGAGAGAGAGAGAGAGAGGTCTTCCATCCAGTGGTTCACTCCCCAATTGGCCACAATGGCCAGAGCTGTGCCGATCTGAAGCCAGGAGCCAGGAGCTTCCTCCGGGTCTCCCATGCGGGTGCAGGGGCCATCTTCTACTGCTATTCCAGGCCATAGCAGAGAGCTGGATGGGAAGTGGAGCAGCCGGGTCTCGAACCTGCACCCATATGGGATGCCAGAGCTTCAGGCCAGGGTGTTAACCTGCTGAGCTACAGCACTGGCCCCAACCCCTGGCTCTTTTCAGTCACTTCCTTTCATGAAATTCTAGTCAGCAGCCAGCTCCAGCGATTTGCAATTGGAAGGCTTTAGAAGCCTATGGGAGTCTATTTTGGTCATCACAGTGACTGGGCCTTTTGCTAAAGCCATTTAGGTTGACAGGGTTTCAGAGGTGGGGAGCAAGCAAAGCATGTTCAATCAGTGGTCAGAAATATAAGGGAGGTTCTGCGTAGTGAAAACTTGCCCCACCCGTGGTTGGTAGTGCCTCTACACAGCATGGATCAACATGGATTTTCTCTGGGTGTTTCTTAAGGTTTAGTGGTTAGTTGTGGTCTGTGGCTTTTGATCTGCATGCTCTCGCGTGATCAGGTACTGTAATTATGCTCGGATCCCTTTTGATGGTATTACTTAGGGAAATGCGGTATCTTTCAGTCTGTATCCAGCTGCCCATTGTCTTTTTTTGCTGCCTGTCTTGAGCCCTTTCATCAGGGAGGCCCAGTGGGGAGTGGGGATGGAAACGCAGTGACATTCAGCTTGACAGGTCCTTAGCAGCTTTCTGTGCCCCAGGGGCTGCTGGGGAGTAGAAGGTTCTGCAAGATAAGCCCTAGCAAATGAGATCTTCCTGGAGGCCAGAAATGGTCTCCTGACTCCCGGGGGCCGGCAGCCTGGTGGGGCTTGGGGAGAGTTTCCCAAGCAGATGGGAGCCCCGTGCAGTTGGGGCCTCTGTGGGCAAAGCGGGGAAGTCACAGCTTCCATGCCTTTTACTGTTGGCCTCACTCTAGACGGATGGCAGCTTTCCACCGAGGGGGATGAAGCCTGTTTGGGCAGTGTGGGCTTTGCGGCACAGATGAGGGTGGTCTGGGCACCAGGGAAGGAGCTAGTTAGATGCGCTCGGGAGACGTGCACTGTTAGGCGTTGTGAATCTGCGATGACTGCCAGCCACAGCTGTGCCTGATGCCCGTCAGGCCCCAGTGTCTCCTTCCTGTGGAGATGGTGGTTCTTGGTGCTACCTGTTAAAGTAGGTAACATTGGCTTTACATATGAGAAGTAGTTTTCTCTTTATTCTTTATCCAGTTCTTGTGTTGATGCCTGGGAGAAGGTATTGATATGTCTTTTTTTTTTTTTTTTTTTTAACATTTATTTATTTATTTATTTGAAAGAGTCACTGGAGAGAGAGAATCTTCCATCCAATGGCTGCAATGGCTGTGGGTAGGCCAGGGCCTGCAGTGCCCGACCATCCCCAGGCCAGTCTGTGCTTGGTGTACCCCTCCCTCCCTGCTTCTCTCTCCCCTCTCCCTTCCTTCGTTCATTCAGCAAACACATTTTGAGTGCTGGGCACTGTGTTGCATGTGGCTGGACATGTGAGGACTGAGCTGGGGTTCTGTGGGAGAAGTGCACTCAGGGAGCTTGGTACTGCAGATGATGTGCTAAGTACCACGTGCCACAGAGGAGGCTAGTGCGTGGCCGAGTGGGTTAGAGAAAGCTCCTTAGGGAGGAACTGTTTAAGAAAAAAGAAAATAAAACTACTCAGAGGTGCTGCAGGGGGAGAGGGAATTCCAGGCAGCAGGGCCTGGCACATCAGAGGAGTCAGGTGACGCCAAGACCCTGTGTGTCATTAGCGTGGCTGGGCAGGGGCAGCACTCCTCAGACTGTAATGTACACTTGAATCCCTTGGAAATCTTGACTGAGTAAACCTGGGGCCTCCCAGGCGGTGCTGGCTGGCTGCTGGTGTGCAGACATACGAGGACTAGGCAGAATATGGAGTTCATGTACTACTACTACTAATGTAACAGCCACAGCCAGCGTCTGCGTACACGGTTTGTGGTATTCCTGGCTCTGTGTGCAACTTACATGCATCTCATTGAACCCTTACACCGACCCTATACATAGAGAAACAGGATCATCCCCATTCATACTTGGGGAGACTGAGGGACAGACAGGCTGGGTGGCACAACAAAGCAGAGGGGGCTGCGGTTAGAGGCAGGCCCCAGGTAACAGCCGTGAGAAGGAGGTTGTGTTGTGCTGAAAAGCTTGGACTTAATCTTGAAGGAGGAAGTTGGACAATGATTAACAGGGGGGACTGGAGGACCTTTTTTCTTTTTTAAGATTTATTTATTTGAAAGGCAGAATGATAGAAAGGGAGAGATAGAGAAAGAGATTTTCCATCCACTGGTTCATTCCCTAAATAGTTGTAATGGCTGGGCCTGGGTCAGCCTGAAGCCAGGAGGCTGGCACTCCACCCAGTTCTTCCATGTGGGGGCAGGGCCCCAGGTACTTGGAGCATCCTCCACTGCTTTCCCAGGAGCAATAGCAGGAGCTGGATCAGAAGCAGAGTGGCTGAGACTTGAACTGGCGTTCTGGGTAGGGGATGCCGGCACTGCAAGTCGTGGCTTAACTTGCAGTGCCACGCCGACCCTGGAAGTTCACTTTCCATAGCAATTGCTCTGCCCGTGTGCCCCCCACAAGGGAAGCATCCTGTGAAGTTTGGTTCATCAGTGAGGACCTGGATGCCTGACTGCTGAGTTTGTTTCAATCAAGTCATTTACGACTTCCAGACTCTACCCCTTATTACTGTAGTTTTTGGTTGATGTTTCACTTCATCATCTTGGTTAATATTTAAGTGACTGATTCAGCATAGCATTTGAGTTTATTTTTGAACCTCACCTTAATGACCTGCCTAAAAGTCAGGAACGAAGCTTCTTCCTGCAGAGCAGCATTGCCTGGTAAGACCGGCTTGCAGTTGACGGAAATGACAACTTGGAGTCTTTGATCATCCAATCTGAGCTCATTTAAAGGTTTAGATGACCATTTCATTGTCAGAGTTCTCCATGCCTTGTATTTTTTCCTGTGTGGGTTTTAGCTATCTAAACACTTTCGTTATGAGCTGCGTGTCAAGATTGATTATCACATTTTGAAACCAAGTCGAACACCGGTTTAAAACCCTGACTTTTCTACCTGTCTGTGAAATTCAGACAAATGAAAAGGGAATAAGACAGGGCTGTGTGTTGTGAATTACTGCCTCTGTCTCTCCTTGTCAGAATGTTTGAGAGGTAGCCATCTTAGCTTATGTAAAGATTGTTTTTCCCTTCAGCGAGCCTTTTGCTTTGTTGAATTGCCAGTTTGAGATTCGCCATTAAAAACCAGGGTTGGTGGAAAATAGTGGTCCCTTAAGGAGGCACTCTGGCAGCTGTGACAATGACATCCACCCCCTTGAATGTGCGCCATTCGGGCTGCTCGTGTCTGACTCTGCGGCAGGTGCCGTCTCTACTCCCCATGTCCCCTCTCCCAGTGGGCCAGCCCCTGCGGCTGTGTGGCTTGGTTTGTATTCTTTTCCTGAGTGCGTTACCACCTCCTTTTCCTGCAGAGGTGTCCTTCCTGATGCTTGCCGTGGGAGCCGAGATCCGCATCCTCCCTCTTTGGCTCTGTCCTTCCTGGATTCACTTAATCTTGCCAGGTTTTGCTGGGGGGACTTCAGGAGAGCAGGTGTCTGTGTAGACGCAGGCTGTCCACCTGTGGCACTGACTTGGGCTTTTGGCCTGGGGAGATTGCAAAGCTTCACTCATAGGGATTGTGTGCCTATCACCCAGCGGCACCAAAACCACGCTTCCATTGTGCTCCAATATCCCAGTCCAAGAGCTGGCCTGTGGCTTGTTCTGAATAAATCAATGATCCAAGTAGGTAGGTCTCAAACTCCTCAAGAACATGGTCATATCTTATTATTTGTCTGCTCTACACCAATAGAGGTTGGCATCCCTAATCTGAAATTCCAGACCATAAGCAGAAAATTTCATACCCTGAAACTTTGTTTTATATACAAAATTATTAAAAATATTCTATAAAATTATCTTTCTGCTGTGTGTATAGGTGTATATGAAACATGTATGACTTTTTTTTTTAAGATTTATTTTATTTACTTGAAAGAGTTACAGAGAGAGGTAGAGACAGAGAGAGAGGTCTTCCATCTGCTGGTTCACTCCCCAGATGGCCGTAATGGCTGAAGCTGCACTGATCGGAAGCCAGGAGCCAGGAGCTTCTTCCGGGTCTCCCATGTGGGTGCAGGGGCCCAAGGACTTGGGCCATCTTCTACTGCTTTCCCAGGCCATAGCAGAGATCTGGATCAGAAGAGGAGCAGCCAGGACTCGAACTGGCGCCCATATGGGATGCCGGCACTTCAGGCCAGGGCTTTAACCCATTGTGCCACAGTGCTGGCCCAATGCATGGCTTTTCATGCTTGGCCTTTGGTCCTGTCCCCAAGATATCTCACTTTGTGCAAATACTACAAAGTTTGAAAAAAAACCAGATCTGAAGCCTGATCCCATACATTTTGGATAAAGATATTTGGACTCATTGGTTTTCATTCTTAATAACTGTTATCTTTAAATTGTTAAACTGCTGCCTGCAGTGCCAGCATCCAATAGTGGAATGCCAGTTTGAGTTCTGTTGCTGCACTTCCCATTGAGCTCCCTGTTAATGTACCTGGGAAAGCAGTGGAAGAAGGCCCAAGTACTTAGGTCCATGCTACCCACATAGGAGAAACAATAAAAAAGCAGAAAAGGATTTCATGATCTCACCACTCTGAAAAAGAAAAATCATTGTCATCTTTTTGGTGCAAACCCTTCAGCTGTTGTTATGTACAGAGGTGGATGCAAGCATGCAGGTCATGCCATTTGCTGTTCTGGAAGTTCGACCATTTCACCTCTGAGCGTCTTTCCAAGGCATTAAATATTGTCCTAGAATGTCTGTTTTTTAAAAAAGGTTCATTTACTTATTTGATAGGTAAGACAGCTGAGAAAGACACACACACACACACACACACACACACAGAACTTTTATCTGCTGGTTCACTCTTCCATATTCCCTCAACAGCTGGAGCTAGGCCAGGCAGAAGCCATGAGCAGGAACTCCATCCAGGTCTCCTTCAAGGGTAGTGGTAACCCAATTATCTGCTGTTTCCCAGGTTCATTAGCAGGAACCTGGATATGAAATGAAGAAGGGACTCAAACCCAGGCACTCTGAGATGGAACATGGGCATCCCAACCAGTGGTGCAGCCTGCATCACACACCCACTCCTTCTAGAACCTCTTTTTAAATGACTGCAGTGTCGCTGTTGATTTCTTTCTGGGATGAGGAGTGTGGTGGGGGCAAGAGGCGTGGAGTCACCACACAGACCCCTGGGAGTCGGGTGAAAGCAGGCCCGAGGGAAGCAGCCTGCAGACTTGTTTATTTCAGTTGCTACAGCAGCTTATATAGCCAAGGCAGCCAATCCAGTCAAGGGGCGGTCTATGCCCTAACCAATCACACCCTGTTGCCAGGCAGTTTCTGAAGCCATCCAATCACAGCCTATTGCCAGGCAGACTCTGCTGTCATGTGATTTCTGAAACCATCCAATCACAGCCTGTTGCCAGGCAGTTTCTGTTGCCAGCGGCCATCTTGGCATGGCGTTCTCATTCCACCACACTGCAGAGCATTCTTTTGTATGAATAAATGAATGATAAACATTTTTTTTAAATTATAATTTATTTGAGAGAGAGATAAACACAGATAGATAGATAGAGGTCTTACCTGCTGGCTCACTCCCCAAGTGTCTGAAACAGCTAGAGCTGGGCTAGGGCTACAGCCAGGAGCCAGGAACTCAACCCAGGTCTCCTACATAGGTGGCAGGAACCCAGTTGCTTCAGCATCACTTCTTCTTTTTTTTTTTTTTTTTTGGACAGGCAGAGTGGACAGTGAGAGAGAGACAGAGAGAAAGGTCTTCCTTTGCCGTTGGTTCACCCTCCAATGGCCACTGTGGCTGGCGCACTGCGCTGATCCGAAGCCAGGAGCCAGGTACTTATCCTGGTCTCCCATGGGGTGCAGGGCCCAAGCACTTGGGCCATCCTCCACTGCACTCCCTGGCCACAGCAGAGAGCTGGCCTGGAAGAGGGGCAACTGGGACAGAATCCTGCACCCAGACGGGGACTAGAACCCGGTGTGCCGGCACCACAAGGCGAAGGATTAGCCCATTGAGCCACGGTGCCGGCCCAACATCACTTCTGCCTCCCAGGGTCCACATGAACTGGAAGCAGGAACCAGAGTCAGAAATCGAACCCAGGCACCCGGATGCGGGAGGCAGGCATCTTGACTGTCAGAGCCGATACTCACCCTTGAGTGATACTTTCTCAGGCAGCTCTGTCCTGTTGGGTATTTTAAAATTCAACCTCTAAAATGTTTTTCTCACTGTTGATGCAGTGTTCATGAGAGTGTTCTTGTAGCCATCTCACCTGATGGTGCATTTCTGAGGATGAATTCCTTAAAGCAGAACACAGAGCCAGAGTTTGCTTTTGTGTATGTATTGTCGGGTGACTTAATGCATAAGATTTATTTTTCTTTCCTTCTAGACACTACAACAACAGGAGTGCAAACTTCTCTACAGCCGGAAGGAGGGTCAGAGGCAAGAAAATAAAAACAAAAATAGATATAAAAACATCCTGCCTTGTAAGTATTCACGTCTGCTGCAGGCTGGTCACTGTAGCTCGGACACTGTGATATGTCCCTGTCACTCCTCCTGGGGGGCGGGTGCTCTTGTTAGCAGATTCGAGACCTGAGCCTCTTACTTATGAGCAGTTTGTAAAACAGTCTCCAGTGGTGGGGATTGAAGGACTCATTCAGTGAGCTCCTGTCCTGCTGATGACAGAGTAAAATCGCCTCTAGGAGGCTTTGGCTGTGGTCATTCCCTTCTGCAAATTAACTGATTGATTGATTTTCTGTCTGCCCAAGAGGCTTGTGATCTCCTAGCGCCAGGCCACTTGCCATGAGCCTCAGGGATCCGAGTTTGTGTCTTTGCTCCACGTACCCAGCTTGTGGGTCTTGGATGAGGTGCCCCTCCTTTCTGGCCTCTGTCCCCTCGCTGGGAAGCAGCAGGCTCCTGCTGTGCTCGCTGATCGCTGTGCTCACCTATGCTGGGCCCAGAGGAAGCGCTGTTGGTCTGCGGTTACTGTTGTGGCGCACCCGAGGCAGGCAGCTTTATAAAGAAACCAGGTTTATTTTGGCCCAGGGTTCTGAAGGTCCAGGGCTGAGGGGCTGGGTCGGTGAGAGCTTTGCTGCTTGGCAGAGTCCTGAGCAGGTTCGTCTCGTGGCAGTAGACAGGGAGTGTGTGTGTGTGTGTGTGTGTGTGCGTGTGTGTGTGTATGCGTGTGCGTGTGCATGCGTGTGCGTGTGTGGCCTGCTCTCCTTCTTACAAAGCCTCCAGGATTCAGTCACGGAGGCTCCACCCTGGTGCCCTCCCAGGGACCCCGCATGTAAACGCCATAGTCCGATTAAGTTTCCAGCCCTCCAGACCTCACAGTGGGGGTTGAATTTAACAAGGGGCTCTTGGGGATTGACTTAGACCATCCAGACCATGGCAAGGACCTTGGACATATTCAGAAGGCTGTACCTCCTGTAACACCACATGCAACTATACAGAGTCCAAGCTGAGCCATGACGGGGCAGGCCTTGGGGAGGGCTCCAGAATGGCCCAAACAAGTTGTAGCCTGCCTCTCCCAAGGGCTAGGTCCGCACCCAACCCTTTGCATCTGGACCTCACTTGATCCATGCTGCATACAGGAAGGAGGTGTTCTTATCATCCCCATCTCAGGCTGTTTGGTCAGGGTTGCAATGAGAGTTAGTGCAGAGCCAGCACTGCCACTGGTTTCATGCTCTTACGCAGGCTGGGCTGTGCAGGACAGGGCACAGAGGGAAGGGAAGGGAAGGAGCGTTCTGAAGTTCTCTTTGTTTATATCCTTTAAGAGAAAAAAACTTGAAAATTGTGATGCCTAGGTTGATGGCAGTGTGTGCATAATGTATTTATCCAATGAAACAATAAGGCTTATTTGTGTATATATCATACACGTATGTGTATTAGTTTCAATGTTCTAAAGCTTTTGATTGGGGTACATGATCAAAGTGATAGAGTATTGCTGACATCTCATCCGGTCAGAGCTGTCTGGTCAGATGTTGTAGACCCAACCTGTGTGTGTGTGTATGTGTGTGTGTGTGTGAGAGAGACAGAGAGAGAGAGAGAGAGAGAGAAACCTAGTCCTTCTGCATGTGTGTGTGCCTCTGTGTGGTGTGTGTTTATCACATCCACGTGGTGTGAGCACATGTGGAGGAGGGAAGTGAAGGCTTTTCCAGCACGAAACAAGGCAGCTAGGAGCTAGTGGAGAGGCAGTGTGAGCCGCAGCACGACCCTAACGACTGCGGGAGGCCTCGTCCTTTTCACGTTCAAGTTTACAGTTCTACTTAGGGGGTCCAGTGGTACTCATTAGTGAGACACTGGATGCAGAAAAGATGAAGAGAACAGCAGTGTGCAGTATCTAACATCTTTTTCTCCCTTAAACTTCCCCAACTGATGTTTCCTTTAACATTTTTTTAAAAAAGATGAAGAGTCTGAAACCAAAGAATATACATGTTACTGATCCTTTTTCTAAGACATGTTGCTTTACACAGAACACTCACGTTATGGATTGATTAATCAAGTTTTAAAATACTTATTTATTTATTTATTTGCGAGGGCGAGAGAGAAAGACATATGGAGATAGAAAGACAGATATCTTCAGCTGGGCCAGGCCAAAGCCAGGAGCCAGGAACTCTCTTCTGATCTCCCATGTGGGTGCAGGGACTCAAGTACTTGGGCCATCCTCTGCTGTCTCCCAGATGCACTAGTAGGAAGCTGGATTGGAAGTGGAATAGCCACTATTTGATTCAGTTTGGAGTCAGACATCCGGAGCAGCAGCTTAGCCTGCTGCACCACAATGCCCGCCACAGATTTTTATACCAAGATTGTGTTTGTACAGCTTTGGTCAGCGGAAAGTGGCAGGGGTCGTCATTCTGGTGCAGCCAAGTAAGCTGCTGTGTGTGACGCTGGCATCCCGTAGGATCACTGTTTCAAGTCCAGGCTGTTCCACTTGCAATACAGCTCCTTGCTAATGTTCCTGAGAAGGCAGCGGAGGATGACCGCTGCTGCCCACATGGGAGACTCAGGTGAGTTCCAGGCTCCTGGCTTTAGCCGGCCCCAGTCCTGGCCGTTGCAGCTGTTTGAGGAGTAAACCAGTGGATGGAAGGTATCTCTCCCCCTCTATCCCCTTAACCGTCTTTCAGATAAACAAATACACCTCAAAAAAAAAAAAAAAAAAAGGAAGCTATCAGAATTTTGTTTTCCAGACACTATATTTTGTTCTGTTCCATGAAAACTATTATGGAAAATTTCAAATATATTTAAAAGTAGACAGAACCTGTGCATACCTGTCACCCTCTGTCAGCAGTGATCAGCTCATGCCCAATCTTATTTTGTTTATACTCTGATCTACTCCTCAAGTTATTTTGAAGCAAATCTCAGACATTATGGCATTTATCTGAACTTTACTCTTTTTTTTTTTTTTAAAAAGAAATCTCTTGGTTTCAGAATATTTTGGATTGATCAGAAGTTATAAAAATAGTATGGAGGGCCCCCATGCACCCATCCCCACTGTCCCTCGTGAGAAGTACTGTTGACCCCTAGTATGTTACTAGGCACGGGGAACTGTAGAGGAAGCATTGTCAGGCTCATGGGGCATTTACCGTTGTGCTTATTGGGGTTTAATTTTTTTGTGGCTTCATCATTAAATGAACAAAACTTAGATGAGTGTGTGGCGTGGCTGCTGTGAACTGGTGTGTCTTGAAGCAGTCTGTGTTCCAAGGTGACAGTGGTCTCCCTCTCTTCCAGTTGACCACACCAGGGTCGTCCTGCATGACGGGGATCCCAACGAGCCTG
Source organism: Oryctolagus cuniculus (assembly GCF_051225735.1). Lineage (NCBI taxonomy): Eukaryota > Metazoa > Chordata > Mammalia > Lagomorpha > Leporidae > Oryctolagus > Oryctolagus cuniculus. Next base: position 13,866,084 of record NC_142887.1, read on the forward strand.
CTTCGGATTACATCAACGCAAACATCATCATGGTAAACTTGGCCGTTCATGATGTTCTCTGACCACACGTTGCCAGCAGGTTTCTGTACTGCAAATCCTTCCTTGTGTCCTGAAAGCAATATTCGAATGTCTGAAGGATTTTCTTCCTACATTCTAGCCTGAATTTGAAACCAAGTGCAACAATTCAAAGCCCAGGAAGAGTTACATTGCCACGCAAGGATGCCTGCAGAACACGGTGAACGACTTCTGGCGGATGGTGTTCCAGGAGAACTCCCGTGTGATCGTCATGACAACAAAAGAGGTGGAACGGGGAAAGGTACATTCTGTAATGTTTTCTCACAAGGTTTTATTTATTTGAAAGGAAGAATTACACAGAGGGAGAGGCAGAGCAGAGAGAGAGAGAAGTCTTCCGTTTGCTCGTTCACTCCCCAATGGCTGCAATGGCCAGAGCTGGGCCAGACTGAAGCCAGGAGCCAGGAGCTTCCTCCGGGTCTCCCACATGTGTGCAGGGGTCCAAGCACTCGGACCACCTTCTGCTGCTTTCCCAGGCACATTAGCAGGGAACTGGATCAGAAGTGGAGCAGCTGGGACTCGAACTGGTGCCCGTATGGGATGCTGGTGCTGGAGGCCGGGGCTTTAACCCACTGCGCCACAGCGCTAGCCCCAGTTTATGTTTATAATGCCTGTGTGCTAATGTCCTTGTGTGCTAATACTGTTATATGTATCATTTCATTTTTCCAGTTTTTTAGTTGTCCAAGGTGGGAGGGTAACTCGTAACCACGATGGAGAAGGGCTTTAAGGAAGCCTGTGATGAGAGCCTTGAGGAGTAGTGGGTTCACTGCTCAAGTCAGCTGTCTGTATGAAGACTTTGAATCATCTAAACTGTGTGTTCATGTAAATATTCTCACATTACAGTTAAGGTTGAAATCGCCTGTGTCATCCTTCTCTGTCCCCTCCTCCAGCCTAAAAGTCCTGTTCTCGGTTTGAAGTGTCATTTCTACACTGTTGATGCATACTGGCATCTCATTCTATCGAGCAATTGCGTGATACTCTGGTGGGGATGGACCGTAATTTATTTAACCGTCACGCCGTAGGTAGGCAATTAAGTGTGCCGGTTTTTGCTCCTGCAGGCGGTACTGAAGTGAACACAGTCTCGTTCTCGTCTCCATGTGCACATGGCGAGTGTATCTCTAGCTTAGATGTCAAGAAGGAGTGCTGGGTCATCCGATGTGCGTGCTGTCCGTTTTCAGGCAGTTACAAAGCTCGTGTTAAGAAAGCAACTGCTAGGCCGGCGCCGCAGCTCACTAGGCTAATCCTCTGCCTTGTGGCGCCAGCACACCGGGTTCTAGTCCCGGTCGGGGCGCCGGATTCTGTCCCGGTTGCCCCTCTTCCAGGCCAGCTCTCTGCTGTGGCCAGGGAGCGCAGTGGAGGATGGCCCAAGTGCTTGGGCCCTGCACCCCATGGGAGACCAGGAGAAGTACCTGGCTCCTGCCATCGGATCAGCGCGGTGTGCCGGCCGCAGCGGCCATTGGAGGGTGAACCAACGGCAAAGGAAGACCCTTCTCTCTGTCTCTCTCTCTCACTGTCCACTCTGCCTGTCAAAAAAAAAAGGCAGCAACTGCTAACATTGTCACAGTCCATGATTACCTGAAAGAAAAGAAAACATGGTAGGAGGAAGTTTCAACACAAGGATGTGGTCTCTTATTCTGGATTCAGCCTTTCCTCTGGTATTCTGCAGATCAAACCAACTCTTTGACAGACCTGATACAATGTTTATTTTCCCCAAAGAGTACTCAATGCCACCCTCTGAGGTGGCATTGCCCTCTGAGGGGCCGGCCCTGTGTCAGACTCCGCCAGCGGCCAGCGGCATCTGCCTCCTGCCTGGCTCCCCACACACTGCGCAGCACTTCCGGAAACTCCCACACCTCAGAAGTGCGGACGGATCTGACAGTGACGTAGCTCCCTGTGTTATTCCAAAGTGAGCCCATCCAGGCAGGGTTTATTTTATTTATTTATTTTTTAAAATGAAATGGTTCTGTTTTTGTTTGTGTTCTAATCAAAGATTTTTTTAGATGCCCTTTAATTGGCTTATGTAAGAATTACGTGAAATGTAGCAAGCACACCTCTGCCCAAGGCAGATGGGGGGACTTGGGATCTTAGCCCTCCCACATGTCAGTTTGATTGTACAAGGTTTCTGTGCCGTCCTCCGAGACGATACCCATCAGCCCACTTGAGAGGCCAGACCTGGTGAGCTGTGCGGCAGAGCTTGCCCGCGGCAGCTGCCTGCAGGCGATGGAGTGTTCTTGAATGAACGGACCTGTCCAGACTCTTCACAGTTCCTGCTTCGGGCGAGAGTTGCCTGTGCTACGTACGGAGAGACGCTGGAGGTCCTCTGTCCTTCTCCCCGGAGGCCGATGTGGGAGGCCGCCTGTCCTCGGGGTGGGGGGGGGGCTGTGGAGAGAGGCTCTCGCGTGGCCTCCGAGGAAGCAGTGGCAGTCCCCCTCAGAGCTGCTGCACACAGACCTGGGCCGGAGCGCTCGGCCGCATTCCTCACTGCCCCGCCCGGTCTCTGCCTGCTTTCCCACCCTCCCTCCTTGGTTTGGGGCCGCAGAGCGGAAGGCACAGCGAGCCTTTACCCTCTCCACTGGTCTTTCTGATGACCTTGGTACCCCCAGGACTCAGAGGAACACCAGACCCTGGACTCCTTTGGTTCCTGAGCTTCAGTTGAAAAGAACGTGTCAGCCCTCGTGTCTTAGAATCGGTCTCCGAGGTTTGTAGAGTCTGGGCAACCCGGGGGAGGGCTGCAGCAGTGCGCAGGCGCCTCAGGTCGGCTGGGACGGTCCAGGGTCGTCGCCCGCTCTGTTCTGCCAAGCTCTCTGTGGTGACTGAGTGTTCTCAGAGCGGATTGTCCAGCAGTGGCATGGAGTACGTTGAGTACTCTTTGGGGAAAATAAACATTGTATCAGGAGTTGGTTTGATCTGCAGAGTACCAGAGGAGAGGCTGAATCCAGAATAGGAACAAGAGACCGCATCCTTGTGTTGAAACTTCCTCCTACCACGTTTTCTTTCAGGTAATCGTGGACTGTGACGATGTTAGCAGTTGCTCTCTTAACACGAGCTTTGTAACTAGTTTTTTTTTTTTTTCTTTTTAAAATAAAGCCATTTTAATTAATTGAGAGGCAAAGAGAGAGAGGGTGGGAACCAGAAGGAGCGTGCTTCTACCTGCAAGTTTATTCCTCCAAAGAACTACAGCAGCTGGGGCTGGGCCAGGGCTGAAGCTGGGAGCGGGGACTCAATCCACATCCCCAGGTGGGTGGCAGGAACCCAGTTATCTGAGCCGTCCCTACTGCCTCCTAGAGGGTACATTAACGGGGAGCTGGAGTCAGGAGCTGCTGTGGGGAACTGAACCCAGGAATCCTGGTAGGGAAATGAGTCAGCCACGGGGCTCCATGCTTGTCCTCATAGCTGGGACTTTCTTCCTGATCTGCAAGATCCATTTCTCTTGCTGATATTTGTGCCTTGATGGCTTTAGGAAGTTTGTGGAATGGGCGACTGTCCCCAGAGAAAAACAAAACATAAAACCTTTCCCTGCCCGGAACCCATCAGCAGATAGATGCACACACACCTCCCATTGAGCAAAACGGCTCCCTTTTTGGCAGCGGAAACGGTTTCCTTGGTGCTGCGCTTTTCAGCTCGCCTGCTCCTGAAGCCAGCAGCGACCGCGGGCTGGGCACTCAGTTCAGGGGAAGTGACGCGCATAGTAGGTATCAGATGGGTCTGGGGATAGAAGAAGCAGTTGGGTCAAAGCCCCGTAGGCTGCCTTTCCGTGACAGAGCTGTTCACACTTGGGTGAGAGAAGGCCTCGAGTCCTCCTACACAGGTGCGGAAATGAACCAGACGGTCTGGCTCGGTGGGCAGCTCAGCCGCCTCCACATCCTTGTTTGCCTTGCCCTCAGAGTGACTGGCAGATCTCTAGGACTCCAGACTCCGTGGTGCTAGACAGCAACAAACTGGAGCCCCTCCCTCTCTGGGGCTTGTTCCCTTAGAGATGAGCAAGCGTGGACTCGCCTTTGACCGTGACTTGATGGGCAGCTCCGGGAGAGCCCGGTTCTCGTCCCACTTCTCTAAGCACCTGCTTTTCTTTCTTTTCTTTTCTTTTTCTTTCTTTCTTTCTTTTTTTTTTCTTTTCCTTTTTTTTTTTTTTTTTTTTGACAGGCAGAGTGGACAGTGAGAGAGACAGAGAAAAAGGGCCTTCCTTTACTGTTGGTTCACCCTCCAATGGCTGCTGTGGCCGGTGCACTGCGCTGATCCGAAGGCAGGAGCCAGGTGCTTCTCCTGGTCTCCCATGGGGTGCAGGGCCCAAGCACTTGGGCCATCCTCCACTGCACTCCCGGGCCACAGCAGAGAGCTAGCCTGGAAGAGGGGCAACCGGGACAGAATCCAGCGCCCTGACCAGGACTAGAACCTGGGGTGCTGGTGCCACAGGCGGAGGATTAGCCTATTGAGCTGTGGCGCCGGCCCAGCACCTGCTTTTCTTATTTGAGCCCTTCCTTCCTTATATTTTTATCTATTTATTTTCATTTTGTTTCAAAGGCAGAGAGAGAGAGTAAGAGAGAGTGAGTGTGTGTGTGAGGGAGAGAAGTCCTCCATCCCCATTTGACGCCACAAATGCCTGCAACAGTCAAGGCTGGGTCATGCTAAAGCCAGGAACCCGGAACTCAAGTCCGGGTCTCTCACATGGGTGGCAGAGCCCAAGGACTTGAGCTGTAATCTGCTGCCTCCCAGCATCAGCCTTCTTGTGTTAGCAGGAAGCTGAGTTTCCAGGAAGCAGAGTAGCCAGGGCTGGCACCCAGCTCTGACAGGGGCTGCGCTTGTCCCTGGTCGTGAGTTAACTGTTGAGCCACACGAAGAAGCCAGACGTGCCATTTCCCTGTTAGACTGTTTGCTGCCAGCCTAGGCTTTTGTTGGGAGCTCACGGAGGTTAACTGTCTTTTCTCTGGTCCCTTCCAGAGTAAATGTGTCAAATACTGGCCCGATGAGTATGCTCTAAAAGAATACGGTGTCATGCGTGTTAGGAACGTCAAAGAAAGTGCCGCTCATGACTATACCTTAAGAGAACTTAAACTTTCGAAGGTCGGACAAGTAAGTATATTGTCGTATTTTAGAGGCCGGGGCTCGTGGTGTGCAGTGGTCCAGGGTCTTGCAGCTACGCTCGTGTGCATGCACTCCTGCCTGCCTTCACACATTGATTAAGTAGCCGTTGTTGGGATACCTTCTGTGTGCCAAGCACAGTCAGGCACTCCTGGTGCATGTGAACGAGACAGGCATGGCTGTGCCCTCCCAGTGCCTGGGGAGAAAGGACATTTAGAGTAAATTGAGCTCCCTGAGTTCAGTCTGTAGGGGCCCAGGGTGGTTGGTGTGTTCCTGAGTGACTGGGGCCTTGAGATGGAGTCCGTGGGGCAGGTCTCTCTCAGAGCTGATGTTCCAGGGTGGCCCCTAAACCAGGCAGCTCCACTGTCAGGGAGTGAGAGACCTGCCCCCAGAGTGGCTGCATGTCCACGCCCTGCACCTTGGAAAACGGTCAACAAGGTCTCTGCCCTAATTCTTCCTTCCTGGGCAGGGTGGAGCTTATGTGATGTTGCATGGCAGTGCTTTAGAGAAAATATAAAATTCTGTACAAAATAGAAACCACATTACCAGGATTCAGGAGAAACCAGCAGTCTTCCATCAGCACCTGCACCCAGGGTGCCAAACTCCTGGGCCAGTGTGCTACTGCAAAGGAGCTACGCAGGGAGGTGGCGGGGGGTGTGGGGGTGTCCTGACAGCTACTCAGAAACCCGTGGTGATGAGAAGATGGGGCATTTGTCAACAGAACCGAAGATAAGCGTCTCCGGCACCTCGGTCTCTCATTTCTGCTTGGCAGCTACCTTTGTAATTGTCGCTTGCCTTGGGTTGTCCCCAGATATGCAGGGACTGGGTAGCCATGACTAGTGCCACTGCAGTGACCTGGGCTGGGCTGAGCACAGACATAATCCCCCTTGTCTCCTGCAGTCTCGGGGCCTTCGCTGTCTCTGTTTGCGATCCCTGTCCTCAGATCAGCCCTCGGGTGCTGACCAGTGGCAGTGTGCCGCTGAGCTGTCCGTCCCCACGGTGGTATAAAGAGGCGGCGAGAGAGAGGCGATTCTTCACATTTTGCACATGGAGACATTGAGGCTCAGAGCTGCCCAAGGGCTGGAGTGAGTGTGAATATCTGGGGTTTGAGCCTAAACCTCCCCACCCGACTCCCAAAGTCTATCTGCTTGGCTTCTTGGCATGGGAGCGCCCTGGAGACTCAAGTGGGCCTTTAGGTGGCCACTGAGCGCCGCCGGGCCCGCCAGCACCGGTGACTTCCGTAGCAGGTGGGAAAGCTCAGAACCAGGCGGCTCCTCCACCCCTTGATTTATTTAATTCGGTTCTGGTTTTTCTTGGCTCTACTCCAGGGGAATACGGAGAGAACGGTCTGGCAATACCACTTTCGGACCTGGCCGGACCACGGCGTGCCCAGCGACCCCGGGGGCGTGCTGGACTTCCTGGAGGAGGTCCACCACAAGCAGGAGAGCATCATGGACGCCGGCCCGGTCGTGGTTCACTGCAGGTGACAGCCCCTGCCCCTCCTGCCGCAGCCTGTGCCTGCCCCCCAGGGCTGCTTTCACCGGCCATCCCCGGCAGTTTACCTGTGCTTAAGGCCTGAGCAGGCTGCAGTAGGGATGCTCGCTTCCTACAGACCCTGCAGGACTGCGGGGTCGGGCTGGTGGGCGGGCTGGACACAGCCCTTGTTCTCACCGACGCCCCGTCTAGTGCTTCTGACTACGTTTTCTTTTGAAATCCAGTAATTTAGGGTCCATCTCTTTGTGATTCTGTTCTCTTCCGCTGAGGAAGTAAGAGATGAAGGGTGTTCACTGAGTTAGTGGAAAATGCATGTTCTAAAATGCTGTGTGTAGATTTCACAATTTTTTTTTGCACCCAAGGAAACTTATCTTTTAGCTCCACTTCCCACAAACTTTGTGATGTCCCCTCACGTATTTTCCCCGACCCTGTCCTTGTGCATATTTGCTTCAAAAGATTCCAACTGCTTCGTGCCGAGGCCTTTGATGGAAGCCGAGCCCTGCACCAGAATGTGCTGGCTGCTGGTATCCAAGTCTGCGCTTCGTGATTGTACTTGGGGAAGTCTGATTTCCTAATCTCATTTGTGTGTTGGACAAGTAGATGTGTGAGAGGACTTACTTGTTCTGTTTTTTAAAAAACTGCCATTTATTGTCCTAACCTCTGAATTAAGTGCTTTTCCTACATTATTATTTTTTTTTTTTAAATTATTTATTTGAGAGGCAGAGTTACAGAGTAGCAGAGGTGGAGAGAGAGAGATCTTGCATCTGCTGGTTCACTCCCCAAATGGCTGCAAGGGCTGGAGTTGCGCTGATCTGAAGCCAGGAACCAGGAGCTTCTTCCTCGTCTCCCACATGGGTGCAGGGGCCCAAGGACTTGGACCATCTTCCAGGCCATAGCAGAGAGCTGGATTGGAAGTGGAGCAGCCGGGACTCGAACTGGCACCCATGTGGGATGCCGGCACTGCAGGCTCAGTGCTACCTGCTACGCCACAGCGCCGGCCCCCCTCCATTATTATGTCTTATCCTCACCGTAGTCTGTGAAGCATCGCTGTTGTCCCCATTGCACAGGAGGGGACACTGCAGGGCTTGCCTCAGGCACACGGTACTGGAGAAGTTGGGCTTTAAGCCCTGGTTGGCTGATGGCAGAGCTCTGTGTTCATTGCTAATATATCTTCAGATATAAACATACTATGTTATAAGTACTCCCAAGAGCAGATATTGTTTCTGTTAATATTAATAGCTTGGTTTTTGGGTATAAAACTCCCGTGAGTGATTCCACTCTCCCTGCGTCTTGTCCTTCTGCCCACAGTGCTGGAATCGGCCGGACAGGGACGTTTATTGTGATTGATATCCTTATTGACATCATCAGAGAAAAAGGTAGGTCTCCCGGAGGGCCAGAAGCTGCAGCTCCGGCTGTTAGTTCCTGGAAGGAAGGCGCTGGGGAAGGGAATTCGAATGTGAAAGCGTCTCACGGAAACGGGCTGGCACTTCTGCTTTCAGTTCACGTGAGAACGGAAGTTGTGCTGTGTGAGCTTTTGGCCTCAGATGCAGCCCAGGAGCTGAGGACCCTACTGCCACGGCCTTTGTCGTGAAGGCAGTGGTGGGTTCCTACCCAGCTCCCGAGTGCTGGCTTACAGGACTGGAAAGGGGAGTCGGAATCCTGGTGTCTGACACGTTGCCGTCTTCCTGGGTCGCTGGGGTTGGGCCACAGCCCAGGGGAACGTGCTCAGCTCGCACCTTAGCGAATCTGCCTCCTCTCGCATCTGCTAAGAGCTGGATGTGGACGAGCTTCTCGCTGACCCTGCAGTCTCCTAATGCTTCGTGGTGGTTGGTTGCTTTGCAGGTGTTGACTGTGACATTGACGTGCCCAAGACCATTCAGATGGTGCGGTCTCAGAGGTCAGGGATGGTGCAGACAGAGGCGCAGTACCGCTTTATCTACATGGCTGTCCAGCATTACATTGAAACACTACAGCGCAGGATCGAGGAGGAGCAGGTACAAGCCAGGAGGGGCTGGCATGCAGGTTTTCACATCCTCTCCGGGCAGCCTGGGGGTGCTTTCCTCCTGAGCGGGGCCCCAGGCTCTGATAGGCACCTGTGCTTATTTGGGGGTGGAAACAAGTACCCACCTAGAAGGGCTTCCTGGAAGCGGTAGTTAGTTGCCACTCTGTTTGGTACAGAGGCACCCAGGGAGGGGCCCGCCAGGTGGAGCAGCTGCCGTGCCATGCCTGCGATTTTCCCAGGCTCACGTGGCAAGCTCAGCCCTCAAAGCCTTGGTGTTTCCAACCTGTTCCAGCTTTGATCCAGGCCATGTTTATTCTGATTCCATCTTCTAAAATGAATGCCTCACTCTTAATAGCGCACAGTGGTTTGAACTACTAATTTGGTCTAGTTGGAAACAGTGAAATTTCAGTTTTAATAAGCTGTGCATAATGAAGAAGGATGCGGAATTGGCACCTTTCCATTTGAAGCTTTTCATAACAGACACAAAACTGTGTTAATGAGGAACCTGCTGAAACGAGAGGAGGGAGGAGAGGACTGCTCCTTTGGGGAGCTGTGCCCGCCCCCTCTCCGAGCCCCCTCAGCCCTGTTGCTGTGCTGCAGATGGGGAGACGTCTAAACATCAGTGCCATTTGCCTGCTCCTCTCTGTTTAGTGCCTTCCAGAAAACTGTGTCTCAAACTGGGACCCGCCACCTACTTGAAATATCCAGTGGGATAGCAGCCACGCTGTCAATGTTGGCTTAGCCAGCGTAAGGCACCTGTGAATGAGTGTAGTGAATTCTCAGTCCACAGGGAGACACTGGATTGTTTAATTGTACAGAAGCAGCATATATAGAGAGGTCTGGGGCCAAATAATTAACAAGATCCCAGTTGTCATTTTATTTTTATTTCTTTTCTTTATTTGCATTTTATTTGAAAAACAGAAGGATAGAAAGAGACACAAAGACAGAGCTCTTCTATCCACTGGTTCACTCCCCAAACGCCCTCAACAGCTGGGTTTTCGCCAGGCTGAGACCAGGAGGCTGGGGCCCCGTCTGAGCCTTGCGCGTGGGCAGCAGGGACCCAGGGACTGGAGTCATGCCCTGCTGCCCTGCGGGGTGTGCGTTGAGCAGGCTGATACGGGCCGTGAGCATGTACCAAATGGTGCCTCCACAGCAGCGTGAAACGTCGCCCCAAGCTTGCGATGAGATACTCAGATGGCATCTGTCAGTTACGTGACACGTGCCTTCCAGTTGCTGAGGCCAGCCATAGTTTAAGGAGAAAGTTACGAAAGACTGTTAATCAGAGAATGTAGCACAGCCGCTACGTGTTGAAAACCATTCCGAAGGGTCTTGAAGCACACATTTAACCTTGCTCAGAAAAGTAGGGCTAAAGTGTAAGGACTCATTTCTTTTAGAAACTTAGAAGACTCTAGAAGATTTTTATTCTTGTTAGGAGGATTGAGGGTCTTCTTATTACCATAGGTTCTCCCTGACCCTAAAGCTAAAGTTTTGAGTTGGATTTAGGAACTAGTTTAAAAAAAAAAAATCTTCATTGCTACCTTTTTCTTGGAAGGGTTGTGGCTGGTAGAGGTCAAAAGCGAAACATAGTCCTTAGTACTTTAAAAACATTTTTTATTTATTTATTTTCATTTTATTTGAGGCAGAGAGAGACAAAAAGAGTAAGAGAGATCGTCCATCCTGTGGTTCATTCTTAAATGCCTTTCACAGTCAGGGCTGGGCAAGGCTGAAGCCAAGAGTCTGGAACTCAGTCTCTGCCAGATGGTGGCAGGAACCCGAGCACTGGGGCCGTCCTCTGCTGCCTCCCTGGCTCACATTAGCAGGGAGCTGGATGGGAAGTGGAGTAGCTGGGACTTGAGCTAGGCGCGCTGACATGGCGTGTGGGCGTCCCAAGCAGCAGCTTAGTTGCTGCACCCTTAATAATTCAGGTGTTACAGAATATGGAATGGGCAAAGTAACAGTCCCAGTAATCCTGCCTCTAAAGTGCTTGCAGTCATCATGCAGCCAGTGCTTTTTGGGTGTTGATATTGTTGGTGCTAGGTTAATAAGCATATTAACTACTGTTTTTACATGGGCCTTTGGGCTTTTTTTTTTTTTTGTAAAGGTTTGTTTATGTATTTGAAAGTTGGAGTTACACAAAGAGAGAAGGAGAGACAGAGAGAGAGAAAGAAGCCTTCCATCCACTGTTTCACTCCCCAGCTGGCCACAATGGCCAGAGCTGTGCCTATCCGAAGCCAGGAGCCAGGAGCTTCTTCCAGGTCTCTCATGCCGGTGCAGGGGCCATCTTCTGCTGCTTTTCCAGGCCATAGCAGAGAGCTGGATCAGAAGTGGAGCAGCTGGGACTCGAACTGGTGCCCACAAGGGATGCTGGCACTGCAGGTGGCGCCTTTACTTGCTATGCCACACACAGCACCAGCCCCATTCATTGGCTTTTTTTTTTTTAAATGGGCAGGAGATCTATTTTATTTTATTTTATTTTATTTATTTATTTTTATTTAATGAGCATAAATTTCCAAAGTACAGCTTATGGACCACAATAGCCTCCTCCCCCCTGTATCTTCCCTCCCACCCACAACGCTCCCCTCTCTCACTCCCTCTCCCCTTCCCCTTCACATCAATTCATTGGCTTTTAAAAATGGGATCCTATAACTTGTTGCTCTCTGTGTTGGACCATTTTAATCAGTCTAGGAACTCGCAACCTAGTTTGTGGAAAAGAAGTATCTTCAGTTAGGTTTTAGTGGCAGTCTGAAAACCCACCAAGTTTTTCTTTTTTAAGATTTATTTGAAAGAGTTGAAGAAAGAGAAGAGGCAGAAAGAGAGATCTTCAATCTGCTAGTTCACTTCCCAGATGACCACAATGGCCAGCGGTGGGCCAGGAGCTTCTTCTGGGTTTCCCATGTGGGTGGCAGGGGCTCAAGTACTTGGGCCATCTTTTTTTTTTTTTGACAGGTAGAGTTAGCGTGAGAGAGGGGGGGTCTTCCTTTCCATTGGTTCACCCCCAAAATGGCCATCACAGCCGGTGTGCTGTGCCGATCCAAAGCCAGGAGCCAGGTGCTTCCTCCCGGTCTCCCATGCAGGTACAGGGCCCAAGCACTTGGGCCATCCTCTACTGTACTCCTGGGCCACAGCAGAGAGCTGGACTGGAAGAGGAGCAACCGGGACAGAATCTGGTGCCCCAACCTGGACTAGATCCCAGGGTGCCGGCACTGCAGGCAGAGGATTAGCCAAGTGAGCCACGGTGCCAGCCGTGGGCCATCTTCTGCTACTTCTCCCAGGCCATTAGTAGGGAGCTGCATCAGAAATGGAGCAGCCAGGACACGAACCGGCACCCATATATGATGCTGGTGTTGCAGGTGACAACTTGACCCACTATGCCGCAATGCCAATTCCTACATTTATTTCAAGGCTTTTCCCCTTTATAAAACAAGTCAGGGGGCTGGTGTTGTGGTGCAGCAGGTTAAGCTCCCACTTGGGTGCCTGCATCCCAGATCAGAGAGCAGGTTTGATCCTGGCTGTTGCGTTTCTGATCCAGCTCCCTGCAGATGTGCTTGGGAGGCAGTGGATGATGGCTCAAATACCCGGGACCCCATGTGGGAGACCCCAGTGGAATTCTTAGCTCCTGGCTTTGGCCTGGCCACCCCCTGCCTGTTGCAGCTGTTTGGGGAGTAAACCAGCAGATGGAAAAATCTAGCTTCTCTCTGTCTCACTCTCTCTCTCTCTCTCTCTCTCTGTTGTTCTGTTGCTCTGCCTTTCAAGTGGATGAAAACAAACATTTAATTAAAGGGAAGAAGTCAAGTGTAGCAGGGACAGCTAAGTTTCCCTTTGACCCTTACCCCTGCATCCCCCGCATTCCATGCCTGAAACCCTCAAGCAGTCACTAGCCTTGCAGTCTCTTTTTAGATGATAAAACACGGGTACCTGTAAACTGTGGATTTCATTTAGTCAGTTCAGAACATTTGCCCAGATGGCATCACACTGCTTGACTGTTGTGGGACTTGTGTTTTGCACTTAGCATTGTTTATGAAATGTGTTTTCATAAACAGTGTTTTATGGAGCCTGTGTTGTTGCTCTTCACTGCCACATTTGACTTCGCCGTGTGAATGCATCGCGTTCCTCTGTCCTGTCAGTGGGCCTTGTCAAGAATGTCCTGTCCCACACCACAGCTCGTGCAGGCTCACGGCAGGGGTTCCTGGAGAAGCAGCTGGTCAGGGTTGTGAGCTCTGCGCCTTTCGGTTTTGCTGCCTGCTGAGTTCCTAGAACTACTGCCTGGAACGGTGCGCCACAGCGCTGGTGCCCGCTTCCCTCCTTCGCGGTGCGTGGAAGCTCCCGCGTCTACGCAGTGTTTGAAGGGGCTGCACTCCCACAAGGAAGGTAACATTATGGGATGCTGCTCACTTGACAGATGAGATTTTCAGAATTGGCTGTGTTTAGGGAAAAATTAGAAAAGAATAAATCATCTACCCAAGAGTTCTGGAAGTGTAGTTCACTCTGTGTCTGAAATGGGACACCTTGCTACTGGCCGTCTTTGCCCCGCCCCCAGGTATGGTTAGAGCCAAAACTGAATAACTAAAGGAGCTTGGGTCTTTTCTGGGGGTGAGGGGAGGAGAGGGTGGAGTGCCTTATTGTTTCTAGTGAGAGTGCAGCCGTTAGACGCCTCTCCCAGCCGTCTGCCGGGAAATCGTTACATGCGCCACCAGTGACCGGGTGCCAACGCGGCAGAGAAGGTGTGAGCTCCCCTTGCTCAGCTACAGGTCCTGAGGTTCAGTACCGCAAGGCGGGAACGTCGGACGCTCCGTGCTTTGGAGTGGAGTGGCTGCCGCGAACTTCGCGCTCACGCGGTGTGTTTACCTTGAGGTGGATTCCGGAATCATCAGGTCTACGTCAGCATCCTCAGGGCTCTGGCCTGTCTGGCTTTCTGTGGCTCTTTTTAAAATTTCTTGGTGAAATGCCTGTTTTGATTCTTTCTTCCTTTACAAAAGTCACAGTGCCTCATACGTGTGCTCTTCCCACTTTCAGAAAAGCAAGAGGAAAGGGCACGAATACACAAACATCAAGTATTCCCTCGCCGAGCAGACAAGCGGGGATCAGAGCCCCCTCCCGCCCTGTACCCCCGCGCCTCCCTGTGCGGAGTAAGTAGTGAAGAAGGAAGTTCTTACCGGAACGGAGGTTTTTGAAAAGCCTTTGCCGCTCTCGCATCTCTCCGGCACACGGTGGTGTTGCCTGGTGACCCGTGTGTCGGTGACGGCGGGTTCTGTGGGTTGACTCGGGACCACACGGGGGGCTTGCAGAGTTCACAGAAAATGCTTACTGTGGGGAGAAAAACAAGTGATGCATAGATTTCAGCAGTTTTTTATGCCAGAATAGACTTTTCCTTTAATTCCATTTTAAAAGAAAGATTTACTTATTTGAAAGGTAGACGGACAGAGATTAATTCCATTTTCCATGGACGTTTTAAAAAGTTCTCTCGTAAGTGTATCAGGCAGTGGTTTTCCAGGGAGAATCTTGAGTTTTCTTTTGTTGATGTGGGAATCATTGCTGAGGAGGGTCACGTCCCCTCTGACATGTTACGACTCTGCTAATGAAGAGTAAATAAATCAACAGTGCGTACATCAGTGCACTCATGGCCTGTCAGTTTCCCACCAGTAGCAGAAATGTACTTTGGGTATTTAAACCAGACATCAGCAAGCTACAGCTCAGAGGCCAAATCTGGTTTTTTCTGTATAGCCTGTGACTGGGTTTTAAAGAACAATAACACTACAGAAACTGCATGGCCTACCGAGCTGAAAATATGCACTCTTGTTCTTTCCAGAAAACTTTGCCACTCCTTGTTTAAACTAAAACATGACAGGAAGACATTCCGTTATATTGATTACAGGCATGACAGTTCTAAGTTGTTATTTTCGTATGTATTCTGAAGTCACTCTTCAGTATAACATTTACTTTTTATTTTCCCCTAAGAGTCTTGTCTCTCTTTGAATCTGATGTGGAATTTTAAAAGCCCTGCTGACTTTAATATTCTATACAAGCCTCTTAGGTCGCATCTGGGCAGCTTGCGTTTCCACTTACTTTCTGTTTCCATTGAAATGAAATTACATAGCGGAAGGATTCTCTCCTCCAAGCTGCCCCTCCTGCTGCCTGCTTTTCTGTGTCCCGTGGATGGGCTGGGGGAGCTGGCATTTTAAATCGCGCTCTGCAGAAGTTTGCCGAGGATCCGGAGCGTCAGGTCTCTGAGTCCTTGCCAGAAAGCTGTCTCCTCACGTCGGCCTCACAGAAGCAGCTTGAGCGACTACCCTTATTAGCAGCGGCAGCCCCGGGGCTGGCAGCCTCTCTGTCCGTCATCCTCCTTGTGGGGTGCACAGTCCTGGAGCCCCTGCAGGCTGGCACCCACGCTGCGGGGCTCTCTGCCCTGCCTGCCTGCTCTGATCTCTCCCTGCACTCAGAAATGAACTTGGGCTCCTCGATGCCTCCCAGCGCTCGGAGCCAACATTCCCCTACCTGGGTGGATGCTAATGGACCTCCAAGCCTGGCTGCTCCCACGCTTTATTTTCTTGGACCTTTGCTTGTTCAGATCCTTCTAGAAATCACTGTGATTCCTTTCTCTCCACCCTGCTTTGCAGTCTGACTCCAGGGCCTCATCCTACAGACTGCTTTGCGCTGCTCGCCTGAAAGACAGCCTGCTTCCATCCCACCCCAGACAGCACCGGGACTCGAGGCTGTCGTCATTGTATCGCTGTGTGTTCATGTCTTGCATCCCTTCCGGGAGTGTCAGCTCAGGGGAGCAGGGACCGTGACTGCATCGGAACTGGTCCCCGTAGGCAGTAGTGTGTGCTTTATGGGTATCTTGTAAGCTTAGGCAGCACGGACTGCACTTCTGTAAATGCCTTCCTTCTTTCCTCCACAGAATGCGAGAAGATAATGCTAGAGTCTATGAGAACGTGGGCCTGATGCAGCAGCAGAAAAGCTTCCGCTGAGCAGAGCCGCCTGGACCTGAGCGCAGAAACCGGTATGGAGACGCCAGTGCTGTCTCCGTTAGCGTCCCGTATGATTTGTGACTGCTTCAGTCCGTACCGGCATGGAATGCCATACACCAGCCTCCTTTTTCTCCTTGTATTTCTGTCTCCAAGCTAGATTTAGGTTGGAGTTCATATAAGCATTAAAATCCAATATAGAATGATGTGTGTAAGAAGCAAGGCGGGTACTTATCCCAGGCACAGGGGTTGATGTTGCTGGGAGAGAGTAGTTTTAAAATACACTTCCGTATTTCTTATTTGAAAGACAGAGACAGACAGAGGTCTTTCATTTGCTGGTTCACTGCTCAAATGCCCACAATAGCCTGGAACTCCATCCAGGTCTCCAGGTAGGTGGCAGGCACGTAAGTGCTTGAGCCATTCCTTGCTACCTCCCAGGTGTGTGTTAGCAGCAAACTGGGTTGGAAGCACAGGGGGACTTGAACCCAGGCGCTCTGAAACAGGATGCAGGTGTCCCAGGCGGCATCTTAACGGCAGTGCCAAGCACATGTCCCTAAGAACAATTTTTTTTTAAGATTTATTTTATTTATTTGAAAGGTAGAGTTACAGGGAGGGAAGGAGGGAGGGAGAGAGACTGAGAGAGATCAGTTGATCGTCCATCTGCTGGTTTACTCCCCAAATTGCTGCAATGGCCAGTGCTGTGCCAGGCTGAAGCCAGGGGCCAGGAGCTTCTTCTGAGTGTCCCGTACAGGTGCAGGGGCCCGAGGACTTGGGCCATCTCTGTGAGTCATTAAAACATACGCAATACGCGCTTGGGTCCCTGACTAAGTGCATTAACAGGGAACTGGACTGGAAGTGGAGCAGCCAGGACACCAACCAGCGCCCATGTGGGCTGCCAGGCATCGCACGTGGCTGCTTAACCCTCTGTGCCGCATCGCCGGCTGCCCTAAGAGTGATGTTTGTGAGAGTCGGTTAACCCAAGCTGTGCCAGGGGATGATCTGTTAAGGGACTGGGAAACGTCAGGACACAGCATTGGGTGGTTGGGGGCATCACGGTGCCTGAGTGCTCATCCCAGTTGGCCTCTCACCAGCTGTGAGACACGGGCGCTGGTGCTCCTGGCCTCTGGCGGTGTCAGCTCCACTCCCTTCCGGCTCTGAAGCTGAGCGCTCATCTCCCTGTATCCCTCTTCCCTGTCCATCACCTTCTTAGTCAGGGTCCCAAGTGCGTATTGCTTATGTTTCAATGACTCACAGAGTCAGTGCCTCAGGTTGAAACCCCCATTCCAGTGGGAATCTGGGCTCTTTGACACCACCGTGGGCCCCCTCCCAGGGCTCTAAACCACCCCTTTCCCTCAGGTCACTGAGCTGTGTGTTCAAGCCTTAAATGCACACTTCTAAAGTGAATGCTTTGTCATGCTTCCAGCTGTTTGGAGCTTAAACATTCTAACTTACTTCTCCCCAGCCGTGGACTTTCGTCCTCCCCCTGAAAAGATCAAGGACAGATGTGAGAAAGTCTACGTGAAGAATGAATCTGGGTCGGCAAGGCCGCACTGTGGCTGACTGCCTTTGGATAAGCAAAATTGGAAACCCTTTGAAGACCACCGTACTCTGACTCAACAGTTCATTTCCTTGGATAAGAAGGAATCATCTCTACAATGTAGACATTGTTACATTTTATAGAGTTTTGTTTTAATTGAGGAAGCAGTTCAACTGTGCTCTGTATTTTGCAGGTTATGGGGATTCAAGTTCTAGTTATGGGATATTTTTTAAATGTTATTTTTTCTTCTTGTAACCTTAATTTTTTTTTCTTTTGGTGGGGCATGATAGGGCACTTGTAAGAAGAAATAGTTTGGGGAAACTAAGTAACAACACATCCTTGAGAGAGGAGAACACTTTCATTGACCATGTTGCGTTAGTCTGTTTTGTGTTGCTAGAACTGAATCCCACAGCCCGAGTGATTTCTCATGAGCAGAGAGTTCTGCTCTTAGAGTTCTGGAAGAGTGAGGGGCCGCATCTGCGTGTGGTATCGGAACACATGGGAGGTGTCACGTGGCAAAAGGGGGCAAGAACGGGCTGAGCATGCTTTTATGACAAAACCCACTCTCGCAATAACAAGCCCGCCAGCGCGGGCACCTTAATGAACTCAGAAGCGCAGAGACCTCGTGACCCAAGCACCTGCCCCAGGCCCCGCCTCATCACCACTGGGGCACTGGGGCTCAGATTTCCAGCACATGAGTGTTAGGGGGCTTGGTCAAGCCTAGCTGTGATCCAGCAGTGGATACTTAGTTTTGATGGCTTTTTCTTTTTTCTTTTTTTTTTTTTTTGGCTAAATCAAGCCAATGCCTCAGTCAGTCAGAATTTGACTGTCTTCTTTTACATTGTCATTAAATGATCCTGGAGGGGGGAATCTTGGGAATATATCAATTAGGGTAAGAGCTGTCTTTTCTTAGCCTGTGACCAGTGACCATACAGCTGTTGGCTGCAAAGGTTGTGGTGGGAAAAGGGTGGCCGTATTTTCTTTGCATTTGACTGATTGTCATGTGTTTAGACAAAGGACATCTGTGGGTGACTAGTGTTTTGGTTATACAGTGTTGCTGGCAAACTACCCCAAAATGTGGCGGCTTCACGCAGCACCACCCCTCCCCCACATTCTGCTGGTCTTACAGGCGCCGCTGCCGCGCTGGGCAGGTGGCTGAGCCCCTGGGCTGACGGCGCCTTTCTCCGCATGCAGCCCCTCTCTGTCCATGTGGTCTCTGCCCGGGAACTCGCCAGCAGGTAGCTGGACCTCTCCCATGGCAGCTCAGAGCTCCCAAGAGTTCCACAGCAGACGCAGCCAGGATTCCTAGGACTTAGGCCCAGAACTGCCACAGCACCGTCCCCCTCCACGGGTAAACCAGTCGTGGGCCCAGCGCAGACTCAGCAGGGGGCACTCCTTGGCAGCCAGCAGTCTCTCAGACCCTCACAGCCAGTGCCATGGGAAACTCTGCGAGGTTAGAGACGCTGAAGCTGTGTGCCCCACTTACACCTAAGCTGCAAGTCCGGGAGAGAGAGAGAGGCCCTTCTAGAAGCTCGCTGAGCCAGTTCTGGCAGCCCTGAGCAGTTTCTGAAGCATTGCTTGGGCAAACAGGTCTCCTAAGGAGAGATGTGCTTAGGGGGACGGAGCACCCGCGCGCAGAGCCACCCCGTCCTGTGACACCTGCAGACATGACAGGATGCGAACCTGCTTAGCGCCAGCAGTTTGTGCAGACAGGCTGCAGTGAGGGGGCCCGGGCCCGCCCAGCAAGGCCTCCAGTCAGAGTGCATTAGCTCGGTTCTTGTTTCGGCCAAGCAGTCAGATTTGCTGATGTTCTACCTTAAGTGCCTTCTCCACAGACATCCCTCTTGTGTTGACTGTCCGCCCAGCGAGTGTCTCCTGGGTCAAGACGAGAACACACTGCAGCGGCTTGGCCCGGGAGTCAGCGCCTGCTCAGCCAGGCTCTTTCCGCTTTGGCTCCCGACAGGAAGGACCCAGTCCAGCTCCAGAAGTGGTCCTGGCTGGGGTCTGTAACTCCCTTGAAACCCCGAGGGGGCCTGGGGAGTGCAGTGGCCACCATTTGCACAGCCAAGGCGTTCATTGTGGCCCCACCCAAGGCCCTGGTACCCGCGGACCTTAGAGCTGCTTCTGAACGCAGGTCAGACTGAGCACGTAGTCTTGCGAGGGAGGTGATGAGTACTGTCTTCTTGTCAGGCCTCAGAGAAAGGGCGTGCAGCTCAGTATCGGAGACCAGGATCTCAGTCCTGTCCTTACTGCATTGTCACATGGGATTGTTCTCCGTTCTGCTTCGATTTCACGGCAGTGTTTGGACTCGGACTTTGGAGGGACAAAGTCTTTCACCAGCACCCAAGGGTTTGATCGTACAAATACACCTGCTGCACGAATGCCTCTGCCTGTTGCTTAAGATGAATCGTGTTTGCCCTTGGCACAGAAGTCCCGGATCTTGGCGAGCTTTGTTTGTTACAGGACATTGATTTCACTTGCGTTTCCCCTCTGCGAAGTCAAAGCTGTCATATCGTCACGTCAGCTGGCGCCAAGACAAGATTCGTGGCAGCCCCTAGGTTGCTGAGCTTCGAGGTGTGTTCGGTAAAAGGTGTCGGCAGGTTCTCAGGTGAGGTTGCTGTACGTGGGGTGGATCAGGCAGAGGGGCCGGGAGGATGGGGAGCTCCAGGTGCAGGGTGAAAGGACTGTGGAGGTGGGAGTTCTGAAGAGGTGGTTTCTGAGGAGGTCAAGCGGCCCCGGGGCCAGAGCACAGTCACAGGTGACCAGCTGACCTGCAACATGGGTGTGATAGCTGCGCACTTGCAGCCTTCTTCTGGGTTGCTGGCAGACACGAAGTACGCGCAGTATCCCATGGCTGGAAGCCCATTTTACAGTTATAAGCCTAAGATTTTATATCTGAAGTGAAGACATTATCTGGCATGTGGTATTCAGGTTTTAAAAAGGGTCAAATTTCAGAATCTTCATGGCTTTTTTTTTTTTTAAAAAAAGTAAAGGGCGCCTCTGCGTCCAGTGCATGGCCCTCTTGAAACCCAAGGTCCCATCTCCCGTGGACATCAGTGACCTCCAGCCTGGCTGCCTGGGAATGCGGAGCTGCGGGCGGACTTCGCGGAGCCCGAGCCTGCTTTGCAGAGCCCGGTGGCTTTGGAACAGCCAAGAAAAAGGTCAAGATTATCTTTCGGAGTTGTTTTCCTGGGGATTTTAAGAACTGATGGAACAGCCTGGGTGATTTCCGGTTCGGGGGATTGTGGGAAGGTGAGCAGTTGTGAAGTGTTTTGTTGTAGAGTAGTGATCCTTAAGGGAGCTGACTGTAGACAGGAACGCACCCCAGCGCAGTTGTTTGCTCCCTGTTGTTGGGGAGTGCAGTTTTACATGGCAAGCACAGGCGCTCCCCGGCTTTGAGATGCCTTTATTAGGAAGTGTGTCAGCCCTTCATTTTGCTACAATCTTTCCCCTTCTTCCTGTTGAAAACTAAGTTCTGAAATATAGTTTGTTGTCTCTTCCATCACTGAAAAATGTGTTCCTTTCTCACTACGGGCAGTTCACACAAGGCAAAAATAGTCAACAGCTGGTTTTAGTGTGTTACGTAACTTTGCTGTGTAGCAAACTAATTTCTACAAGGTTTTCATCCTAAACCTCAAATCATGTAATTAATAATTTGCCTGTTTATTTATGACCTAATTGTGATTCTTTTATTAATAAAAGCTAATGGAAAAGGATCCTTTATTAAGCTGATGACTAGACCTACATTTAATTTTCCTGCAGTGTATGAAGAAGTATTGTACCAGAGTATTAAAAGATATGTAATATTTTATTGATAAATCTATCCTTTAAAAGGAGTACGTTTTAGGATGTCATCATTTTGATGTGAATCATGTAAATGTTGATAATATGCTGTTTATTATACATTTAGTGTTTCCAGAGATTCACCCAATTGCCTTTTTGCCCACGTATATTATGTAGTCTATTTGCAATTGTTTTTTTTTTTTTAAAAACAGTGACATTAAAAGAATAGTTTATGTAGAGAAACATTAGTGGATGTTAATTGTCTCCCCACCTGTATTTATGGGTGTTAGTTCAACTGCTTTGCTAGTTACAAAGCTGTATTATCAGAGTAAAAGTGTATTTGTAAACTGTATGGGAACTAAAATTAGGAATAAAACCATTTTCTTATATTGTTGTAGTTGTCATTCACTTCATCAGAAATGTCCAGGGGAAATGCGGTCGGGGTCCTTTGACCTTTCACATTAGCAAAATGCTGACGTCATTTTTAAAAATTAATTTGAAAAAACATTTATTTAGTTTATCTGAGAGAGACAGAGGCAGACTGAGAGTGCCGCTCATCCCTCCCGGTTTACTCCCGCAGTAGCTAGGGCTGGGCCAGGGCTGGGCCGGGGTGACCTGGGAGCCAGCATCTCAGTCCAGGTCTCTCATGCGGGTGGCAGTCACCCCTCCCAGGGTGTGCACTGGCAGGAGGATGGCATCAGGAGTGGAACTGGGACTTGCACGCTCTGGTACGGGGTGTGCGCATCCCAGTCAGGGCCTTGGCTGCCAGGCCAAACAAGCATTTAGCAGCTCCTGTCCAGAGGGTGACTTAGAAACAGAATAAATGGCTCGATTCTCCGGAGTTCATTGAGTGCCTGCTCTCTGGAGAGCTCGAGAAGACAGGAAGGAAATTCTGTTTGAAGAACCTGTTGCATCTGGGTCCAGTGTGTAGGAAATGGTTAGAAACCGCAGAGGGCTGGCCGTGGGTCTGACGTCCAGGACATCAGCTCTTCCCTGTAGAGTTGACTTAGGCCCCGGGCACACGTGACCACCGTCTCTGACAACAGCGAGGATCAGCATGAGTAGAAAGAAGCCATTTTGTACCTAGCAAACTAGAGAGCTGTAAGTTCTGTGTTGTGAATGTCAGGGAGGGGTTGGGTCTCCGCTCACTGTGAGATGCCTCCCTGTCTTTCTCACCTGAGTCCCTGCATTTAATGAGATCCAGACACCCACCTGTGCAGGAATGACAGCGCCGCTTCGGGATGCCAGGCACTGCACCCTGAGTTTCCGGGGGCACAACCCGTAGCACCCTGCCTTTGGCCTCTGCCCTGCCTCCCGCCTCCCCACGCAGCCACCCACTCCGCACTTCGGTGTCAAACACTTCGCTCGGCACCGTTCTCTTCTCGTGCTTCCTCACCGCCCTTCGTCCATGGTGGCTGCTCGCCAGTGGTCACTTGCACATGCTGATGCTCTTGCTTTCTTTAAAAAAATATTTCCTTATTTTCATTTCATTGGAAAGGCAGAGAGACAGAGGGAGAGAGATCTGCCATCTACTGGTTCACTCCCCAAATGCTTGCAACAGCCAGGGCTGGGTCAGACCAAGGCCAGGAGCCTTGAAGTCCATCTGGGTCTCCCACATCAGTGGCAGGGGCCCAAGCACTCGAGCCATCATTATTGCTACCTGCAGGGTGTGCATTAGCAGGAAGCTGGATTGGAAGGGGAGGAGCAGGGGCTCCTACCCCGCACGCACTCCGGTGTGGGATGCGGGGCCCAAGTGGCGACTTCGCTGCTGTGCAAAACATCCTCCCCTCGGTGCTTTTTCTTGAAATGCTCTCCCTTCCGATCTTCCCACAGCTGACTTCTGTCATTCAAGTTTCACTCAAATGGCACCTTTCCAAGACACCCTCCTGGGCCACCCTGAACCAAGGGAGGACTTCCCCAAGGTGGTTTGAGCTGTAGGCTCAGCAGGATGGGAGGAAATACTCCCAGCACTCTTCTCACCCTCTAATCTGTTGTTGCCTCCAATTGGTTCAACCCATGTGCAAGCGGGGGTGGGGTGGGGTGGGGTGGGGTGAGGGGGGGTGGGGGGGTAGGCGTGCTGTGCAGTGCTGCCCTCTGCTGGGCTCTGTCTCCCAGGCACAGAACAGGGCAGTGTGGTCTGGGCTGAGGGCGGGAGGCAAACAGAGAAAAACAGCTGCTGGAGGCTTGCCTTTTAGATTTTAAAAGGCAATGTCCTGTTACTTTATTTAAAAGTTAATATATTTGTTATTTATTTGAAAGACAATGACAAAGGAGAGGCGGGGGTGGGGAGAATCTTCCATGTGCTGGGTCATTCCCCGAATGCCCACAATAGCCGGGGCTGGGTCACTCTGAAGTCAGGAGCCAGGCATTCCATCTGGGACGCCCACATGGGTGGCAGAGACCCAGCCACTTGGGCCATCCCCTGCTGCCTCCCAGGGCGTGCATTAGCAGGAAACCGGATGGGAACAGACTGAAACTCAGGCTCCGTGATACGGGATGCCAGGCCCCGCAACCACTGGGCCCCGGGGCCCTTGTCTTTGAAGCTATGGTCTGGCGCCGAACCGCACCTGGGACTGTGAGAAACACAGAGACTCAGGCCCCGGCTCCGCAGAATCTGCGTTTCTGACGAGGGGCTGTCCCCCGGGGATTTCGTGGGGAGATCAAGGCCGTGGGAGAAGATACCTGCGCTTGGGCCAGTTTTTCTGCGGCATCTGGGACTTGAGAATCATTGGATAGCACGCAGGCGCCGTGATTCCAGGCTGCAGGGTGTGGGGCGATCCCAGCACAGAAGATGAAGACAAGCCTCTTCCCCCAGATGTCTGCAAATAGCTTCAGATATTCTGAGACATCACACCTACCGAAGCCGCATCTGCGAAATCCTAAGCATATGTGAAACCCATCGAACCAGGAGAAGAGAAGGAGAAACGATTTAAAGGAAGCGAACTCTGAAATTAAAGTCTGCTCGGGAAGTGACAGATGTCTGGGTCTTGACAGATTCTGAGACTTGTAAGATTTTTTTTTTCCATTTTCATTCACATGTGTTCGATGGTTGCTTTCTGCATCACCATTATTTTTTTACTCATACTAAAATCAATTTTCTTCTTTAGAAAGTTTTTTTTTTTTAAGATTTGTTTATTTATTTGAGTTACACAGAGAGAGAAGGAGAGGCAGAGAGAGAGAGAGAGAGAGAGAGAGAGAGAGGTCTTCCATCTGCTGGTTCACTCCCCAGTTGGCTGCAATGGCCGGAGCTGCGCTGATCCAAAGCCAGGAGCCAGGAGCCAGGAGCTTCTTCCAGGTCTCCCACGTGGGTGCAGGGGCCCGAGTGATATCGGAGATGACCCCCTAGAATATATACGAAAATGTGACCCCTTAGAGTTCCCCAGAAGTCCCATCTGGGGTGCCACATATGCTATCAGAATTTGGGGTGCCATACGATATCACCATATGCTTATTAATAAATCCCCAATATTAATAAGCCTGAGAGGGTTCTTGGCTAATATTTAGAGAAGAATTCTAAATACAGGCATAAATAAACGAGGCAGCATGGTACATTTTAGGCTTTTATTTCATGCGAAAAATGCATAGGAGAGTGAGAGCTTTATCTAAGAGCAGTAAATGGGTTCATTCCGAGCACCAGGAACCAGCCACGTGGAGGAGCATCTAGGCCAGGAAGCCTAGAGCACATGGCCCGAAGGCCACATGCCCTGGAGACACAGGGCTACAGCCAGCCCCCTGCTGGCAAGAGACCAGGGAAGAAGAGAAGGCCTGGACAGTCCAGGCTTTTAACCCACTTCCAAAGGGGAGTGGTTAATTAACCTGATTGGCTGGTGGGCACCCAGGTATGGCCAGGTAGGGGAATGAGGTCACACAGGGACATGGCAAAGGTATCAGGTAGGGCGTAAGGTCACACAGGGGCGTGGCGAAGGCGTGGTCTTCTAGCTCACAAACCTAATTGATTTTAACCTATTTGCCTGCCTACTTCATGAGGACGTGGGCCGTCTTCTACTACTTTCCCAAGTCATAGCAGAGAACTGGATCGGAAGTGGAGTAGCCGGGACTCGAACAGGCGCCCGTATGGGATGCCAGCACTGAGATAGCGGTTTTACACAATACGCCACAGCACCCTAGAAAGTTTTCCTTTCTAAAGAAAGGGTTCCTTTGTCTGGAGGCCTGAGATAATGTCTCCTGAGGGTGCAGTGGTGTGAGTTAGACAAACCCGAGTCCCGGCACTGACTGTGTTTCTGCATTTGAAAGTACCCGCAGGGTAAGCCGCCATCCCGTATGGGCGCTCTTTCTAGTCCCGGCTGCTCCCTGCTCATGCGCCTGGGAAAGCGGTGGAAGATGACCCTAGTGCTCTGGCCCCTGCGCCCACGTGGGAGACTCAGATGGAGCTCCAGGCTCCTGGCGTGGACCTGGCCCAGCCCTGGCGACTGCGGCCATGTGGGGAGTGAACCAGCAGATGCAAGATCTCCTAGTCGCTTCCTCCGTAGCTCGCCTCGCCTTGGGGCTGTGCGCGGGCAGCGCTCTCATCCGTGATTGGGTGGTGCGTGGGGGCTGCTCAGGGACAGCCAATCCGGCCTCGCAGCCGCTAGAGGTGGGCGTGGCCGGCCGCGGCCTCTTGGGGGCAGCAGCTGGGCCTCGCGCCCGGCCTCTGTCACCCACGCTGACAGGGGCCCTCAGGCCCTGAACACCCCCTCCGCCCCAGGCACTCCAAACAGTCGTATTATTAGCCTGTGGGGAGCAATCCGGACTGGACTGAGTTACTGGAATTAAGACTTATTCTATGCATCTGCTCTCCTCTGTGGGGAGCAGCTCGGACTAGACTGAGTTACTGGAATTAAGACTTATTCTATGCATCTGCTCTCCTACAATATGGCGCTGGGAGAGGAGAGAACAGCTTCTACCCAGCTGCCTCCAGTTCAACCAATAAACTGTAGGACTTGCTCCTGATTGGAGAGCAGCGTACTCGGCGTGTGGGCAGCCAAGTTAGGATTGGCGGAGGAGGACTATGAAGGAGGAGAGAGACGGCATGCACCGGGAACATCTATGGGGAACATCTAGCTGAAGGAACACCCGTGCAGCCCCCCGAGAGAGCCGGCCGGCGGTGTGCCGCTCCCCTGCGGAAGTGGGGAATGCGGCCAGGGGGAACTGCCCTTCCACGGAGGTGGAAGGGATAGTAGCCAACCCGGGAAGAACCAGCAGCAAACCCGGGGAGGGCCGAGCAGACGAAAGAACAGCGCAGGGTCCTGTGTCGTTCCTCCACGAAGAGGGGGAGCGACATAATGGTGCCGTGACTCGGATATGAAGCCTAGGCAGGGTTTAGTGTCGTTCCTCCATGAAGAGGGGGAGCGACATAATGGTGCCGTGACTCGGATAGGAAACCTAACTCGGATAGGAAACCTAGAACGGATAGCAAACTTAGGAGGGAAGAAACGGGAAGAACTGGGAAATTACCGGAGAGAGAGACTAGCAAACAGCCTAGGGAAAAGCCGGACGAAAAGAGGTGCCGGAAGAAGCTGTTGAAAGCCTAGGCATAGACTCGTATACGGACTACGGGGGGAAGCTGGGAGAAATCTCTAAGGTCGAAAGCGAAAGTGAAAGCTAGAACAAACAGACTCGGACGCGGACTGTGGGGAGAGGCCAGGAGAAATGAGGGAGGAGTATTGTTGGAAGAAAGCTTGGGGAAACATACCGGGTAGAGAAAAATGTTAGGGAAATTGAAGCCGTGGGGGGCAGGCCAAGGCGGACACGAAAGCCACTTTGGGGTTCTCAAGTTAGCCCGGGAATAGGGGGCGAAAAGTTAAAACCAGAAGCTGAAACGTGAGCCAGGTTGGGATCCGTCTGATTAGCCCGGGGAGCAAAGGACGGGAAGCCAAACCGTGGGGCGGAGACGTACGCTGGGTTGAATTCGCCAGGCTAGCCCGGGGAACTTGGATTGAATGCTAGTGGTGGAGACGCAAGCTACGCTGTGTTACTCGCGGAAGCCGCCGCGTGCAGAGAGAGCACGGGGCGTGAATAGATAGGGAACGCTGGCGTAGGCCGTGGTTCAGACGCGAAAGGGTTAAGCGTGGAGACCGCGGAGCGCGCGAAGCCGAGCCGAGCAAAGCCGGGAAGCTGCGCAGATGAGAGAGGCGCGCGGGCTGAAGCGGCGCAGAGCCGGGAACCCGCTGGCGGGGCGAGGTGCCGGAAAGCCGCAGGGATAGGAGAAACAGAAGTTTAGAAGTAAAGTGAGAAAAATAGGAATGCTGGAAGATAGAAGTAAAATGGGAGAAATAGGAATGCCCGGAGATAGAGAAATAGAGAAATAAAAAGGCCTCCCTACAACACTGCAATGTGAGAGCTTGGATTCGGTCTGCCTAATCAAGTGAGGCGATGAGCACCTGCGGGCAGCTAGCAGCTTATGCGCCGCAGGTCACCGAAGACAGGCACGAATTAACATCAGTAAGGCTTCCCCACAATACCGCAATTAGAAGGCTTGGATTCGGTCTGCCTGATTAAGGCGGTAAGCGCCAGCAAGCAGCTCGACCAGAGTATGAGCTGCAGGTCACCGAAGATAGGCACGAACCAACACTAATAAGTCTCCCCCACAATAAGGCAATGAGAAGGCTTGGATTCGGTTTGCCTGATAGGTCTTGTAAGTCCCCTGCAGGCAGAGCAGAGCATGCGCTGCAGGGCACCGAACACAGGCACGCATCAGCGCCTAAAAACCTCCTCACAACATGGCGAAGAGAGGACCCGGATTCGGTTTTCCTGATTGATAGGACTTGTAAGAGCCTGTGGCAACTCTAGCAAGTAGAGCAGAGTGTGTGCCGCGGGACACCGAAGACAGGCGCGTATCAACGCCAAAAATAAAAAGAAAGGGGGATCTGTGGGGAGCAATCCGGACTGGACTGAGTTACTGGAATTAAGACTTATTCTATGCATCTGCTCTCCTCTGTGGGGAGCAGCTCGGACTAGACTGAGTTACTGGAATTAAGACTTATTCTATGCATCTGCTCTCCTACAATATGGCGCTGGGAGAGGAGAGAACAGCTTCTACCCAGCTGCCTCCAGTTCAACCAATAAACTGTAGGACTTGCTCCTGATTGGAGAGCAGCGTACTCGGCGTGTGGGCAGCCAAGTTAGGATTGGTGGAGGAGGACTATGAAGGAGGAGAGAGACGGCATGCACCGGGAACATCTATGGGGAACATCTAGCTGAAGGAACACCCGTGCAGCCCCCCGAGAGAGCCGGCTGGCGGTGTGCCGCTCCCCTGCGGAAGTGGGGAATGCGGCCAGGGGGAACTGCCCTTCCACGGAGGTGGAAGGGATAGTAGCCAACCCGGGAAGAACCAGCAGCAAACCCGGGGAGGGCCGAGCAGACGAAAGAACAGCGCAGGGTCCTGTGTCGTTCCTCCACGAAGAGGGGGAGCGACATAATGGTGCCGTGACTCGGATATGAAGCCTAGGCAGGGTTTAGTGTCGTTCCTCCATGAAGAGGGGGAGCGACATTAGCCCTTCCCTGACAGCTGCCCGTTGTCCTTGGAACGAGGACCCTGATCCTCACGGCCATCTCCGCCCGGGCGGGCCTGGCCCTGAGCCACAGCGCTTTCCTCCTGTTTCCCAAAAACACCGCTTCCGCCGCAGGGCCTAGGCGTGCGCTCCTCTGTTCTACCTACCACACCCTTCTTCCGTTCTCCCGCCAGAATGGCACTGGTCCACTTCCAGCTAGGGCTAGATCCTTCCTAGGACTTTCTCTCAGCTGGCGGTTGGCTATATTTAGCCCATTTCTGTCCCCGCGGTGGCCAGGTGGCTGCCAATGAGGAGGCTGGCTTTGATTGGCTCACCACAGGTTACATGCCCACTCCTGGGCCAATCCTTCCGGCCAGGAGGAGGATGGACTGCACTCCTGGGTGGAGTCAGAACCCTCCCATGACTGCTTCCGCGGATGTGGGTCCCCCTCACCCCGCATCAGGGGCTGAGAGCAGGGGAGGGGTGGCTCCCTGCCAGACAACAGGGGGCTGGGGCCTGGGCAGCCTTGAGAACCAAGGAGAGAGAAGACAGCGCTGCCTCCCCAAGGAGAGCCGGGGGATTGCTGGGAGGGCTGAAGGAGATGCCAGGCTTGGGGGGGGGGGCTCCGTCTGTGCCTCCCGGGGGTTGGGTGGGGATGGTGCAGGGTAGGGCTGGGGTGGGGCGCAGGAGGAGCAGGTGGATGGGATGGATCGGAGCTCGAGGTTGGATGCGTGGCAGGGGTGGCAGGTGACGAGTGCTTAGATATTTTCTTTTTAAAAACTTTTATTTATTTTTTATTTGAAAAGCGGAGAGAGAGCGCGCGCACGCGCTTCCATCTGCTGGTTTACTCAACCAAATGCCCGTAACAGCCAAAGCTCAGCCAGACTTGAAGCCAGGAGCCTGGAACTCACCATGAGTCTTCCACCTGCGTGGCAGGGGCCCCAGTACTTGAGCCATCACCTGCCTCCCAGTGCATCGGCAGCAAGCTGGGCTCAGACGCAGAGCTGCGAGTTGAACAGAGACTGATAGGAGCCAGACGACGCGGGCACGTGGGTCTCCCCGTGAGGACTCCGGTTGTGTTTTGAGTGCAGTGGGAAGCTGCTCAGTGGCTTTAAGCAGGGGAGGGGACTGTGCCCCCATTTCCTTAACCAAAGAAAAGGGGCAGGTGTTTGGCACAGCCACTTGGGACGCCCCTGCCCCACGCTGGAGCGTCTGGGTTGCAGTCCTGGCTCTGTTTCCGGTTCCAGCTTGCTGCTCGTGCATGTCCCAGGAGGCAGCAGTGACCGCTCAAGTACTGGCGTCCCTGTCGCCCGTGTGGGAGACCCAGGTTGAGTTCTGGGCTCCTGGCTTCAGCCTGGCCCATCTCCTGCATGTGGGGGGTGAGCCAGCGGATGGAAGATCTCTCTGTCTCTGTCTTTTTCTCTCTACCCAAATAAAATAAAAATACAGAAAAAAATTTTAAAAAGACAGAAAAGCACCACAGCAAATGAGTGGGGTTATTATTAGGCGTATCAGCATCAGCAGTAATAATAATAAATATGGAAGCTGGTTTCAGGTTGTGTCTTAGCCCCCAGACGCCTGCCGGGAGGGAATTCCCTCCTCTCTTTTTGGGAGCTCCTGATTCCCAGCCACAGTGGGAGGAGCTCACTTCCTGGGATGGAGGGAAGTGGCTCAGGGGCTTCCATCTGCTAAGTGCGGGAGGGAGCAGGGAGCAGGAGAAAGGAGCACAGAGATTGCTCCCTGCTGTGGCCCAGCCCCAGGCCTGGGTCTCCTCTACTCTTCTTGGTGTTCTCTCTCTCTCTCTGTCTGTCTCTCTTCTCGGTCTCTGTGTCTGTCTCTCTGTCTCTGTCTCTCTGTCTTTCTCTGTCTCTATCTGTCTCTGTCTCTCTGTCTCTCTATCTGTCTCTGTCTCTGTCTCTCTATCTGTCTCTGTCTCTCTGTCTCTCTCTGTCTCTCTGTCTCTCTCTGTCTCTGTCTCTCTGTCTCTCTGTCTCTCTCTCTCTCTCTGTCTCTCTCTCTCTCTGTCTGTCTCTCTCTGTCTCTCTTCTCTGTCTCTGTGTCTGTCTCTCTGTCTCTGTCTCTCTGTCTTTCTCTGTCTCTCTCTCTCTGTCTCTGTCTCTCTCTCTGTCTCTGTCTCTCTCTCTCTCTCTGTCTCTCTCTCTCTCTGTCTCTCCCCCAAGAACAGTCTGCCCCCAGCTGCTGTGAGTTCCTCCAGTGGAGAGGCTGATGTTTGCATAATTTGAATAATAATTTTGCATGAGAGAGGCTCTCATTTAAAGGAAGGAAATGTTCTCAGTCCTCGCTCCAGATTATTATTCATCCAATCAGCACTTTTAGAGGATGAGAGAGAAATATTTACAAAAGGCAGAAGCAAATGTGGGAGCTTTGAGGGTTTTTAGGGAAGATTAAAACAATTCTTGTTTTGTTTGATTCATTTGAGGATGGAAGCTGGAGCTCCATGTACAACCTTTTTACGTGACTCAGAGGGTGTTTTTAAGATTTATATTTATTTGAAAGGCAGAGTTACAGAGAGAGAAGGAGAGAGGGAGAGAGAGAAAGATGCCTTCCATCTTCTTGTTCACTTCCCAAATGGCCAGAAGCCTGGAACTCCGTCCGGGCTCCCCCGTGGATGGTAGAAGCCCAAGTAGTTGGACCCTCATCCTCTTTCTCCCCAGCTGTGGGGAGCAACTGGGAGCAACTCGGACTAGACTAAGTTACTGGAATTAAGACTTATTCTATGCATCTGCTCTCCCACAATATGGCGCTGAGAAGGGAAACAGCTTCTACACAGCTGCCTCCAGTTCAACCAATAAACTGTGGGACCTGCTCCTGATTGGAGGAGAGCAGCGTACTCGGCATGTGGGTAGCAGAGTTGGGATTGGTGGAAGAGGACTATAAAGGAGGAGAGAGACGGCATGCACGAGGAACATCTAAGGGGAACACCTGTGCAGCCCCCGAGAGAGCCGGCTGGCGGTGTGCCGCTCCCCCGCGGAAGTGGGGAATGTGGCAGGGGGAGCCGCCCTTCCACGGAGGTGGAAGGGACGGTAGCCAACCCGGGAAGGACCAGCAGCAAACCCGGGGACGGCCGAGCAGACGAAAGAACAGCGCAGGGTCCTGTGTCGTTCCTCCACGAAGACGGGGAGCGACACCCAGCTGTATTCGCAGGGAGCAGGATCTGAAGTGGAGCAGCCAGGGCTTGAACTGGCACTCACACAGGATGCCGGTGTCGCAAGTGGTGGCTTCACCCTCCGCCCCATCAGTGCACCTTAGTGCACAATTTTCCCTGGGCAGTAGGAGAGGAAGAAGAGGGAGGAAGAGGATATGAGGTAGAGTTAGGGCTGCGTCAGAGAGAGCAGATCCAAGTGAGTCTTTGGATGCCTTGTCAGACGTTGGAAGTCAGACGGACCTGAGGACGCGCCTCTGACACCCCCCCCACTCCCCCCCCGCCCCCGCCCCGAATGTGCTGATGGATCTGCGACAGTTCTTTGGCTACAAGCCACTGAGCTCAGCTCAGGCATAGACTGGGGAGGGGGAGTGGGGAGCATCGGATGGGAACTCACTTCGGTTCCACGCTGACTTCTTGGCCTGCGGTGGTGGGGACCCTGTGGCACCAGTACAAATGGAGGCATGTGTACTGTTGGCCTCCCTGATTAAAGTTGCAAATCAAAGTGTTGTGTTAAAATACATTCCATCTGGGAGGCTGGTGCTGTGGTACAGCAGGTTAAAGCCCCTGCCTGTAGCACTGGCATCCTATATGGGCACCGGTTCAAGTCCTAGCTGCTCCACTTCTGATCCAGCTCCCTAGTAATGCACCTGGGGAAGCAGTAGAAGATGGCCCAAGTGCTTGGGCCCCTGCACCCACATGGAAGACCTGGAGGAAGCTCCTGGTTTCGCATTGGCACAGCTCTGGCTGTTGCAGCCATTTGGGGAGTGAACCAGCAGATAAAAGACCTCTCTCTCTATCTCTACCTCTCTCTTTGAAAGACTCTTTCAAATAAATAAAATAAATCTTAAAAAATATAAAAAGATACACTCCATCTGCCTGGGCACCTACGGCTGCATAAGGACCTGCAAGGCCGGTTTGAGCCTAGACCCTGGGACCTCTTAGAGCAGTGGGTCCCAAAGAGGTCACTGGGGGAAGCCGGGCCCTGGTCTCTGGCCTACTCTTCCTTGTCTTCCTAGCCTCGCGCCTCTTCTGAACCTTCGAGGCCCTAGTGGAGCCCCAGCCCTGTGTCTGTTTCATCCCCCCCCCCAACTAAGACAACTGTCCGTTGGCCAAGACGCCCTCAGTGGTGGGGGATTCAGCCTCGGGAGGAGAACCCAGGAAAGGGGCCCAGCCGGGGCCTCGCAGTGGCAGGGCTGGGTACCATGCCCAGGCACCACACATTCTTCACCCCTAGGAGGAGCAGGCCAGAAGCAAACAGCACCCTCCAAAGTGCATTCCCCATTTGCTCCTCCCCTGTGTGTAAGAGGAGCAGGTCACTCCCCAAGTCCAGAGGGAGCTGGCTGTGGGGAGCAGGACCAGGACAGAAGCCCACTGAGGCCTTATCTGGGCTCCTCTGCAGCTCAGGAGTTGGTACAAAAAGGGACGCCCACTCCCACTGGCCACGAGCACATGGCAGGCTCTGTGGTAGGGGGCGTCTTGCAGCTGGGAGGGAGGAGGGGAGTGGGGCCAGTGCGGCATGGACCTGGAAGAATGCTCAGCTGGCAGCCTTAGCCTCTTGTCCATTCTCTCTCTCTCTCTCTCTCTCTGCTTTCCCAGGTTTCTTAACAGCCACATGGCTTCCTGGTCTTTCCCATTTCAAGGCATCGAGAGAGAGAGTGCATCGGGATCTCAAACCCAGAGCTCTCAGGGGGTACAGGGACAGAAAAAGCATGTGGCCTCCAAGGCCCACTTGCACATCCCGGGTCTGGGCAGAGTCAGGACACGCCAGTCAGGGTGAGAGCAGGACACAGATGGCGGTCCTCGCTGGGGCAGTCCCCGGGGGCAGGGCAGCAGGAAGGGCTTTTCATAAAGGCATGGGCTGGCATGGAGGCCTGGGGAGGTGTCCCAGGGCTGGTGACAGCAGAGGGGTCACTTCTCCCCACTGGGAGGGGTCAGGAGTGGTTCTGGAATCCAGCAGTCACAGGCGGAGTAGAGAGGGCCATTGGACAGACTGTGGCCCTCAGTGGAGGGCTAGCGTCTGTTCCTGGGCCTTGGTCCTTGCCAGCTCCTCGTGGTCAGCCTCTGGCTGGGGTGGGGTGGGGGGGGTGGGATGCTGAGCTGAACGGGTCAGGGCAGAACAGGGGAGGGGAGCTCACAGAAGACAGATGACCCCACGGGAGTGGAGAGACAAACGGTCACTCCAGCGTGATGATCCCTGGGACAGATGTCCAGGCATGGTGCTGGGGACATGGGGCTTGTGGGACAGGGGACAAAGAGAAGCATGCCAGTCCCTTTGAACCATGGTGGCGGCCACTCCACTCAGGCCGTTGTTGCTCCTGGGAGTGGGAGCCCAGCTGGCGGGGGGCTCTGGGCCTGGAAGAGACGCAGGTCATCCAAGTTTGAAATTTGTCATTTTCTGAAAGCACACGGGCAACCCGTCCCAAGAGGAGGATTTGAAAGTGCGGTGTGGGCCCAATGAATTTCATCCACGAGGTCTGGCCCCAGGCTGCTCTCAACAGAAACTAATGTAAGACTGTGTCTCAGCCGGCGCAGCGGCTCACTAGGTTAATCCTCTGCCTTGCGGCGCCGGCACCCCGGGTTCTAGTCCCGGTCGGGGTGCCAGATTCTGTCCCGGTTGCCCCTCTTCCAGGCCAGCCCTCTGCTGTGGCCCGGGAGTGCAGTGGAGGATGGCCCAAGTGCTTGGGCCCTGCACCCCATGGGAGACCAGGAGAAGCACCTGGCTCCTGCCATCCTATCAGCACAGTGCGCTGGCTGCAGCATGCCGGCTGCGGCGGCCATTGGAGGGTGAACCAACGGCAAAAGGAAGACCTTTCTCTCTGTCTCTCTCTCTCACTGTCCACTCTGCCTGTCAAAAAAAAAAAAAAAATCCAGGTTTCAGGAGGGCACTGGTCCTTGCTGGTGGCTCCGGGGGCTCCTTGGGAGGCTTCCTCGGCGTCTGGATGTTCGATGCTTCCTTCGCTCTCACAGCCCACAGCGGCCGGTTGGGTCTTTTGCAGTTGCATCACTCCGACCCACTCTCCCGCCTCCCTTTTCCACCCCTCTACCCCAATAATCCAGAAACATCTCTTTATTTGACAGATTTCAAAGGATCCATTAAAATTTTATTAAATAAATATTTGTTAACATTTATTTGCTTAGTTTCATTTTATTTGAAAGGCAGAGCAGCAGACAGAGAAAGATTCTCCCTCCCTCTGCTGGTCCACTCCCCACATGCCTGCAGCAGGCAGGGTTGAGCCAGGCCCACGCCAGGAGCCTGGAACTCCATCTGGGTCTCACGGCATGGTAGTGGCAGGGACCAGAAGACTTGAGCCGTCTGCCTGCGGCCTCCCAGGATGCAAATCAGCAACATAACCCCTGTGCCAAGCTCTTGCCCCGTGACTCTGTATTTTGAGGTCCACTGGGGAGCAACCTTAATTCCCTGGCAGCCTCCATGACCACTTCCCATGTAGGGGTGCCGTGGTCACAAGTTCCAGCGACTGGGAAGCGGACGTCTTTAGGGAAGCACTTTTCGGCCTTGCACAAGGCAGTGTGTGAAGTCTGCTCGTCACCTGCGCCGTGGGGCTGATCCCGCCTCCTTCGTGGGTTCGGGGCAGGCAGCCCCTGCCGCAGAGCCGGCACAGTCCTCACGCATCACTCTCGCCCTCGTCTCCTCCTGCAGCTCCTGCTTCAGTGTGGCCGAGCCTCGGATGGCAGAGAGACACCTGCCCCTCCCACCTCACAGAGTTGCCCCCTCCTTGGGGCCTTCATTCCTTCATTCCATTGCTCATTCAACAAACGTTTCCCCCGGAAGCGGATTGTCAGCTGCTGTCCAAGGTGCTGGAGCAGAGCAGCAGGCGGCAGACCTGGGGCTGCTTTTCAGCTGGGAAGGGAGCAGTGAATCAGAAGATAGCTAAGTCACGGTAATGTTGTATAAGGATTGCAAGAAGACAAAATAGGGCCCGGGGTGGGCATTCGGCCAACGGGTTACGGTGATGGCTAAGAGCCCTGCATCCCACAGCAGCGTGCCTGGGCTCAGTTCTCAGCTCTGGCTTCCAGCTGCAGCCTCCTGCTAGTGCAGACCCTGGGAGGCAGCTGCAATGGCTCCAGGACTGGGTCACTGCCGCTCACGTCAGGGACCTGGATTTAGTTCCTGGGTCTGGTCCTGACCCAGCCCCAGCCACTGGGGGCATTTGGGGAGTGAACCAGCAGGTGGAAGGTAGTTCTTTCTCCTTCTCCTCAAGTTAAAAAAAAAAAAAAAGAGGAAAGGAAAGGAAAGGAAAGGAAAGGAAAGGGAAGGGAAGGGAAGGGAAGGGAAGGGAAGGGAAGGGAAGGAAAGGGAGGGAGGAGTGATGGAGGTGCTGGGAACAGCGTGATGCTACCTTACTGTGTCTGAGAGATGCAAGTTTTCGTTGATTGAGTGCTGTTTTGCTGGTTTCCAGCTGAATTGTGGCAGGAGTGGCTGAGCTGATTGTTGGTAATCGGTGTGAATGGCGTAAGATTCCATCCATGATTATTTTAAAGGGTTTCAGGCTTCCTTTTGCTATGTCGAATTTACCAGCTTTTCAAGCAAGCGGGGCGGAAGGGCACGGTCACCTGTTCCTTTGCCGCAGGACGGACACGCCTCTGAGTTAGCTCCCAGGGCTGCTGGAGGGCTGTCAGGGCTGCAGGAAGAGAGACCCTGCCAGCCCTGCCCCCGCTCGCTGACCTCTCCTCTGATGCTCGGCTCCTGGGAGCCTCAGCAGCCTCATTAATGTTGGAAAAGCACTTTGGTTCCCCGGCGGAAAGATGCCAGGAAACGCAGGGCGCAATTATTTTGTTTTGCCCACATCTTCAGTGCTCAGAAGGTCGGCGGGGGCAGGCCGAGCTCTCTCCATCAACAGCGGGGAGGCTGCAGTTAAGGGAGGGAGGCGGGAGAGACAGGAGGGGTGGAGGAGGGGGAGGGAGAGGAGAGGGAGGGGGGAAGGAGGAGGA
This sequence comes from Oryctolagus cuniculus, assembly GCF_051225735.1. NCBI lineage: Eukaryota > Metazoa > Chordata > Mammalia > Lagomorpha > Leporidae > Oryctolagus > Oryctolagus cuniculus. The sequence continues at coordinate 13,902,622 of NC_142887.1, forward strand.
GGCCAAGAGATCTCCCGGCTCCCCGCTGAGGATGGTCCCTGTGCTGCCTGCGCCCCTCCCGTGCCTGTGAGCCCTCCTGGTCTGTGCTGCAGTGGCACCAGCTTCCTCAGTCCATCTCTGCACAGATCCACTTCTCTTTCCCTGACTGGCTCAGGGCTCCAGGACTCTGTGGCTTCTGCGAGCCTTTGTCCGCTGGGTTCAACTTCTCGAGCACTACCTCACTCATCTCTCATAATGGTCCTAATGGGACTGATTAGCCCCACTTTACAGATGAGAAAACCGAGGCTCCCCGAGGGTGAGTGATCTACCCAAGAGCACAGATGAGCTGGGCTTCAACTCAGCTCCACGTGGCTTCTGTTGGTTCTGCTTTTTTTTTTTTTTAAGACTTAATTGTTTGACAGGCAGAGTGACAGAGAGTGCGAGAGAGATCTTCCATCTGCTGATTCACTCCTCATATGGCGCAGTGGCTGGGATTGGAGCATATTGGAGCCAGGAGCCAGGAGCTAGGAGCTTCCTCCAGATCTCCCACGTGGGTGCAGGGGCACAAGGACTTGGGCCAACTTCTACTGCTTTCCCAGGCCATAGCAGAGAGCTGGATTGGAAGTGGAGCAGCCGGGACTAGAACCAGAGTCCATACGGGATGCCTGTGCTGTAGGTGGAGGATTAACGTACTGCGTCACGGCGCTGGCGCCCACTGAATGTGTACTTCTTGATACGCTTGGGCACTCAGGGCTGCCCTGTGTGAGAGACGCTGCGTCTGTGTCCCCATGTGCCTGGCAGTTGGAGCTGCCTTTGGCTCCTTGAGAGAAGAGGGAACGGTGTTTGGTTAATTGGCTAAGACAAGCGACTCGTGCAGAATGAGAGTTTGCATCTCTCTGCACGCCGGGTTCAATATTCGGGAGAATGTGCCGAGTTATTAATAAACAGCTGGGGGGGCAGTGTGTGAAGGGAGAGCGTGGAAATCTTCCGTTGACAAACCCACTGTAAGGTGTCCGGCGCGTAACAGATCTCCCCAGGCAGATGAATCGATTAATTCACAGGCTTTTATTGGGGTTCCGCTCCCGGGCGAGGTTCCCCTGTCCCAACAGAGCAACAGAGCGGGGGGCCGGAGAAGTCGCGCGTCAGAGATTGGGAGAGCTCCTTTTATAGATTCAGGGCATGGGGGTTAAAGGTTGAGGCGGGTCTGATCCTCACTGGTTGACCTTTAGGCACCCGCAGGGACCTTGACAAGGACTTTCTTCCCAGGAAGTAGGCCTTCCTTCCATGCGGACCCCACAGTACCACCCACCAGCTAGCTTCCAGAATACAGCCCTGCCAAGCGGTCTGTTCTGCTCATTTGCAAATTCGGAGAGGTATTGTTTTACAAATAATGAAGTCTAATTCTGCGGTTGGAGAGCTGGCATAAAGATCTGCATTTATTCTGAATATTTATTCTGAATGCCCGGAATGCAGATGCTTGCCCCCCCCCCCCCCCCAGCTGCTGTGGCAATCACCCTCTGTGCTGGTGACACAGAAGTGACACCTGGCGCCTCTGGAGTACCCTGGGGGTTCTCTGTAGATTCCCCCCCCCCCCCCAGAATTCCTGTTATTCAGAGCATCCAAGGAGCCCAGGTTTCTTTATTTTGCAAGTAAGGAAATAGAGGCCCGGAGAGGTGAAGGGACTTGGCTGAGGCCACACAGCAAGGCGGGGGTGGGGGGCAGGGTGCCAGGAAAGTTACATTTTCCACTACACCTGCAGGCTCCGTATTTCAGTCCCACTTCACAGATCCTGGTGCCACGCATGCTCTGTCTACGTGGTGTGTTCCCCTTTAAATCAATTCACTTAAACATTTGTTGATGATATATTTTCATTTTATTTGAAAGGCAAAGAGAGAGAAATCTTTCATTTTGGTTCCCCCAATTGCCTACAATGGCCAGGGAGCAAGGAGCCAGGGGCTTCATCTGGGTCTTGCACATGGGCGACAGGGCCCCAAGCTTTGAGCCATCACCTGCTGCCTCCTGGGGGAAGCTGGATTGGAAGCGGAGGAGCCAGGACTCAAACCGTACACTCTAATAGGGGACGTGACTGTCCCAAGGGCCTGCACCAAATGCCCGCCTGGTCAATTCGTCCAAGGTGGATGGTCACCAGTGAGGCCTTGCCCAGGAGGGCCACCCGGCGGCTGGGCGGTGTTGGAATCGCCCAACAGGTCGGGGTCTGCGGGAAGAGGAGGACATGGCAGGGAGGGAGGGTGGTAGTTGGGTGTAGCTCCCACTAAGAGCGTGCCTCCGACTGCTGGCTGTCTCCCAGGGGTGTTCTCCCGTCTTCCATCATCTCCTGCGATGTTTCAGCGGCCAGTGAGCCTCCTGGGAAAAAAGATTTGTTTCCCATCCTCCTCTGTGGCTAGCTGTGGTGGACGATGCGGGAGGGGCCGTGTCAGCAGCTCCTAGGAAGCTTCTACAAAAATCCAGGAGAAGCACCTGGCTCCTGCCTTCAGATCAGCGCGGTGCACCGGCCGTAGCGGCCATTGGAGGGTGAACCAATGGCAAAGGAAGACCTTTCTCTCTGTCTCTCTCTCTCACTGTCCACTCTGCCTGTCAAAAAAAAAATCAGCTCTTTGTTTCTATTTCTTTTCTTTTTTAAAGGTTTATTTATTTGAAAGGCAGAGTTACAGAGAGGCTAAGAGAGAGAGAGATTGAGAGAAAGAGAGAGGACTCCCATCTGCTGGTTTAGTGCCCACATGGCCGCATGGCTGGAGCTGCCTCAATTTGAAGCCAGGAGCCAGGAGCTTCTTCTGGGTCTCCCACATGGGTACAGGGGCTCAAGGACTTGGGCCATCTTCTACTGCTTTACCAGGCCACAGCAGAGAGCTGGGTTGGAAGCGGGGCAGCCAGAACTCGAACCAGTGCCCATATGGGATGCTGGTACTACAGGTGGCGGCTTTACCCACTACGCCATGGTGCCAGCCCCAGCTTCTAGTTCTTCATCTCCTCCTCTTTCCTGTTACCTGGAATTTGGATGAAATGGTTGGAACCAGGCAGCCATGGTAGATTATGAAGTGGCAATGGAAATGGAGTCTACACATAGTGGTACAACAAGATGGAAGGACTCTGGTTCCTGAGCCTCTGCCCTTTTAAAAAAATTTATTTTTAAAGGATTTATTTATTTATTTGAGAGGCAGAGTTAGAGAGAGAAGGGGAGACAGAGAGAGAAGTCTTCCATTTACTAGGTTCACTCTCCAAATGGCCGCAGTGGCCGGAGCTGAGCTGATCTGAAGCCAGGAGCCAGAAGCTTCTCTGGGTCTCCCATGCGGGTGCAGGGGCCCAAGCACTTGGGCCAGCTTCCACTGCTTTCCCAGGCCACAACAGAGAGCTAGATCAGAAGAGGAGCAGCTGGGACTCGAACTGGTGCCCACATGGGATGCGGTGCTACAGGCGGAGGCTTAATACGCCTCCCCCCATTTTTTTTGTAAACTGTCATCTTTTTTTAAAATTACATCTTTGCCTTATTGAATAGTCTTTTTTAAAAAATATTTATTTATTTATTTGAAAGTCAGAGTTACACAGAGAGAGAAGAGACGGTGGGTGGGGGGTGTCTTCCATCCGATGGCTCGCTTTCCAATTGGCCACAATGGCCGGAGCTGTGCTGATCCGAAGGCAGGAGCCAGGAGCTTCTTCCAGGTCTCCTACGTGGGTGCAGGGGCCCAAGAACTTGGGCCATCTTCCATTGCTTTCCCAGGCCACAGCAGAGAGCTGGATTGGAAGTGGAGCAGCTGGGTCTCGAACCAGTGTCCATAAGGGATGCCAGCGCTTCAGGCTAGGGCGGTAACCTGCTGAGCCACAGCGCTGGCCCCCAAACTGACATCGTGATAAAGTTCTTGTCACGTTGTGTCTCCACTGTTCCCAGCCAAACCCCATTCTGACATCAAACAGAAGACATGAACTCTGGGCCAGGAGCTACAAGACGTGCGTTCCAGTTCCGTTTTGCAGCTCCTGTTCCGTGTGAACTGGGGGATGGTGGGAAGATGAGCGTCCCCGCTCTGTAATCTCACATCTGTCTCGTGTTTCCGATGCAGCTCGGCCCTCGGGAGCTGTCAGTTCTACTCAGAGCCCTGTGGGTTTCGGTTCCAGGGCAGTGTGTGTGTATGTGTGTGTGTGTGGGGGGGGGGTGCTGGTGCCTGCCAGACTGTGTCACAGGTGTGTTACTCTGTCCTTAGGTGATCAAGGCACAAATGAGACCCACAGGTGGGACAGCAGTCTTGTCGCTAAATAGCGCCGCCTCGTCTTCCTTCTGAGCTACACCAAGTGTACCCATGAAAGGGCATAGCCCGTTCCCCTCTTTCCCCGTAACACCCTCAGCAGCTGCACCGTCATGATGTATTTTAAATAAAGCACTTAAAGCCATTCGGAATGTAGCAACAATCACCATGGATACCCATCACTGCGATCCTTTGTTGCCATGACAACGCTCACCCCCCACCATGTCCCCCCCCCAACCCCATCCTGCCTGTTTACCCTGAAACTGACACACTGGTTATAGTGAATGATAGGACAAAATTTGAGAAGAACTTGCAAGGGCATAGAAGCATGAAATATCTTGCCAGAAAATAGGTATTTTTCCATTATTGTAATAAGTATGTTTCACTCTCCTATTTTATCTAGGATAGATGGGTGTTATTACAGGGGAGAGAGAGGAAGATCAATGATGAATTAAAGCTGAAGCAGTCCCTTTTGTCACATCCGGTAGGTGATTTTTAATAACCATTCTTGCTGCATTGAAAATGCGTTCGGTAGTAATCCAAGGGAATTAAACCGTGGGTGCCGGCTGACCCATTTTTCACAGTTTTCAAAAGCACTCCAAGAAAACCCCACAGGCAGACCAAACAATTGGTGCAAAGGTGTTGGTAGAAAGCTTTCTGGAATGGTAAGAAACGGTGCCTGATGGGGTGGGGGGGAAGTGGTCAGAGCGCCACACGGCACAGCCCTTGGCAGCATGGACAAGTGCCAAGCTGCGTTCCCTGGCTCAGAAGCCACGTTGAGTGACAGGAGCACAGCTCCTCGGTCCTGAGGACGACAGACTTGTGTGCACCTGGAGCAAGGCTGGGGAGCGCCCAGAGATCCCGAGCTCTGTTTTGGCCCGTGATGTTTGTTTTTAAAGTTTTTACTCTTTTTTTTCAAGATTTACTTATTTATTTGAAAGGCAGAGTTACAGAGAGAGAGAGAGAATCGTCCATCTGCTGGTTCACTCCCCAGATGGCCACAAAGGCCAGAAGCCAGGAGCCAGGAGCTGCTTCTGGCCAGCACTTGGACCATCCTCTGCTGCCCTCCCAGGCCATTAGCAGGGAGATGGATCAGAAGTGGAGCAGCCGGGACTCGAACCGGCGCCCTTACGGGATGCCGGTGCTGCGGGTAGTGGCTTTACTTACTACACCAAGCGCTGGCTAGCAGGAAACTGGAGCTGGACGCGAGCTAGGACTTGAGCTCAGGCACTGCAGCGTGGGACGCACGCATCCCAAGGAGAATCTTCACTGCCACAGCAGAGATCTACTCTCTCTCGCTTTTGATTTGTCCAAGAGGCTGCCTCCGTTCCACCCCGCCTCCCTTCAAGACGAGGGAGAGCTACTTGAGCGCCGGGCAGGATTGATTCTGGCTACGTGACTGTCAAATCTCAAGCATCAAACCATTTCATCTTCAGATATTTCGTATCTTTAAAAGGCAAAGACTGCCTGAAAAAAAGTAAGCAGAAAAACAGTAAAAAGATAAAAATGGACAAGAACATAGGATCATTTGTACGACCAATTGTGGCACCCGAGCTTTTCCAAGAATTTCCCGTGGAAGGTGGTGAACTTGTGCTCAGAAAATAATGCTCCTTGAGTTAAAACCTGTCTCTGACTTCAGCGCTGAAGATCCGTAAATATATTTTGCAGCCATGAGACATGGCGCCAAGAAGCGTCAAGCAGTGGGCGTGTGCCTGCGGAGGGCGTGCGTGCGCGCTCCCGCGGATCTCCTGTGTTTCCTGAGCTCAGAGACTGTGCGACCCTCACTGGAAGCTGAACAGTAGCAGCATTTTGCTTCTTCGAGCAGCTGGCGAGAGGGAATTTACAAACTACAAAGAGTAAAATAAAAATAAAGAGGCTAAAAAAAAAAAAAAAAAAGACGGAAAGAACCCCTACGACTGCCAGGAACCAGGGACGGATGGAAAAGCAGCCCTTTCGGTCTTAGTCAAGCCTTTAGACAGGACGCTTAAAGGAGAAACAGCAGGGGGTGGAGTGAGTGTGGGAGAGGGCAGAGCTGATGTAGATGAAGCTAAAAATTTACATTCTTGTGAAGCCCAACAAGTTGGCATTCAAAGTGTGCTATTAATAAAAAATGTTCCCTTCCCAAAGATGGCCGAGTGGAAACCACTTTCCCCCTGCCTCCTTCCTCTCACCGTGGTTCCCTCACGCTGCGGGCTGGTAGGCAGGGCAGGGGGTGTGAGTGCGGGACATGGGGCTGATCCACCGCGGGGCCGGGGGCGGTCCCTGCAGAGGTCCCCCCCCCCCCCCCCCGCCCTGGGTCACCTGGGGACTCGGGTATGAAAACCGGGCTCTAAGTTCAGTTCTGCCATCTGTTGACCTGGGGCCTGTCCCAGCCTCTGTTTCCTAGCCTGTAAAATGGGGAGAATGACAGCGACTTTTTTCTGAAACTGGAGCAAGCTCAGCAGGAGGCCTCTGGCTAAGCTCCAAGGCCCCCTGGGGGCCAGGGAGACAAGAGTGCAGTGGAGGAGACAGAGTGAGGAGGTGCCGGGTCTTCGTGGGCGCTGTGTTAGCTCTGTCTACTCCACACTCCCTGCTTTTCTCGGAGAGACCCATCTGCTGCTTAGCTCCTCAAAGGCCCACAGCAGCTGGGTCAGCTGAAGCCCGGAGTTTGGAGCTCGGTCTGGGTCTTGCACGTGGGTGGGTGGCAGGCACCCAAGTACTTGAGCCACTGTTTGTGCATTAGCAGGAAGCTAGATTGGAAGTGGAGCTGGAACTTGAACCCCTACATCCCGAGGTGCCGCAGCCGCTGTGCCACACGCCAGCCTCTTAACTCTTGTTTTTAAGTATGGACGATTCATTCAGAGTTTTTCTGAAACGCCAGATAAACCAGTATTCTGCAGTCCAGCCTTGTGGCCCAACCTCTAGTCCTCTGGTTTGGGTCACTGGCCAAGGAGATTTCAGCTCCTAAAGGATGCTCCCTTCCACTGCGGCCTTGGGGGTGCAGGTCCTGCTGGCCCCCATAACTGATTTTCGGAGATGCACAGATTCTTCCCATGCTGTCAACAGCAGCTCCGGTCTCATTTGGGCCGCAGAGAGATGAGTAAAACGGCTGCAAGTCCAGGCGAGGAAAACCCGCACCTGCGGCCAAGGCTCCCTTCAGACCCCATAGATGGGGGTCTCCCACACCTGCACCCAACAGCCCTCCTCCATTTCCCTGGAGGGTCTGTAGAAGAGGGGGGAGGGGTCCAGGGACAGCAGGTGCCTGTGGCCCAGGCGCTAAAGCCCACGGTGGTTTTTGGAGGGTCAGCAAAATAAAGGAATGGTGCAGCATGGGGGAGCAGAGAGCGCACCCGCAGGACCAGCAGGTGGCGGCGACCGGGACCCCGGGTCTCGGCTCACGACCGGCTTCGCAGCGTCCCCCGGGTGGGCGAGGCCAGGACGGCGCGCGGGTCCCGCGTGGCCGGGCAGCGCGCGCGGCAGGTGCGGCGGCGGCCGAGGGTCACGAGCAGTAGCTGTGCCGCGGCGTTGGCGGCGACACCGCTGGCGGCGGCACCGCTGAAGGCGGCCGGGAGACGCGGCTCCCCCCACGCTGCGGGCCGGTAAGCCGGGCAGGGGACGTGAGTGCGGGACCCGCGGGACGCGGCCCCCGGAGCTGATCTACCGCGGGCCGGGGGCGGTCCCTGCAGAGGTCCGCTGGGGGGCCGCTCCCGCAAGCTGAGAACAGGTGGTCGCGGGGCGCCCGGCGACCACAGGGAGTCGGTGTGCACCTTCCTCCGCGCCCCGGGCCAGGCCTGATCGGGGGTCTTCCCGAGGAGGAGGAGGAGGAGGAGGAGGAGGAGGAGGAGGAGGAGGAGGAGGAGGGGAACCCGGGACACTGTGGCCTCCGCAGCCGGGAGGACGAAGTCTGCGGGCCTTGCGCTTCGGCCGCTCCCGGTTCACGGCCCCTGAACGACCCTCCCCGGCCCCACCCACAGGCTGCGCGCCCCCCGGAGGGCCCTGCGCATCTGCATCCCTGCCGCACCTTGGACTCCCATTTCCCGGACGGGGCCGCTGAGGAGCGAGCTTCACCCCCGCGCTCGGCCCTGCGGGTGGGGAGGGCTGGGCTCCCCGCCACACAGATCCAGGCCCGGGGCTCTGAGGAAGAGACCCAGACAGGAAGGCTGAACATAAGTAACATCACCTTCAGCTTTTTTTTTTTTTTTTTTTTTTTTTTTTTTTTTAAGATTTATTTATTTATTTGAAAGAGTTACACAGAGAGGAGAGGCAGAGAGAGAGAGAGGTCTTCCATCCGCTGGTTCACTCCCCAGTTGGCCACCACAGCTGGAGCTGTGCCGAATCTGGAGCCAGGAGCCAGGAGCTTCTTCTGGGTCTCCCACGCGGGTGCAGGGGCCCAAGGACTTGGGCCATCTTCCACAGCCTTCCCGGGTCATAGCAGAGAGCTGGCTCGGAAGTGGCGCAGCCGGCGTCCACAGGGGATGCCGGCACTGCAGGCAGTGGCTTTACCCATTACAGTGCTGGCCCCTACCTTCAGCTTTTGACAGTTCATTTAAAAAGACGTCTTAGGATGAAAAGTTTTAAACCTACAGGAAAGTAGAGGAACTCATAAAATAACCTTTTTTTTTTTTTTTTAAGTCTGCAAAGGGCTAAATGCAAATGGTCCCTGTTAGATCCTTTTAGGCCATGGAGGCCATGAAACTGGGTGCAGACAGCGCCTAGGGGCTGGTGGGCTGGGTGTGGCCAGCAGAAACCAGGCCACTGGCCTCTCCGCCCAACTTACCAGAGTCCACCTGGTGCTGGGCACCTTCCCCAACAAGCAGTTTACCCAGGGACTGCCATTCAAGCTCTGGGCAGACTGAACCCTCTCCCTCATTGCCAATCTATTCCGTCCTCTGCACTCTGACCAAAAGTCTTCTCTGCTTTTAACTAGCTGCCTCCTTGCCTCCTTAGAGCCCTAAAGAATCCCCAATCTAAAGATCTCCAATTCCCCCCCGCCAAGACGTGCTTATTTGAATGGCAGAGTGACACACACACACACACACACACACACACACACAGAGAGAGAGAGAGAGAGAGAGAGAGAGCTTCCACCTGCTAGTTCACTCCCCAGATGACTGCAATGGCTGGGTCTAGGCCAGGCTGAAGCCAGGAGCCTGAAATTCCATCTGGGTCTCCCACATGGGTGGCAGCTTCCACTGGCTTTCCCAGGCACATTAGTGGGGAGCTGGTTCGAGTCCTGGCTGCTCCACTTCTGATCCAGCTCTCTGCTATGGCCTGGGAAAGCAGTAGAGGATGGCCCAAGTCCTTGGGTCCCTGTACCCATGTGGGACTCTGGGAGGAAGCTCCTGGCTCCTGGCTTTGGATTGGCTCAGCTCTGCTGTTGGGGCCATCTGGGGAGTGAAAAAATGGATGGAAGACTTGCTGGTGCGGCAGCTCAATAGGCTAATTCTCCACCTGCGGCACCGGCACACTGGGTTCTAGTCCTGGTCAGGGCACCGGGTTCTGTCCCGGTTGCCCCTCTTCCAGGCCAGCTCTCTGCTGTGGCCAGGGAGTGCAGTGGAGGATGGCCCAAGTGCTTGGGCCCTGCACCCCATGGGAGACCAGGAGAAGCACCTGGCTCCTGCCTTCGGATCAGCACGGTGTGCTGGCCTCAGCGCGCCGGCCGTGGCGGCCATTGGAGGGTGAACCAACGGCAAAGGAAGACCTTTCTCTCTGTCTCTCTCTCTCTCACTGTCCACTCTGCCTGTCAAAAAATAAAAAAATAAAAATAAAAAGGAAGACCTCTCTCTCTCTCTCTCTGTCCTTCAAATAAATAGAATAAATCTAAAAAAAAGAAAGAAAGAAAGAAAGAAAACTTTCTTTCCATCGTGCTGCAGAACCATTGTGAACACCTTCCTGCCTTTCCTTTTAGTCTTAACAGATTTATTTGAGATGCGGAAGAGAGACCTTCCATTGGCTGGTTCACTTCCCAAATGCCTGAAACAGCCAGGGCTGGGCCAGGCCAAGGCGAGGAGCCTGGAGCTCCATCCGGGTCTCCCACATGGGCGGCCTGAGCACTTGAGTTTACACCTGCTGCCTCCCAGGTGCACATCAGCAGGAAGCTGGAATTGGAAGCAGGAGATTCAGGACTCCAACCAGGCACTGCAGTATGTGATATGCGTGTCCCCCGCAGGGCCTGACCCCTGTGCTGACGCCCAATGCCAATGTGTCCTGTTGCTGTGTGGCCTCGGGGCCTGGGTCTCTCACCCACACAATTGCAGGGCTGCATCAACCCGAGGTTGGTGGGCGGGGACTCAGGCTGGTGATGGCTGCCACACATGGGGAAATCCAGGCTCAGCCAAGTCACCTTCATCACAGGAATCAGCAGGTGCCTGCTGGCTGTCATGGGGGCAGTGCCCGAGTGTCCTGTGTTGGGGTTTCTGGGAATGGGCTTATCGGAGCCTCAGCGGGGACACCTCAGGGAACCGCGGGATGGAAACGAGGGAAGTGGATGTTTTACCTGGACACCCGTGCTCTCAGCACTGTCGTTTCTTTTATTATTATTATTATTGTTATTATTTTTTTGACAGGCAGAGTGGAGAGAGAGAGAGAGAGAGAGAAAGGTCTTCCTTTTGCTGTTGGTTCACCCTCCAACGGCCACCGCGGCCGGTGCATCGCACTGATCCGAAGCCAGGAGCCAGGTGCTTCTCCTGGTCTCCCATGCGGGTGCAGGGCCCAAGTACTTGGGCCATCCTCCACTGCACTTCCCTGGCCACAGCAGAGAGCTGGCCTGGAAGAGGGGCAACCGGGACAGAATCCGGCACCCTGACCGGGACTAGAACCCGGTGTGCCGGCGCCGCAAGGCGGAGGATTAGCCTAGTGAGCCGCGGCGCCGGCCAGCACTGTCGTTTCTTTCCCCCTCACCTGCTACCTGCACTTCCGGGCTCAAGGCAGTTGCTGGGGTTTCAGATCTTGGAGCTGAACAAACACCTTGAACTTTGGTCTGGAAGAATCTGATTGGCCTAGCCAGGGCCACATGTCCATCTCTGGTCTCATCTGGGGGTGTGGTCTGAGCACTGGGCCCTGGGGCCCACCAGGATGGGTGAGTGCTGCCGGTGTCAGTTCTGTGAGATGCTCCAAAGCCAAGGACAGGGTCCCTTCTAGGGGCACGGCAAGAGCCTGTGCCATGGGATTCACAAAGGACTTCAAAGAAATTTCTTGTGCTTTTTGTCACATGGTTTTCCCAGGAAGGAGTAGACAAAATTGAGGCTCCCCAGGGGAGCCAGTTATTGTTGGAGGCTTTGAGGTGGGTGCATGGTATGCATGTGTGTGTGTGTGTGTGCCCGCGTGCCCGCGTGTGCATGGTGTGTGCATGTGTGCCCATGTGTGTGGCATATGTGTATGTATGTGTGCACCTGCGTGTGCACTCCCACGTGTAGAGATGGTGATGACAATGAGTTTTGGCCATTTTATTTATTTTTTTTGGACCATAGATATTTTCTTCCTTTTTCAATAAATTATAAATACTTTTTCCATTTATCGACGTTCATTAAAGAACTTCCAGAATTGCTTATTCTTCTTTGTTCTCCAGGGATCTTTCACTCACAGAGCAGGTCGCCATCTCATATTTTCCATCCCAGGGCTCCCATGCGTTCCCTGTGGGCCTCAATTAGACGTCCACGGTGCTCTTCGCATTTCTCAATGCACACATCACGCGCCTTCTTAGTCCCTGGGCAGGCGCAGTGGGGCTTTGGTGGCTCCTTCTGGGGCTGGGACAGGGAAGGGCTTGTGGTTGCCAGACCCGGGATCTTTCTTTCTTTCTCTTCTTCTTTTTTTTTTAAGATTTTTATTTATTTATGTGAGAGGTAGAGTTATAGACAGTGAGAGGGAGAGACAGAGAGAAAGGTCTTCCTTCTGTTGGTTCACTCCCCAAATGGCTGCAGTGGCCGGAGCTGCGCTGATCCAAAGCCAGGAGCCAGGAGCTTCTTCCAGGTCTCCCACACGGGTGCAGGTGCCCAAGGACTTGGGCCATCTTCCACTGCTTTCCCAGGCCGCAGCAGAGAGCTGGATTGGAAGAGAGGCAGCCGGGACTCGAACCGGTGCCCATATGGGATGCCGGTGCCACAGGTGGAGGATTAACCTACTGCACCACGGTGCTGGCCCTGGACCCAGGAGCTTTCGCGCTGAAAGCTGCTACTAATGCAGACACCCTAAACTCTCCCAGCCTCTGCAGAGCCGATTTCATTTTATTTCATGGTTTCCTACATGGGGATATAAACTCAGGAGTAATTCCGGTGCCGGCCTGCACAGCCTCACCTCCCACTACCCCTTGGCCCCCATTTCTTTCATTTTTCTCAACAGCTCAAGTGGGGGGTCAAAAGGGGTGAGTGATGAGGCAGAGGAGTCTGAGGACTCGACATCTCAGTCCTGTTTTGGGATCAGCGAGCTCTGAGGGTCCCCCAGGGAAGTGGAACTTCAACTTGAGATGTGGCTGTGCTTGCTGACGGGCAGGTTCCCGGGTCTCCCTGAAGAGTTGGGGGTGGGGTAGGGGGAGGCTGACAGGGACAAGTGCCCCGGGATGTCTGATGCTCGTCTGTGGGTTGGTCCATGTTCTCACTTCCGAAATGTCCAAGGAAAGGAAGCATGTGGGTGAGGTGGGGGGTGAGGAGCGCAGGGCCCCGTCCCTTCTCCCCTCTGCTCCAGCCTCTGGCCCTGCGGCGACAGCTGCAGTTTCCCTGTTGGAGATGAAGCAATGAACCAGAGAAACCAAGTGCCAGCCCCAGGGGGCTTTTATACCTGCAGGGCGACAGCCGATAAAGTTAGCTAATAAATAACGGAGAGACACTTGCAGGCTGTGTGCTCTGCAGAGAAGGAAAGCCGGGGGGAGGGGACAGAGACGATGAGGGGAGGGGGAATGGCGGGTTCTCTGAAAGGCGTTTGAGCTAAGCTCCCGGTGCACACAGGGAGTAGGAAACTGTGTGGGGAAGATATTCCAGCAAAAGGGCACGGCAAGGTCAAAGGCACTGGGGCAGGCCCGAGCTGCAAGCATTCCAGGAAGGTCCTGCAGGGGACAGAGGTTCGCCAGCCAGGGCGAGAGCCGTGAGATCCTCAGGTCCGAGAGCTGTGAGATCCTCAGGTCCGGACGCACAGCCTCGCCCGTGACCTTGTACAAGGCCTTGATCGTAGTCAGGTGTTCGCATCCCATTTTCCGTGTGATGGAAGCCACTGCCCTGCTTGGTTGTTGCCACAACCCTCTGAGGAAGGTCTGATTATTTGTATCCACTTCACTGTTGGGAGGAGGCTTAGAAAGAGGGAGGCGTTGGCAGCTTGCCAGTGGGAGTACTCGGATGTGAGTGACAGGTGCCTGGGGAGTCTTGCTGCCCCCCCCCCCCCCCAGTGCTACTTCCCAGGATCCCGGGAGCCCCCTGTGGAATTCCGCCAGGCAGTTCCCTTGTGGGGCTACTGTGGGGTTGGTAGGAAGCGTTTAGGCCACTCGCCGGCCGTCTCCTCCTGGTTAGGACTCTGCGTTGTGTACAAGGGGAAGGTTATCCCTGCACCTGCGATTCATTTCACTGAGTTCCGAGAAAAAAGAGTGAAAGTGCTCTGTAAAAATACGCATTGCAACATGAGCACTGTGGGGTGTTATTTCACAGGCCCTCAATTTGATTTGATCTCCTTCCTTTTTTAAAAATGTATTTGAAAGGCAGAATGACAGAGAAGAAGATTTTCATCTTATGGTTCACTCCCTATATGGCTGCAACTACCAGGGCTGTCCAGACAGAAGCCAGGAGCCTGGAGCTCCATCCAGGTCTCCCACATGGGCAGCAGAGGCCCAAACACTTGGGCATCTCCCACTGCCTTCCCAGGCACATTAACTGGGAACTGGATTAGAAGCAGAGCAGCTGGGACTTGAGCTGGTGCTGTTTATGGGACGTCACTGTACCACAGCGCTGGCTCCAATCTGCTTCCCCAGAGAAAGGAGGGGGGAGCCCCTTCTAACTTCTGGGAATTAAAAAATCTCATTTAATCAACTTTTGGGTTTAAGGGAAATCAACCTGATTTCAAAATACCTACAGAAAGAGGTATTAAAAATATTTATTGGGACCATCAGAATATAGCCAGTGCAGTGTGTAAAGGCAAAAATCATAGTATCCATACTTAAAATACACTTCTTTTGAGAGTGAAAATAGAACATAGTGATGAAACTTGGGCTTTGGAGTCAGACTTGGGTTGAAATCTGAGCTGTGTGATCTTTGATGACTGACTTAACTTCTCTGATCTTGGTTCTACCATCTATGAAATGGCAATAGTAGTATCTGTCTGATAGAATTTTGCGCTCACTCTTTCCTCTCTCTGGAACGTCTGCCTTGCATGATCGGCTCTCTTATTTCATTCAGGTTTTTGCACAAACGTCACAAATCTTACTGCTTTATTTTTCTTTTTTTTTAAAAGATGTATTTTATTTATTTGAAAGACAGAGGTACAGAGAGAGGTAGAGACCAAGACAGAGGTCTTTCATCCGCTAGTTCACTCCCCAGATGGCCGCAAGGGCCGGAGCTGGGCCAGTCTGAAGCCAGGAGCTTCTTCCAGGTCTCCCATGCGGGTGCAGGGGCCCAAGGACTTGGCCAACATTTACTGCTTTCCCAGGCCACAGCAGAGAGCTGGATCAGAAGAGGAGCAGCCGGGACTAGAACCGGCTCCCACAGGGATGTCGGCGCTTCAGGCCAGGGCTTTAACCCGCTGTGCCACAGCGCCGGCCCCGATGCTTCATTTTTCCTTGTCTTGTTTAGAACTCCCTGACTGGATATCGTGTGCTTACTTTTTGTTTGTTTCCCTTGATAGAGGTCATCAGAGGGAGAGGAGAGACTTGGTCTTGGTCACTGCTGAACTGCTGGGAGCTGCGCCAGTGTCCGGCACCCGACAGCATTTAGTTCTCCTCTGTGTACCGAATGCCTGGTGTGTGGCGGCCGGGCCGAGCGAGGGCTGACAGCGAGTCTGTGAGCCGTGCGCTGAGGGAGCCCTCCGCGCTGTAGGGAGTCGGGGGTGTGCTACAAGGTGAGCCCTTGCTGCAAGATGATCTCTTTCCAAATCTCCTTTAGAATTTTCTCGAGGGAAGGGATGGTGCCTTTGGAAGTTCTGTGTCTCCTCCTGCCCCAGCCCCAGAGGAGGCGTGCTGAGGCAGCTGAGCAAATGCTTTCCCTGGGGGTGCGGAGGGATTTGGAAGTGAGACTTGCGCTGAGCACAAAAGCAGGTGCTTGCGGCTGGCTGGCGTTGTGGCGTAGTGGTCAGATGCTGGCGTCCCGTATCAGAGCAGGGGTTCAAGTCCCGGCTGCCCCACTTCCCATCCAGCTCCTTGCTAACGCACCTGGGAAAGCAGCAGCAGACGGCCCAAGTGCTTGGGTCCCTGCCACCCTTGTGGGAGACCAGGATGGAGCTCCTGGCTCCTGGCTTTGGCCTGGCCCAGTCCTGGCCATCATGGCCATTTGGGGAGTGAACCAGCAGATGGAAGATTGTTCTCTCTGTGTCACTGTCACTCTGCCTTTCAAATAAATTAAGTGAATCTTTAAAAGAAGGTGCTCATTATTTGTTGAAAAATGAATGAGCAGAAATGATCCTTTGAGGTGCTGTTGAGTGGAACAGGCTGTAGCAACGTGGGTTGAGTTGAACAGTGAGCAAAGCTGGGTGCACCACAGAGAGGCTGCAGGGCCCCTGCTCGCTCGCTTGCCCTCGTCCTGGCCTGTTCTTCCTTGGCAGGTGCACTTTGCCTGCCCCTCCCCGCCCCGGGCATGGTAGAGACCTTTTTCTGCTGTGCCCTTGGGGCTGTGAACCCAGACCCCACCCTGCCCTCACCAGGAAGCGGGGGGACTCAGGGAGGCCGACGGGCAACCTGGCAATGATGCTACCATGATGTGCCCTGGGGGGGTGTCACTCCGCAGGGGCTGTAGTTCAGCGGGGGGAACCTGGGAGGCTTCTTGCAGCAGCAGCTTCTAGTGTGAGATCTGAATGAGGGAGGCAGAAGGAGGACAAGAGGAGAAAGGGGTGGGGTTTTGGGGGGAGAGTGTCCTAGGCAGAAGGAAAAGCAAGTGCAAAGGGCCGGAGGCAGGAGAAAGCTGGGGTGTTGGTGCGGTTGGAGGAGAGGAGAGGGACAGCGAGGGTGTTGTGGGGCATCCGTGGAGGCCCTTCTGGGAGGAGCTGTAGCACAAGGCCCTGTCCCAAGCCTCAGGTGCTCCTTCCTGCCTCCCGACCTCGCTCCTGGGCTCCTCCCTGGGCTGTGCTTCCTCTCGAACCCCCGACAACATGCCGAGTTCCCCATCACCGCCGCACCCCACCCACGCCGTCAACACTTCTGCACCTGCTGTTCCCCTGCCTGGGATTCTCACCTTTGAGGATTCACCTGGCCCCCTCCCAACTCGGGCCACAGCTGCCTCCTCGGAGCAGGCCCAACCCAGGGTCCCCCTCCCGTTGTAGCCTTCTCCAGCAGTGAGCGCCCCCGGCACCATCCGCCCTATGAGTGAGCGCAGGGACTTGGTAGCCCCCGAGCACGTTGGACAGGACTTCTCACTGAGGGCATCACGAGGAGCTCGGGTAGGAGCAGGATTTATGGGGCAGTGAGAGAGGAGCCCGTTCATGTGTGAGTGGGGGCCGCCCTATGCCGCAAAGCACCCATCAGCCAGCGGGCTTCCCAGAGAGGTGGGCGGGAGAAGAAAGACTGCCTGGAGGCCCCAACCATGGTCTGTGGCCCAGGGGGCTCCCCCCATTCTCAGCCCCTCTCACGAAACAGCTCACAGGTGTCAGCCACCTGGGAAGCACGGGGCACCCCCGTAAATCTCAGGCGGAGCTGACTCTCCATCCTCATGGCTTCCCCCCTTCTCAGTTCTGGATGAGACGCAGGGGCGTCTTGGGAAGGCGGGTGTCTTTGATTGACAGATACAGAGAGAACCAGCAGGGCCTGAAGTGAGCATCCAGCTCCCTCAGACCTAGCTAGCTGCCTGCCTATCCACACCATGCCACCCAGAAGATGCCTCATAAAGACAGAGAGCACTATTAACACGGCAGGGCCGGCCTCCTGCTTGCTTTGCAGACTTTACCTCTTCATTTACATAACACCCAGTTCTTCATCTACTGTGATCAACCACTTCAGTGATGCCGGAACAGGCTCAGAGAGGTCAACAGAGTGGGCCCAAGTCAC